>NC_059339.1:93122263-93431013 GCF_018350155.1 Leopardus geoffroyi
GACAATGAAAACATTACGCCATGGCGTGTTTTGAGTTCCTCCCCTCAACGGCCATGCAGCAGGCAGTCCTTTGTTTTGGCGTCATTTGGTTACAATTTTGCATAATGTAATGTTTAACGATGGCCGCGTGGGACGACCGCGAGAGGCTCCGCCGAGCTCACCGCTGGTCTGGAGGCCCCGGGCTCTGGCCCGATCCCGCACCCCCACCCGCACCCACGGTTGTCACAAGTCCGTCTGCCTGTAGTCACAAAACGTGTGCGTCCGTCCTAGACCCTCTCCCTGTGCTCCAAGGCCAGCCACGTCTGGGCCTCCTGGAGGCGGCCAGAGCAGCGGCGAATTCAGCTGTGTGTCTGTCCCCGCCGTGTAGGTCCCCAAGCCCCAGGGTCCCCCTGCACAGTCCTCTTCATCACCCCACCTTCAGTGCAACACAATCGCCAATTCTACCTCCAACGTACGCATTTAAATTTTTTTTATTTTTTTTTAATGTTTATTTATTTTGGGGAGAGAAAGAGACAGAGCACGGGCGGGGAAGGGGCAGAGAGAAAGAGAGAGAGAGACAGAGTCCAAAGCAGTCTCCAGGTTCCGAGCTGTCGGCACAGAGCCCACCGTGGGGCTCGAACTCACCAACTGTGTGATCAGGACCTGAGCTGAAGTCAGACGCCTCACCGACTGAGCCACCCAGGCGCCCCCTCCAATTTATGCATCTTAAATGCCCAGCCCTATCTGTCCATCGTCTTGTCTGTCTGTCTGGACCAGGAGCAAACAGACCATGCTGCATCCATCCCACCGGGACCCACAGCTCTGACTCACACGCTGCCCCTTCTGCTCACCAATGAGGAGCCAAGGGTCCTTTCTGAGAGGAAGATGCCATCGCGCTGCCCCCAGCCCTGCGGCGCCCCTCCCCCGCCCGCCCTGCCCCAGGCTCCCTCCCCCTGGGCACCTGCACGCCCAATGCCCGGCCGCCAGCGCTCCTTCCCCGAGTCTCTCGCTTGGGTTTGGGGTTCGCCAGCCTTTGCGATGCTTCTTGGATGTTCAGCCTCTCGCTTAAATCCGCGCTTGTCCCGAGGTAGAGTTTGTAACAGCCCCCTCTGCCCTGCCCCGTGCAGCGTTCACAGCCCCTGCCCTCGCCTACTGCCCCAGCTGCTGCCCGCCTGGGCCCCCCTCCTTACCTGCACGTACAATATAGAGAAGCCGTGGGCTCCTGCATCCTTGGAAAAAGCCCTGCAAATAATGTAACCGTTGCTGTCATACGGCCTGTCGGCCTTAACTTGAGATGCACACTGGTGATTTGGGGAATTAGTATACTTTAAGGCAAAGCTAAGTTGCTTGATTTGAGCTGGTTTTCTTATGCGGGGCCTCCCAGGCTCCTAAATACACTGATAAGAGATGGGGCTGTCCAAAGTATTTGATCAGGCTTCTTTTTTTTTTTCACAGAAGTTGTAATAACAGTCCTTGGGCCAACATTGTTTTAAGAGGCACGGTGTGGAAAAGTTGACTCAGAACCTGTGATGAGGGCACTTGACTCTTAACGAAAAGCACAAAATTAAGTTGTGAGAGATGCCTATTTATTATGTTGTGTTTCCGGGGCTTTAACTCGCAAAGTGAACTCTCTGAAAAGAATCATTTTTACTTCGGTCAAGACTTGCATTCAGTCGTTCAGGTTCTACGTTGCATATCATTCTTACGGTCGGCTTGATGTTGACAATTTGGGGAAATATGATCCAAGCGAATTATTCAGGAGGTGGGCACGCTGATTACGAAAAGCAGAAAATATGCCTTAGACAGCAGACGCGCACAGGGTTCGTGAGACAGTGTCGGATTAAAACACGTTTGCCGGAAAAGACACTTGGGAATACGGATGAAGCCGTAACAGGGGTTATGAACAAATCACCTGCAAACCACTCCCTCACAGCACGTGGGTTTCTAGAGGTGCAGGGATCAGGTCCCCGCATCAGGGATCACGCACATTAGCCCTCACGGCTCAGGGGCTCGGAGGCCTTGAGGGCACGTGCACACGTGAAGTATTCTGGAAACGAGATTATTGGCTGGTTATTATTTTTTTTAATTTTTTTAATCTTTATGTATTTGTGAGAGAGAGACAGAGTGTGATCAGGGGAGGAGCAGAGAGAGAGGGGGACACAGAATCGGAAGCAAGCTCCAGGTTCTAAGCTGTCAGCACAGAGCCCGACGCGGGGCCAGAACCCACGAACCGTGAGATCATGACCTGAGCCGAAGTCGGACTCTCAACCGACGGAGCCACCCAGGGGCCCTTGGTTACTATTTTTGAGTGACCAGTGTGTGAAAAATTTCCGCATAAAGAACCCGTCCCTCTTACAACCCCGAGAGCCCAGGGCAAACGCTGAGAAGGTGCGTCCCAAGGACACCTGCGGTGTGACCGGTTTTCTGTGGGAAGCAGTTCTCACCGAGGGCCGAGTCCCAGGCCTGCAGGCCTCATGGTGCGTTCATTCCCTCCTGGAGCTATTTAAACAGCAAAATAAATAACAAAGGAGAAATAAATTTTTAAAAACTTATATTTTAGAAGAAAAAGAGGAAAATGGGCTGCAATTCATTTTCTTCTTGTCATCATTGTTTTAAACACTCACAAACAACAATGAGCTGAAATCTGAATGAAAGATAATTTGGAAAGCCTTCAAATGTTACAATAAATGGGAAACATGCTTTAAAAAAAAAGCAAGATTATTTTCAGCAAACTCGCAGCGTTTGGAATTTACACATTCTAAAAACGTTTTAATATGCTGATTTGTGTATCTGATTGCACATAAGTATGTCATTCTTTGCAAATGATTAATATGAAACAATTTTTTGGTAAATGGAGCAAAGTTTTCATAAGCATTTTCTGATTTCCTTTTGCCGTTTATTCTCCTTCTAGTCGCGTGTTCTATCTGGTTCTCTTCTCCTTCTGCCATCGAGTTGTTGCCAATGATGGCGTAAAAGGGGTGTGCCCGGCACCACATCCTTCCACACAGCAGGGCGGGCGTGGGCAGGGCACGGGCATCTGTGGCGCGGCCTTGGGGAAGGTACCAGATTGTTAGTTCTGCTCGTGGAGCTGGGTTTCCCCGTGGCGTCTACTACTAGAAGGTGCATTTGATCTCAAGAAGGGCCGTCCTCCTGGAGGAAGCACGGAAAGATCATGTAATAGAACATCTACGGAGCGTTGGTTTCCCTGCGGCGAGGAAGTGCGTGTATATTTCCTCACCTGCACAAATACACATAAGATTCCTGCTGAAATTTCTGGCTCCTGCTTCCTGCGAGAGCATGGACCGTTATGTAGATTAGAAATACATTACAGTAGCAACTGTTGCATGGAAACCAAATTCGCTCATAAATCCACATTCGCGGAATCTGCGGATGCTGTCGTGTGCAGGACACGGGAAGGATGTCCGGGAGCAGATTCCAGGGAGGCAGGGGCCAGCGGGCAGGCCATCCAATGAAACCACCACAAGACCTTGCTCACCAGAAGAGGGTTATTTTCATCAAGCCCGCACACGACTCCAGTGCACATTATCTTAACTTCACCTTCCTTCCGCGTGCAAGCCTGATCATGTGAACACACTAGGGCTCAGCTGTGGGATCTGTGATGGTCTGCACCGAGGCAGCTGCCCCATGTCACCTATACCGCATGGACCCATCCCGAGTCCCCACTGATCCCTGGGTGGCACGGGTGTCCCGGGCATGCTGCACCACCAGCGTCCCTCCGCATGAACGCGCGGCATGGCAGACCTCACGACGCAGCCGCTGCCCAGTGACCTAAGACGACATTGCCCCGGGGATCCCCTTCCTGCGCTCAGACAAGCCGGCACAGAGACGAGCCATTCTCACTGCGACCTGCTGTCATTCCCACCGTGTCCACGGGGCTCTCCGCATAGCAGGAAAACCCTACCTACCGCCTTCGCCCTCCGGGTTTAGGGCTGACGTGCTGAGGGAGCTCGCGCTGTCCTTTTGCAGTTTGTAGCTGGGTGTGAGTCCATTTTCCTCTGGATAGTTCTGTGGCCTGTGTCAGAAGCTGAAAAGGACTTCAGTCCTTCTTCTGCTACTTTTCTACCCTATTTCTCCTTTACCCTCCAACCTGCTACCATCCGTTCTCAGACCTGTCAGGCAAACAGACATCTAGGCCAACGCAGAGGGACACAAGGGAGAAGTGCACCGTGCGTCTTCGTAAACTGTCCGTCCTTTACTGAGCCTCAGAAAGGAAGGAGTCGTGACACCTGCTGTGGCCTGGAGGAGCCTTGGGGACACTGTCCCGGAAGGACAGACCCTGTGCAACTCCTCTTGTATGGGTTATCCAGAGGGGTCAGATTCGTGCAAACAGCTCGTGGCGCAGCGGGTGTCAAGGATGTGGGGTGGGGGGCACCGTCGTTAATGGGTCCAGGGATTCGCCAGACGAGAAAGGAGATGAACCCTCCCAGCAGCCAATAGGGAGCGTGGACGGCACGCGGCAAGGGGTCACGTTGGAGTTTTATGTGGTGTGTGTTTTACTACCGTTAAAAAAAAAAAAAAAAAGGTCTTCATAAAGCACATCATTAACAAGGAGAAACAAAGCATCCGTTCTAGTTACCCACATACATACTCCTAAATGTTCTTTCATGAAGTATAGCCTCAAACATGTTTAAGTCTGAGAGTTGGGACAGTTAGGAAGCTTGAGATTCCGTGGTTTGTGACAATTGGTACCATGCGGAGGTTTCTTCTGGCTGATTAAGACTGTCATAGCAAAGGAGGCATAATTTATGAAAATCAAGGATTTCAGTTCAAAACCCAACCAAGAAGTAACCACCTGCCAGAGAGGTCTTAGGAAACCTGAATGTCAGTGAGAAGACTGGCCCCCAAGATGACCCATCTTCTGTGAAGTTCAAGGCGACAACTGGATCCCTAGAGACCTAATGGCCGACCCATGCCAGCTCCGCACTATTCACAATGAGGACTCCACTTTCCAGAAAGAGATTCCTGCAACATCATACGTATGCTCAGAGCTGATAAGCCAAGACCACCAACTACCAAAGGCTGTCATGACAGACCGATGGGTCCAAAACATTCCGTCATGTCACAGTAGGGCCACCTCGTGAGAGGTTTTGGAAATACCTGTGCAGGTGGCTGGTATGGTGCACCTGTCTCCTGACCCCCTCGTGTTCTGTTGCCATCCTCAGACTTCAACCCTGACGGGGACACTTCTGGGCCCTAGAGGTGGCTGGGACCTCCAAGACAGTAACTGATTTGGGGAGTCTCCTGGTTAGAGTGTACCTGTCACCCTAACATGTAATTCCGGGAAGTGGTCGTAGTGTCAGTGGGGTTTTGGGGGGGGGGGGGATGGTGGCATCCATTCCCTGCCTCCTGGCACATCAAGACAAGATTACTTTCCCTGCATCAAGCTTCCACCTCTCCATCCTGTGTCCATACTGAAACCCATGCCCCAGCATGAGAACTTGACCCTGCCTCTGCTGGACAACGGAGGCTGGGGCTGGACAACGGAGGCTGGGGAAGGACACCGGAGGCTGGGGGAGGTGCAGAAACCAGTTGCGGCTTGCATCATGTTAAGCTTTGCGTTCTCACGGGGATTGCTATCTCTGATCGGAAGGATGTAATCTGAAGAGAGAGGTTGGAAAGCACAATCCACACCAGAACTTGGTTAAAAAATAACACAGTGGGACACAAAGAGAACCCAGGCATGACAAATTTACTTCTTATGTGTACTTCCTGCAACCGATTCTTCTCTGGAAGGAAACGCACTCAGGCGTGGGTGCCACGCTGTGGTCCGATCGCCCAGGCCAACCACAGTTGTGCTCGGAAACAAAGATTTCGTCCGCAGAAAATGTTCTAAGTAGTGAACGGGCTTGCGTACCCTTTTCCCAAACCCCTACCTCCGATGGTTTAGTTTTTATCATGTATTAGCCTGATTTTATCTTTTTAAAAATCGAACGTTCGGCCCCTGGAGATCATTTGTGACTGCTTGGACCTAACTGATTTCACATTAGAAATAAGATCGTCAAGTCAGCTGGTCGCTGCCATAGACAAAGGCTCCAGCTCTGGCACGGGCAGCTCGACCCTCGTGGAGGAAACAAGCCTCCGCTTGGCCGGACTGTGCCGAGGAAGAGGTCAAAGGGATCGGAGGCGCACCTGCCATATGGAGAGCACCCTCCATAAAGTGAGGGAGAGCCTGGGGGCAGACCCCGCGATGTCCGGTCTCTGCTGTGTAAATAAACGCACTCTCGATCTCAACTGGTTGCCCTTAAAAGGGAGGTCCTTGATTTAGGACGAATATGTCATTTTTTACTCCAGTCACACAGACTTATTTTCTCTGTGTCTCTCTCTTTTCCCCTCCAGTTTGCAACATAACACAAAGAAATTAGGAGGGAAACAGTAACAGCTATTCAAATGCACACACACACACACACACACACACACAGCGGTTCTCTCGCTCGCTTTGGGTCCGCGTGCTCCCCTGGGGCGTTGGCAAGAGACACATGCGTGTAAAGGAGCCAGCGATGAGGCCAAGCCACGTGACAGCACTGGGTAGCAACTGTGCTTCAATACGACCCAGCTGTGGGCAAGGTGAGGCCATGTACACGCTGCTGCAGTAACGAGGCCGCTCGAGCTCATTGGAAACAGATCCAGCGCCAGTAAGCGACTGATTATCAGCCGTTCTGCTGGCCCAGGGTCTGACAGCCTCGGAAGGAGGCTCCCGCAGCTGGAAAATTTAAAGCAGCTTGGAATCAAAGACTCGTCATGATGGCAAATTGAAACGCAAAGCTGTCCTGGGAGTCCGCAGCGTCTCCGCGTGTGTTTCCACTCAACATGGCGTGGCTTCCTTCCTGAGGGCTAAGACATTCGGGAGACGTCTTCACCGAGCGCTTGCCAGCAATTATTCTGAAAATGTAGCCATTAGCTTCACTTCTATCAGCAAAAGATGTCTCTGAATGACCACAGAGGGCTAATTTACCGACGTGTTCAGGTTCACCAAGTTTGACTCAGGCCTCGGCCTTAGTGCTCAGCCTGTGAGGTCCACGTCTGGGGACACGTGAGGAGGACCACCGGCCACACCCGCACTGGGGGATTCACCTGTGGTGTGTGTGGATCCCAAGTGCCCTCTGCGTGTACCGAAGCGGTCACGATTTTCTGCAGGCGTTTCTAGACCCCGTAAGCGAGCGGTCCTTGTGAATCCAGCTGCGTAAACCTCTGCACTTAGGAAGGACTCCCGTCTTTCCCGTTGTGCTTTTAAGACCAACCTAAGCCTCCTTTCCCATGCGGGTTCCCTGAGCCCCCAACCCTGCACCCCTGCCTGGTCTCAGCCCTCCGCTCCCCTCCCAATCTCAGCCTCGCTTTGCAAGCTGCTGTTGACCAGGCACTTTGAGGGGCTGTGAATCCCAACCTTGAGCAGCCACACCCGCCCCACCCGACACACACAGCTCGGTAGTGCCCTCGTGGGCGGTCTGAGGGCTCACGTTCTGGGGGGCGGAGTGGCTGAAGGTGGCACAGGCTGTGACACGCACAACCCGGGAAACCTACTTTACTTCCTCCAAATTGCAAGTGTCCAAAATGGCTGCTCTCTCCTCTCCACCCCTCGCTAAGAACCTGGTCTACGCCCCAGGTAGCGCCTGGGGACAGGCGTGAGAGGGGGTTTGCTCACGGTCCCGCTTCACCCCAGTCTTTGCCGGAGAACCACGTGCGGGACGTTGCTGTCTGACTGCTTGTGTCGTCGCTGCTCCTCTGGCCTCTCGTTGGGGCTCTTCCCCAACCCCCCCTCTATTTCACATTTCCCTCCGTCTTCACTACAGGTGAGCTTGACAGGGTCGGTCCGGAAGGAAGCAGGCTGTGTGCACCAGCCGGTGCAGTGGCCGAGGCTCAGTAATCAAATATATGTTGTGTAGAGAATATCTTATATAGAGACAGATATATGGCTACAGTGTGATATATGGAGTTGAATACAAAAGTTTATATATAAATCAATCATTAACATTGATTATAAAAACTGACACCTGGGGCGCCTGGGTGGCTCAGTGAGTTCAGTGTCCGACTTCAGCTCAGGTCATGATCTCACAGTTCATGAATTCGAGCCCCACGTCAGGCTCTGTGCTGACAGTGCGGAGCCCGCTTTGGGTCCTCTGTCCCCTTCTCTCCGCCCCTCCCCTGCTCGTGCTCTCTCTCTCTCTCCAAAATAAACAGAAAAAAATATTGTAAAAATTTAAAAAGTAAAAATAAAAATTGATAGCTAACATGATATGAAGTGTGTATGTATTTTTAGATGTATATGCGTGTATCTACAGAGAGAGACAAACACAGCTATTTCCCGCACACATACGCACACACGATTGTCATGGCTTTAGGAACTGCCAAATCCAGATCTCAGATAACGTCATCAGGCAATTTTTTGAGCAGAGGACCAAGGCCTGTCTTATCAGAATACTCTGTCCCCTCAGCCACAGCCATCGGTACAGAAATGAGTGTGTGATCCGCGTTTGACCAGAATCTACAACAAGAGTTTTCTGCAGTAGCGATTAAAGAAGATGCTTGTCCTTCCTCATTGGCCTCACCCTTGCCTCCGTCCATCTGTGCAAGATGTTCTCTGTCTTAGAAGATGCAAATTTGGCCCCATCCTTACCCCTGAGCCAACCCCTGTGGCTGCGGTGTGGGCCCCCTGGCTGGACTGGCCTCGCTCATCCACTCAATCTGAGGCCGAAGGGAGGGAAGCTGGTGGGGGTCAGGTCCTCCGAAGCCACCAGCAGTGGCGGAGGGCTGGTTTCTCGAAGAAGGGACACTGGGCAGACGGACTCTCACAAGCAGCCAGGTGAGGCGCCGTGCCGGGCGTGGTGAGCCCGTGAAGGAATCAACCACTGCTCTCTAGGAGGCTTCGAGCGCACGAGGGCAGGGACAGTAGGGTGACAGGCACGGACACGTTGAGGTTGCCTCCGACCACCGTTGGCAATAATCCGTCCAAGCTCAGGAGAGGAGGTGACCGTAGGCAAGCAGCTGGAATAGGAAGTTCCTGGAGGCAAATGAGGGGCCAGCACCCCGCAGGCGGTAACTGGGGCTCCGGAGATATTCGACACAAATCAAGGTCGGAACAGTCTGAAAAATCTTGCCATTTGCAACAATGTAGATGGAACTAGAATGTATTAGGCTAAGGGAAAGAAGTCAGTCAGAGAAAGACAAGTATCGTATGAGTTTACTCATATATAGAATTCAAGAAACACGACAGATGAACATAGGAAAAGAGAAGGAAACGTCAGCTAAAAATAGAGAGGGAGGCAAACCCTAAGAGACTCTTAAATGCAGAGAACAGACTGGGGGTTGACGGAGGGACGTGGGATGGGCTACATGGGTGACGGGCATTAAGGAGGACGCTTGGGATGAGCATTGGGTGTTGTATGTCAGTGATGAATCACTAGATTCTGCTCCTGAAACCAATACTACACTGTATGTTAGCGAACTTGAATTGAAATAAATAACGTAATTATCAAAAGAACTGTATGTATCGAACGAGCCGAGACAATCTGCATAGAGCCAGGGCAAAACAGTGTTCAGGGAAATCAGATACGCGGTAGTTGGGCTAGATGCGGTACGTGACCTACAGACTACTGTCCCAGACCTAACGTTTCCTCGTCCTATTTGCACATTTACTTGCACGCTTCCTGAGCAGGTCGGTATCACGCAGCCTCACTGAGTGTCTTCTGGAAACACAGCGTCGAGGATCAGAACAGGGCAAAATCAAGCATGTGGCCCTGAGTACGTGGGTCCCTGTGCCGCAAGAACATTAAACCAAGGGACTGAGGACTCCTTCTCGGTATTCTTACCACCGTTGTGCAGATGGGAACGGACACGCTCGCTTCTGTGGAATATAAATAGAGTATTCAACCTAACTCTCTTATTTGAAGTTTTACTATTATTTTTTTTTAATTTTTAACATTTATTTATTTTTTGAGAGACAGAAACAGAGCATGAGTGGGGGAGGGGCACAGAGAGAGGGAGACACAGAATCCGAAGCAGGCTCCAGGCTCCGAGCTGTCAGCACAGAGCCCGACTCGGGGCTCGAACTCACAAACCATGAGATCATGACCTGAGCCGAAGTCAGATGCTTAATGCTTAACCGACTGAGCCACCCAGGCGCCCCTATTTGAAGTTTTAAATGAATGAATTCATTACAACTCTATATCCCTCTCATCTAACATGACTTTGGTGCTTTTGCTCTGTGTGGTCGCTATCATCAGTGTGAGTTTATGTTGTCAAACTCAGAGGTGAGTGGATTCCAGGGTTATCTAGCTAAGACTATCGGTGACACCAAAGGAAAGTAAAAAGAGAATTAAAACTGGCTTTGTCTCTGCTTTGGTTTTTGACACAAAAGCTTATACCCAGAAGACAATTGGACAGTTGGCTAAATATAGATACCTTTCTTTCATTTTTCTATATTCATACATTAGAATATATGCTTTTCATCTATTAGTAAGCTGTTTCCTTTTTTAAAAAGTCCTTTTTCCTAACATTCTGCGTGAACTAAAAAAAAGGCATTAAAAAATAATAAAGAAATGTACCATGACGATTACTTGGTGTAGTTGGATTTTCAGTTTGCAACAAGCACTTTTCGAAACTTAGCATGTGCGTTCTGAAAATTTTAAGGAACCGATTTCATTTCTGAACTCCAGTTGATATAATCTAGTTAGACTTATGCTCACGTGTTTATAGGAAAATCCTATTAGTTGAGTTTCAAATAATGCCGCCAATAAACCGTAATGTCGGTGAGCAATTCTGTTTCCTTCCACACATTCGGCCTAATTGCTGTGGGCCAGACTGCACTCTAAGACCCACCCAGTTGGGAGAAATCGTGCTCTCTGAGGACCAGGTCAGATTTATATTACTGAATGTCACATATTATATGTCACATCATAATTAATGAATCAGTTAGCAAATAATGAGCTTTCAAATCATTCACTTCTGTGCGGAAGCCATGATTTTGCTGGGCACTGGGCACTGGGCACTGAGCACTTCCTGATAGAAAGGATGGCACGTTAACTTGGGAAGCCCACCGTAGCCTGGTGGTTTTGAAAGTCAAGCAAGTGAATCACGTTGTCTGGAGTTTAGTTGTGACAAAGAAATAGTGTTGGCGTGTGTGCGTGTGCATGCACGTGTTGGTTGGTTTTTGAGAAGTACTTTTTCCGGGTCAAATAAGTTTTTTGAAAGCGCACGAAAGAACATTCAGATCATTTGGTTAACCGCCTTCAGGACTTCCCATGTGCAGAAGAAAATCCTTACTTGGCTGCACAGCTGGCCCTGGTTTGTGTCCTCTGCTCAAGTCTGCTGTCTGCTCAAGCAGCAGGACCCCTACAAGCCTGAAGGTGCCCTGGACGGATGATTTCTCTGCCCCCACACCATCTCAAAAAAGGGAGCTTCTAAATCAAGTGGGTTTTATTTGAGTAAATATTCAAAATACACATTACCATAGTAGAGGTCCTGGAAAACTCTACGGCAAATGTCCCTGTTTAGTTTTGAATCGTCTCTTATTTTTTATAACATATATCGACAACCCACAGAAAAACAAACACAGGGACTTTCAGTTAGGCTTTGTGACCTCAGAGGGAAAGAAACCTCCATCTATGAATCACCTAAATGTAGGTGCTGATTAAAAAAATGTTATCTTAGGGGCATCTGGTTGGCTCAGCCGGTTAAGCATCCGACTTCTGCTCTGGTCATGATCTCGCGGTCCGTGAGTTTGAGCCCCGTGTCGGGCTCTGTACTGACAGCTCAGAGCCTGGAGCTGCTTCGGATTCTGCATCTCCCTCTCTCTCTGCCCCTCCCTTACTCACGCTCTGTCTCTTTTTCTCTGTCAAAAATAAATAAACGTTAAAAACATTTTTTAACTTTCTTTTATTTTAAAGTATTTATACATTCACCTGAAGCAGTAAAAAATAACATATAGCAGTCCCATGTACCTTTTACCTCAGTTTCCCCAATGATAACATCTTGCAAGATGCATGGTATCATAGCCAGGACATGACCACTGACATAGCATACGGATGTAACGCACACGTCCCCACGTTTGCGTGTACTTGTGTGTGTGTGCGTGAGTACTAGGCAGTTTTCTCATGTATGTAGGTTTATGAATAGAGAATACCAGTCAAGACACTGAACAGTTCAACGCCACCGATCTGTGCGCTGCCCTTTACGGTGCCATGCCCCCCACCACCACCCCCAGGCAGCTGCCAAGTCTCCGCTTCTAAGTTTCTAAAATGTTGCCATCCCAGAAATGTGATAGAAATGGAACCCAATCTGCGTGGAAGGCGTCAGGACTCCATTCCTCTTTATTTCTGGGCAGGACGCTGCAGCCTGGATGAACCCCCGTGAGCATTTACCCCTTCAACCCCGACGGCGTCTGGGCTGTCCCCAGGGCGTGTCAGTTGTGAGGAAAGCTTCTCTGCTGTTAACTGGATCTTGAGTTTCCCAAGGAACTGGCAAACTGCTTTTCCCAGGGCTGCACCATTTTCGAGCCCCCCAGCAGCGTCGAAGGGGTCCGGTCTCACCCCTACCTCACGCGCACTCGCTGCTGTCCCCGTTTCTTATTTCAGCCATTCTGACAGGTGTGAAGTGATGTCTCATTGTGGTTTAATTTGCATTCCCTTAAATAATGACCATGAACCTCTTCTCTTGTGCTTTTTTGCCACCTCTCTGTCTTGGTGGCCCATTTATATTTTTTGGCATTTTCTAATTGGATTGTTTCCTTGATACTGCTGAATCTGGGGTGTCCTTTGTATATCATTCAGGTAAGTCATTTGTCAAGTACATGGTTTGCAGGTAAACCCTCTCAGCCTATAACTTACGTTTTCATCACCTTAACACAAGCTTTCACAGAACGAAGTTTTAAATTTTGATGAAGACCCACTTATAATTTTCTTTTCTATGGATCCTGCCTTTGGTACCCATGTCTAAGAACTTCATGCCCCGCCCTAGACCCAGACATGCACCCCCTATCTTTTCTACATGTTTGATATCTCGTATTTTACTTTTAGGCCCATGATCCACCTTGAGTTAACATTTGTGGGAGGTGTAGTCTGTCTGTCTTGCCTGGAGGTCACTCCAGCATCATTTGTTGAAAGTGTACTTTTTCTCCATTAAACGTGCTGTTCCGGTATCTGTCTGTCTGTTCCTGCACCAGCACCATGCCGTGCTGAACACCATAGACAAGCCTGAAGGGAATTGATTCCTCCTGCCTTATTTTTCTTTCTCAAAGATAGTTTTAGCTCTTCCTGGACCTGTAACTTCACATACAATTTTCAGAATAAACGCGTCTATGTTTAAAAACCTTGCTGGAATGTGGGAGCGGTTGTGATTACATAAGAACCAACTCAGGCAAATGAGTCTCTTCCTAAGAGGAGCCTCCCCATCCATGAACATGGTATGTTTACCCATTGATTTGGGAATGTATGTCCACTTCTTTAGGACTTCTTTGCTTTGTTTCATCATCACGTAGCAATTTGCAGCAAACAGACCCTTCCGTGATTTTTTAAGTAATGTATGTGTTTTGGCACAATTGTAAGTGATATTATGTCTTTAATTTGGTTTCTGTGTGTTCTTTGTTAGCATCTTGGAGAAGAACTACGGTCTGTGTGTGTTGATCTTATGTTCGGCAGACTTGCTAAACTGACTTCTCTATCAGGTCTGGGAGTTTGTAGAAAAATCTTTGGGATTTTCCACATAGACAATCGTGTCATCTGCAAACAGAGGTGGTTATATTTCTTCCTTTCCAATCTGTATGCTTTCTCCTTATTTGTCTTGCCTTACCGGACTAGTCCGATGTTGAATAAGAATTCTGAGAGCAGACATCCTTTCCTTGCTTCTGTCTAAGGGAGAAAGCATTTGTTATCCTGCATTAAGTATAGTGTTAGCTGTAGGTTTCATTTGTTTGTTTGTTTGTTTGTTTTGTATCATTTGCTTTATTCTTAAAATAAACCTTGTATTTTATTAAACATTTTTTAATGTTTATTTATTTTTTGAGAAGAGAGCACAAGCCAGGGAGGGGCAGAGAGAGAGAGAGAGAGAGAGAGAGAGAGGGAATCCCAAGCAGGCTCTGTGCTTTCAGCAGAGAGTGCAGTGTGGAGCTTGAACTCATGAGCTGTGAGATTATGACCTGAGCTGAAATCAAGAGTCAGATGCTTAATGTCTCTGCCACCCAGGCCCCCCGACCTTGTATTTTAAAACAATTTTAGATCTACAGAAAAATTGTGAGAATGGTACAAAGACTTTCTGTATCCCCCTCACATGATTTCCTGTTATTAACGTTGTACAGTAATATGTTACATCCGTTACAATTCATGGCCCAGTATTAATACATTCTCATTAACTAAACTCTACAACTGGTTCCGAATTTTTCACTTTTCTCCTAATGTACTTTCTCTGTCTCGGGATTCTTTTCAGGACACCCCATTATACTTAGTCACCCTAGCTAGCCTCCGTAGGCTCCTCTTGGCTGAGACACTTTCTCAGAATTTCCTGGTTTTTAAGGACTTTGGTTTTGAGATGGACTGGTGAAGTACTTTGTGGAATTCCCACACCGTGGGGTTCATCTCATGTTTTTCTCATCTGAGACCGAGGTTATGGTCTGGGGAGGAAGCCCACAGAGGGGAGGTACCCTTTCCATCACATTATACCACACGCTACCAACATGCCTTGCCAGTGTTGATGGTGACCTTCGTCAGCTGCCTGAGGTGTGTCTGTCCCATTTCTCCACTGTTAAGTTCTTCTTTTCCTCCTCCTCCTCCTCCTCTGCTTCCTCCCCCTCCCTTTCCTTCCTCTCCTCCTTCTCCTCTTCCTCTCCCTCCTTCCACTCCTTCATCATCTCTCCTGCTTCGCGTCATGCCCTCTTTGGAAGCAGCCACTTTGCACAGCCCACATCCAAGGAGGGGGAAGCTATGCTTCACCTCTTGAGGGCAGAGTATCTACATAAATGGGAGATTTGTCTTTTCTACCCTCACTCATTTATTTATTTGCTCATTTGTGTATAGGCCTGTGGCATCTACCTTATGCTGTGGGATCTAATACAACACTATGTTATTTATTCTGCTGCTTAGATTGTTGTAGCCTTGGCCTTTGGTGCTCTTTCGGTTGGCCCCTGTGTCTTTTCACCTATGTCCTCTTATTTTTGGAGCACTTCCTTAGTTTTTTTAAATGTTTATTTATTTATTTTGAGAGAGAGAGAAAGGGGGAGAGGCAGAGAAAGAGAGAGAGAGAGAATCCCAAGCAGGCTCCAACTTGTCAACACAGAGCCTAGCACGGGGCTTGATCCCACGAACTGTGAGATCATGACCTGAGTTGAAATCAAGAGTCAGACGTCCAATGGACTGAGCCCCCAGGCGCCTCAAACACTTCCTTACTTTTTGAAACAAGATGTTCCAGGCTCAGCCTGTGTTCGTTCCCGTCCCAGTTCTAGGACCAGTTATTTATCCACTGAGCTCTGGTCTTCTTCCTGGAGAATGGCACTGAAACCAAGCTGGGCTCTTGGCGAGCACATTGCTAGGGGTACACTTGCTCCCGGACCCTCTCGGCTGGCAAAGTGAGGAAAACTGTGTGGCCCTTGTGTATATGCACGTGGCTATAAATACCTGCACCTGTGTTTAGCAGAGCCCGAGTTCAAAGCAACTTCTCTTCCGGATCCGGTGCCTCACAGAGCATTCCAGAATCCACTTCCCCAGCTTCTTGTTCATCGTGCACCCAGGTGATCGTTTTCTAATCCCTCTTCAGTACTGAGTGAAATCGAGGAACTAAATTTAATTATGATTGGTTGCTGGGAAGTAGGTCGACTGCCCCCTTTGCGTCGGCAAACTCACTGGCAGAGATGCAGAGACAGTAGATCATGTCAAATGTGTTTCCTCAAGGTTTATGTGCCAAAAACGTTCAGAATGCCTGGGTGAATATTTTAAACCATCTAAACTCTGTTGTGCGATCAAGTGTAATCATGCTACATCAGTTTCCAGCTATGCTTCTGTAAAATGGAACGATAGGATTTTATGGTCCTTGAAGGCTCAACCATGTAGGCATTGCCAAGGCTGAAAGACGGGATCATCCGAGGAATGAAAACGGATACCCGAGGTAGGAAGCCTGGAAGCAGGTTTCACAAGGGGCAGGTATTGCGACGTAATCCCAGCGGCCAAAGCTTTCTTTTCTTACTGAGGGGAAGAGTCTTCTAAGACGAGGGAGTGAGTCTGGTGTGGGTGCGTGTGTCTGTGTGCGCACGCAAGGCCACATGCGGACAAGTGTGAGCACCCATGTGTGCGTGAGTGCCTTTTCACACGAAAATTCCCGGTATGAAGAACTCTTTGTAAGGTGGTGTGGATGCTCCCAGGGCCAGAGTTTGGAGCCTGAGCCACGCCTGGAAAGAGAGGGGTATCGTCGACAGGTGGAACGACTGACTGTCAAGCAAACTGGACCCAAGAGATTCTAAAAGACCTTCTGTTTTCTCTCCACAGTTTTCTCTTCTTTTTCTCATTCCCCACTTCTTGTTAGGTAATTATTTCATGACTTTGCCACATGCGCTTGGTACTTTAAAAATATCACAGAGAAAGCAAGATCACAAAAATAGGATTTTTGCAAATTTGGGGACAGTTTACCACCTCATCCCTCAACTCCTTATTTTTTGCATTTCAAAGTCCAAAATGCAAAAAGCAAAAATAAACTATTGGGACTACATCTAAATAAAAAGCTTCTGCACAGCAAAGGAGACAACCAACAAAACTACAAGGCAACTTACGGAATGGGAGAAGATATTTGCAAACGACATTTTAGATAAAGGGTCAGCGTCCACAATCTCTAAAAAACTTATCAAACTCAACACCCCCACCCAAAATAATTCAATTAAAATACGGACAGAGATTTGAATAGACATTTTTCCGAAGAAGACATCCAGATGGCCAAGAAACACATGGACAGAGTCTCAACATCACTCATCATCAGGGAATTGCAACCAAAACCACAAGGAGCTATCACCTCACATCTGTCAGAATAGCTGGAATAAAAACCATAAAAAAGAATGAAGTCTTGTCATTTGCAACAACATGGATGGAGCTAGAGAATATTATGCTAAGTGAGAAGAGTCAGTCATAGAAAGACAAATACTATTTCACTCATATGTGGAATTTCAGAAACAAAAAATTGAGCATAGGCTAAAAGAGAGAGAGAGAGAGACAAACCAAGAAACAGACTCTTAACAACAGAGAGCCCACTGATGGCCACCAGAGGGGAGGTGGGGGGTGGGGGAAATGGGGGATGGGGATCAAGGAGGGCACTTGTCATGATGAGCACGGAGTGATGTGTGGAAACACTGAATCACCATACTGCACACCTGAAACTAATATTACACTCTACGTTAGCTCTACCGAAATTAAAACAAAAACTTAAAAAGAAAGCAAGAGGCAGCAGTAGAAATGAGGAGAAAAGATTACCAGCAGCACTGCCTTCCCATGAATGCCTCTCACTCTGTGCATGCGTATCCTAAGGTTCATTTCATTGTAAAGCGGTAATTTGGAAAATAAACCGAAGGAATTAAATACCAGTATTTTCCAGCCCCGCTTGACTTAGGTGTGAATAAAGCTGGTCATATTTCTCAGACGTGGTTAGATGTCTCTACAAGATCACGTAGATTCTCTGAAGATCCCGGTGACCATCAGCATATATTGTACATGAAAAGCATGGCCCTTCTGTATTCTGAATGCGAATCCGCAGCAAAACAAAGCCGCGTCACGACTCCGCGGCTCCCTCTCTGTGTTGAGTGTCGGGAGGTTTCCCCTGACATCCACAGACACCTTGCCATCTCCGTACACGGCGTGATGGCCCCTCGGATCCCCCCAGAGCCCCAGCGTCCCCCCATAGGGACTCAGTGCTCACCTCTGGGCTATGTCCCTGCCCCGGGAGGAGCTCGGTTCTCACCTTCGGGGACCCAGCACCTGTAGCTGGAGGCCAGGGCCAGCTGCGGTAAAACTCGTGCCTGGGAGCAGAGAGCAGGATTGGGGGCATTGCGTGGGGGGTCTTCCAGAAGAGGCAGGGGACAGGGGCATGGGAGGCTGCCCATCACGAGCTACACATGCCCTTCTCAACAGGGAAGGGAAGGAAATGAGACCAGCCCTGCACTGTGTGGGGTGCCCGGCCGCCACTCGGTCTCAGGGACAGGGCATCAAGTCCCCAATGGTGTCCTCCCCCGTGGCTTCCGTGGGGCGGGGACAGACCACAGGGAGCTGGCCCCTGCTCCTTCATGGAGGGTGCTCCCTGGTTGGGGCAGCTGTGTCTAACCTAGAGAGATTCCTGACACATTCACTGTCCTTTCTGCTTCATAGGTGAGGACGCGGGCGCTCTGAGAGGTTAACGCGCCCTCCGGAGGGGTTCGCATATTGTAAGCCGTGGAGCGGAGAGCAGGACTCAACTCTGAGGCTGAAGGCCAGGCTTGGGTCCAGTTACCACCCTCAGTGGTGGGGTGGCCTGTGTCACACCGCTCCCCAGGACAATCTCTGGCCCGTGTAAGGAGAGGACCGTCCATAGGCAGAACGACAGTGTCCACGTCTGAGGAGGACGTCTGTGGTCCACGTGACCCAGGGCTCTTGCCCGCCTTCCCAGTGATGACCCTCCCCTTCCTTCTTTTGGGGCCC
This sequence comes from Leopardus geoffroyi, assembly GCF_018350155.1. NCBI lineage: Eukaryota > Metazoa > Chordata > Mammalia > Carnivora > Felidae > Leopardus > Leopardus geoffroyi. Next base: position 93,140,893 of record NC_059339.1, read on the forward strand.
TGCACACTCTCAGTCGCTCAAGACTTGGTGTTTGCACCAAGACTGGCAAGCAATTAGAGATCCTGTCCCTGCAAGGCCAAGAAGTGGCCACGCTACCAAGGCCTGGGTAATTATGGTCACTTGGATCCGTGGCCATGGTCACTGGATGCAATTTGTGGCCCGTGTCCAATGCTGGACAAAACTTCACCCTTGCCTAGGACTTAAGTATGGATCAGACTCCTCTCTTTCGGGGCACCTGGGTGGCTCAGTCACTTAAGCATCAGACTCTTGATCTCGGCTCAGGTCATGATCTCACAGTTCATGAGTTCGAGCTCTGAATTGGGCTCTGCGCTGACGGTGTGGAGCCTGCTTGGGATTCACTCTCTCTCTCCCTTTCTCTCTGTCCCTCGCTGGTTCCCCTCTCTCAAAATAAGTAAGCAAACTTAAAACAAACAAACAAACAAACAAAACTCCTCTCTTTTGTCTGAGGTTGCTGTCTGTCTAGAGCGAGTATACCGGGACCCTCAGTCTTCCTGTGTTGAGGAAGGTGGTCTGTCCTGCCGAGGAGGAGAGTGGAAGGTGATGGCAAAAATGAAAGCAAGGTCAGTGCTCCCAATAGCAGCTCTGAGAGTACTGGACCCTCCCGTCCTCAGATTCCATAGGCCAATATATGTCCTTTGTTGTTAGTTTTTATTTGCTTGAGCTGAGTTGAGTTGGGATTTTCTTGTAGCAAGAGTCCTCCCTACCGTAAGTTTTACGGAAGCCATGCTGAGGTCAAGGTTAGAGATGAAAACGCTGGTAACACGAGAAGCCAGAGGTCTGGAGGTACTCAGGATGGCAATAGGGTGGGACTGAGGCTGCTGTGTTGGGGACTTTACCATCTAAATGTGGAGATGCTGAGGCCCGAGGACTCCGTCAGTCTGAGACCAAGCCTGGCAAGGGGGAGAAACAGAAGGTTTCAGGCTGATAAAGTCTTTCCCCCCCCAGAGTAGATTATTTAGTGCCTCCTCAGAATTGCTTCACTGGGACGTCCCTCTTGATTAAGTGCCTGGCCGTGGCGTGCTCCTTGAAGACACAGAGGATGGACAGCACTCTTGGCTGTTCATCCCGAAAGGTCATTCCACTTAGGGCTTTACAGAGGCCAGAGGAAGGTTTGGGATTTTGCTTGCATTTCCGTGGCTTGCCCACTCAGGGACGAAGTGGCCGCACTGCCGGCGTGTCCCAGGGGCACCTCGGGGCCAGGCCGCAGTGGCCACGGGGATGGTTAGCGCCTCCCACGCTAGCGGCTTTGGTCTCTGCGGTGACAGCACATTGGGCCCAGCAGGTACGTCCGTGTCTGAGGTCAGCCAGCCCCATATGCTGAGCACATGTGGGTCCCCAAGCACTTGGCAGAAACCATGCGTCCTCCCCCAGCTCTTATGTTCGGGGAGGGAGAGAAAGAGCCCAGATTTGCTAGACTTTTGATGTTATTGAGACTGTCATCTGAATAGGGTTTTAAATATATCTCTAACATAATAACTGGATTAATACCGGTACGTTGAAAGATAAACTCATAACCGAATATATCCGTTAATTTTTTAAATGTTTGTGGCACAAACGTAATTGTAATTGAAAACAACCTCTCTGAAGAAAGAAAAATGATTTTTATGCCCCAAGCAAGACACACGCATACACACACAAAAATAAAAGGCTTAAGCATTTTTTTTCCCCAAGAACATCTGGTTTACAGTACCCTAAAAGCAAATTTGGATTAACCTAGAAATTAAGTGTGCGTCATCTACAAACCATTGATTACAATACATCAAAATCTATAGACCTCATGGAAAGGCACAATAGTCTTACGGCATACAGATTTGTGTACGAATACAGAGAAAGTTGGGGGGGGGACTATGTCATCAAAAATTAAGCCTGCGTGATTTAAATATCACTGCTCTGCCCCTGTGTCTGGCTGGCTATGTACAAACGCGTCATGGGAGCACGAAGGGTGAGAAGTGGCTTCAGTAACAGCCTCTACGATCAATGAACTTGGAGCGATGAGTCTTCTGCCCTTGTTCTTTGGGCAGCATCCTGGCTGTGTTCAGTCGTAGGATACCCAATCTGTGCCAGGATCTGAATCCTGAATATAAGTCGAAACCATAAACCCTGCGAATTTGGCCCCAGACCTTGAGTCTTCTCCGTCTCCCTACTTAGAGCTCTCTCAGCTCCAAGAACCATAGGTCAGTCCAAGAGCTCTTAATTCCTCAGCCAAAGCACCCGAATTCTGACCTCTTTCAACACTTCCTGGAAAGATGGCCTCTCCAGGAGCCGTGCAGGCCGGGCACAGCCACACGCTCAGAGGCTAGGACCTGAGGGACACAGAGCGCACAGTGGAAGGACATGCTCTGGAAGACGTTGACCTTGCCGGTGGACACCCAGCCATGATGAAGTGGGATAAGATCCTGTAAGATCAGCGAAAAGGGCATGGGAATAATATTTTGCTCTTTCAGAAAAGCCAGGTAAGAGAAAGTACGAGTTCTCACATATTCAGAAAAATCCAGCCCAAGACACACAGCCTTGCCTCCCACACCTGGACTCCCTCCCCTCCCAGAATGAAACACCCAAATCAATATCGAGTGATAGTGTCCCCCTCCTGCTCCCTACACAACACCACAAAGGGAAATGTTAATCACCAGCCTTGTTTCTTATGATACCTTTAATCTGCGTGTCTTAGACAATGGAATTTCAGAGAAAAAGAAGTTCAGATAATCAATTATTTAATAGTGTTATGCATCAGGACCCACAGAACCACGACTTAATTATGAAAAGGGTTTTATGTCTAGAACACGGCGAATGTTTTGCGACTCATTTTGTCTTTCCTCGACAAGGACAGTGTACCAGAGAACGGAGGGGATATAATTTTTTTTTTTTTAATTCCAGAAAATTTGCTTGATGTTCATAAATAATCTATTCAATCACTTTAGCAAAAGGGAAATGTTAAAGTGATGAAAAACACCGCTCACCTAGACTTGTCTGTGGTCTTTAAATCATTCTCTACTCCATTTCTCTTACTGACATTCGGAGATGATTTTAATTAAGGGCCCTTGACAAGGTACCATAGTCATTTAAAATTACTGGCTCAGGAAAATCTTTATAAAGATGGCTTTAAAGAGTTCAGAAATCCCAATAGTTCTCAGTATCAAGAGGGTGCGCCATAAAATTGTAAATGAGTGCATGCACTAGCCGGGGTTATAAAGTGCTGTTGTTTTCCTGGTTTGACATTTCATAGATTCCAAGTGGGCCTAGCTTAGTGGCATCACATAAATCACAGCACCGATCTGAATATTGTAAAACGGGAAGGTAGAGCCTTTTCGGGGCTATGAAGTTAACAGTAATCAGTAAGTATTCTAATAGTATGAGTTATTGCTAACATCATAATTACCGTGTAAAATAGTAATTTTTACAGCAGAGCAGCACCAAAAAGGAATTGCCAGGATGGTTATGATAGCTACGAATTAGCAGATCAATAGAGATTGTGATGACTATGTCAACCGTCAGACAAAAGCATCTTTTGTGTTACAACAACAGCCTAACTGCACAGTCAACAGTCTCTTCGAATGATGGAAAAATAACTCCTGTGAACGGTAAGCTAACCAAAATGATCCCAGACCTGGGTTCTCCTTATTCATTCTCCTGACCACAAGCCACCTCTTTGTCCTCTGTGCTTAGGATCGTTATGACCTCTAACCTTTGGCCTATGACCTTTGTAGTAGAGTTTGGGGTAAATGTGTCTTCTGTACCAGAATATAAGCATCTTGAGGGTGGGAATTCTGTTTTAGTAAGCTCTAAGAATTCATAAATACAAGGCCTAAGCCATTGAATCTCTCTGCATGGCTCAAACTGGTTTTGAAGAACTTACTAAATTCAGGTTCATGTGATACAAGTCACTGATTCAGAAATTACTCTTATGCTAATTGGTTTGAACGTCGCCCTTGCAGAATTCTGTCTGGACATAACCTGATGGGCACCTGGGGGGCACGGTCAGTGGAGCGTCTGACTCTTGGTTTCCACTCAGGTCATGATCTCATGGTTCGTGGGTCTGAGCTCTGTGTGGGCTCTGTGCTGACAGTGTGGAGCCTGCTTGGGATTCTCTCTCTCTCTCTCTCTCTCTCTCTCTCTCTCTCTCCTTGTTGCTCCCCGGCTCACTCTTTCTCTCTCAGAACACACAGATAAACATTTTGAAAAATACCCTGACCCATCCGTGGGGTTGTGCACTAGCTTCTCCATACCGGATCATTCTCAAATACATTAATTAATCCACGGATTCACTCGTGAACATTTGGGAACCGCTGACCACGTGCACACGATCGTGCACATTCTGACACACTTGTGGCGTAAAAGACATAGAGGCGTCGAGAAAACACGACTTAGGTTCACTCTTCCAAGATGGCTGCCAATTGATACTTTTTTGGTGCATTTATTTTTAAATAATCATTTACACCTCACTTTCCAACAAAAGGCAGTTATGTTAACCTGAGCAAACAGGTCCCTTCCGTGTGGCCTGGAAACGACCTTACAAAGATGTCTGGTGATACGGGCTCCTAGGACTTAGGCGAGGGGAAAGGTTCTCCCTGCAGGGTCCGGGGCAGGGCCAGAGTTCGCATGCATCCTGAGGTCCCACATCCTCTGTGCTTGACCACGAGGCTCAGGGAGGCCCATGGCCAAGCGGGGGGGGGGGGGGGGGGGGGGGCAGTAGGGTCTACCCATCCCTCACTCGCGGCATCCGAGCGGCGGGTTCGGCACGGGTTCTCACCTGTGTACCAAAACCACTTAGCTCAGAGCAAAGACGAGCCCTCGCCAAGTTTCGTCTCTAGACCAAAGCTGTTTACCTTGTGCAAGTTAAACAGACATGCGGACCTGGGTCCCTGTGATAGAAGACAGGAGGCTTTGTCAGCCCCGTAGTAGCAGAAGAGGCCTGCAAGGAGGCCGTCCTACTCTTCACGAGCTTTCCATCAATCGATGGACTTCCTTAGAAATATCTGCCCCCTCACGGACCCCTTGGTTTGCCATTCTCTCCCATGTTTTTTCCTTCACACTCCTGAAACAGCCCAAGGACATTCTGAAGGACCCTGAATTATGTATTTCATATCAAACCTACCACCTCCATTCTGTTTTTGAACATGCTTCTTTGCTCCATTTGTGGCCTGGGAGCCATTCAGTTGCTCAAAGAATCATAAAGTGCTAAAACTCACAAAAAAAAAAACCTGTGATACGCCACCCAAATCCCTCATCTCTGGGGTGTGCCAGAGCCTGTGGCTCGTGGGGGGCAGCAAGGCCAGGTGGAGCTGCCCCCCCCCCCCCCGACCACTGCGTCTCTGCACTGGGCACAGAGCCCGGCTCAGGGAGTCTACTGAGGCACAGACCAACGTGAGCAAGAGTGAGGCACCCTCCTGCTTTCTGCTTACTAAGAGGTAGTAGGAAGTAAGGCCTCCAGGACTCAGAAGGAGCATTAGCAACACCCCAATAGAAGCAAAATGAAAACTATTAGATTTATTCCAAGAGCCGTGTGCGTGTGTGTGTGTGTGTGTGTATGCGTGTGACGCGATTCACACACTCGCCTTTGGGCGACACACTACTAATATCCTCCTAATCTCTGAGAGGTGTCCTTCATAGTTCCACAGGGAGCAATGCTCTGGTTTTCTGCTTGGCAATGAATTTCTCCAAATATAGTTTAGCGTCAAAGAAAATTCTTTTTTTTTTTTTTTTTTTTTTGAGAGAGAGAGAGAGAGGAATGGATATGGTGTGAACTTAGAAAGATAAGGATCTGTGCTCACCAACCTATTTCTGTCTGTACCGCAGGGTCTTTGTGGTATAATTTTTCTCTAGCTTTTAACCAATGTTAAAATTCTATGTGAAGCGTGACTTAACAATCCCCGCAGAAGGCACAAGATGTTTCCGCAGCCCTGTGTTGTGCTGATGTCGAGTGACGACGTCCCCTAGAGAGGGCATGGGAGAGCGATGTGAGAGCCCCGTCTTGTAGCCCCTGCTTACCTCCCGCGTTCTCAACATGTACGTTTCTAGTAAAATATCCCTTTAATGTATTTCTTGGTAGCATCTCTATTGTTGTGGTTTTGACACATTTGGGGTAAAAGTATAGATTCTTGCTTACACGATCAAAAATTAGGCCAATCAGCTCACACAACTTGAGCTGGAGACCCGTTAAGACCTGGTTATAAAAGTTCTAGTTTAACGATTTAAAACATTTAGCTAAACATATGGTCGCAGAGTGCCATTTAAGTATCTTTTAATCCCAATAGCATTGCTTTAAATACGGAGCCTCACGTTTCTGTCCGCACAAGACACGTTTTCAAACTTCACCGAAGCATCATGTAGAAATGCTACATGTTGTTAACGATGCAAACCTTATCAGCTTGTCTCAGATTTACGTAGAACAGTAATAAATATTCCTCGTTATTTTATTGAAGAATGATTCGCAGATAATATTTTGAAAAAAAATGAAATAATGTCTCTTGTAACCTGTATCAAATAAAATGAATGTGTGGTAGAAACTGAGGTTGGAAATAAACGGGAAGTAGAAGCAAAGCGTTGGTGTCAGTGAGGAATTGACTTAAGCCAGCTATCAACGTGGAGAGCTTTACAAATGAACCCAAAAGTTTTTAGTTGTTTCCTTCTAAGGGGGACCCACAAGTCAACTCTCAGGGCACCCTGTCTCCAGTTTCACTGATAAAAGTAAGAAATGTGGTGTTCAGGCAGCACAGAAGCATTCTGAAACCCTGATCACAGCCCATCTTTGAAGTGTTTCTCTATGTGTGCAGGTGCGTGGCCCACAGGGGCTTAGGATACCCGTCGACACCTCCTGTCACAGCCAAGAAACCGAGGCTGAGCCTAGCCGGTGGCAAAGTCACGTATGTCCAAGGGTGTCTGACTTTCAGGTGGGTGACTTTCAGGCCCACTCCAGCAAGCACCTTTCCCAGGAAGGGAAAAGGGAAAGTTTTGCTTCTAATGGCCATTTTTGAGGAAAAGTGAAGACAGAGTATTCAACCAGGGGCAATGGGGTGGGTGTTTGAGAGTGCGTGATGGGGGCAACGGGCTGTTTGAACAGTGCCCCAACTGCACCCATCAGATGGCTTGTTGGGCAACAATTGGCCCAAAGAGGTGAGGTTCTGTAAGTAGCATCATCAAATTAGTTAATTCAAGTATCACCAGCATCAACTTCCGAGCATCGTTTGCTAGGTGGCTTTTGGGGTAGGGTTCCTGCCGACGGTGTGATTTGCTGCTGTGCTGTGATGTTTATGGGCTCAATAAAGAGAAGGTTCTAAAAAGATTATAGGCACTGAAAGAGGAAATATAACCTTTTCTTTGGGAGAATGGAGGAAAACAGACTAAACATTTTTGGAATTTCTTGCCTGCCATGAAGAGGTGATGATTCCCTGTAGACATTCTCAGGTGTTTTACATCCTCCACAAAAGTCTTCGAGGGGAGGAATAAAAACCCCAGCTAGGAAACAAGCCGGCTTCTCTGCCCACCAGGGCTCTGATGCATCTCGGCGGACTCCGGCCATGAAGAAGAACCTATCACCAGGCAGCCACAAGTTGGACGTGGCTCATCCTGACTTGATTTGGTGTCTCTACGAAAGCACCAGCTTCCTCTTCCTTTTTAAACTGTCTTCTGGAATTATGGCCATTTTCGTGGGAAGTGAATCAAAGTGTTATCAGACTTGGGCCCACTGACTGTCCAGATGGCAGAATCTAAACAGGGACCGAGGGCATGTCTCGCCACGCGGTGACCCCCCGGAATGAGCAGGGCCAGCCAAGGGCAGAGGGCGTGGCTTTACTCCGGAAGAGTAGTGTAGAATGACCCTTCTGGACTTTATTAGGAAAAAAAAAAAAAAAAAAATTGAAGAGGTGATTGTGCTCATATTGGGGACTGGACAGTCTGGCTGGAGTCTGCTTTGACAGTGAGCTGTGGTGGGATTTCGTCCTACCTTCTGGATCGGATTGTGTCCCGGGGAGATGTGGGCCGAGAGACCCGGGACAGACCTTATCACGCCTCCCTGACGGGGCCTCTGCACCCGCACACCTCTGGTCTAGACGGCATCCTCCGGCTCTGCCCCGGGACGGGCACTCAGCTCACTCCAGCCATCGGGGTCCCCGTGCTCCCGATTTAACGTGGGTACAAAGTAAACGCATGCTCGGACGCTGGTTTCGGCCCACCTCTTAACCGTTTCTGTTCTGCACACTTTTCCCTTTTATGTATGTAGACTAACACACCATGAAAGTAGGCATGGTGGAACGAAACCGAAACAGCTCTACTGGTAAGTGGAAAAGTAATTTTAAGAGATAGGGTATCGTGCCAGGGTTCAATTCGCATTTTCACTACTCTTAATTATTGGTGCACGAGATAATGTTAGATCCTACGATTTCTAGTGGGTTACATTTGATGAAAGAAAGACAACATGCTTCTGGTCTATAGTATTTGATAATGAACTCTGCATGATCTTGCTCCATAAATAATTGCATAGCTACTTAGAAGTTTTCTCAGCAGAGAACTTAGATTTTGATCATGGTTGATGTGTCACAGAATCGTGCGGCCTAAGTTCATTCACAAACACCTCTCCCCATCACGAGGTTACACGGGAATGGTGGGAGGGAAATAGTCTGTGGTCAACAACAAGATGTGGGGTCCTATTAAGGTCCTTTTACGACAGAGACACAGGGAGGACAGCTGGGTGCACCAGCGGGCACAGGAGGGTCCTCAGGTCTCAGGAGGCTGCAGGAGTCCCCAGAGGGAGGGGGCCAGGTACACTTCAGAGCTGGGAAGGCACAGCTGGGGACAGCCCCCACCGAGGACCTGGGGCATCAAGGAGGAGACCGAGAAAGGCCACGAGCCTACGAAGGAAAATTGCTGGAGACACATCATCTTTTAGGAAAATCTCTGCTTTTAACAGAACAGGAGCTGCTGGTTCAAAGTTCTTTTCTCATCTGGTGAGGCTTTCTTCCCTGCCCCTGCCCTCCTCCCTCTTCCCACCTCTGTCTTCCCTCCTCCCTCCTCTCTCCTCCTCCCTGCTCTGTGCTCCCCCTCCTCCCTCCTCCCTCCTTTCTTCTTTCCTTCCTTCCTTTCCGCCCTTCTGCTCCCCGTACACTTTTTGCTCATTTTCTTCTTTCTTTGAGCTGATTCACAGCTTCAGTGGAAACGAAACATAACGATGGCCTTAAATATTCTACTTTGTATGGAGGGCACATACAATGCTGCGGAGCAGAGCTAAACCAAGTTTCTTCTTGCCAAACCATCCCAAGAAAGTCCGAGCTCCTTCTGTGTCATTGTGGGAGATGCTTCCAGAGCCCCGTCTGCACACCCCCGCTCAGGGCATGGTAGGCTGCCTCTTTCCCAGAGTCTCAGGTGCTCCCAGCCACGTTCTGCGGCTGTCTGGGACGCCGGGTCTGCAGGCAGGTGGCAGGTGTTTGTGTGGGGACAACCCTGAGGCCCGAGGTCCTGGAGGCGCAGGTCGGATGCGGGCGTCATCCGATGCTGTTTGCTCGCCGGGGGCGCGGTTCCCACTCGGGGGAGGGACTTGGGATCCCAAGCTGCCCTCCCTAGTTCCTGCTCATCAGAGAAGCCACAGTTCACGCCTCCAGGAAAGGAGGGCCCTCCACCCTTAGCGCGTGACAAAGCCATGGGTGCAGTGAGGACACCTCACCAGGGACAGGGGCTTCTACGTGACACATGGCAGCTACAGGAGCTCGAGCTCCAATATCACCGTCTGTGCTGTGGGGACCCGCTCCTTCCGGGAGGACCGAAGGCGGGTGTGCAGGGGCGTCCCGGGACCGCCCCGTGCAGGGCCAGGCCTCTGAGAGGAGATGGGCTGTTGCCCAGATCCTGCTTCCCATGGGGCTCCAGCAGCCCCTGGGACCTCCATGCCTTCCGTGCAGACCTGCGCATGCCGTGTGGCCCCGACCCCATCGACCCCACCGTGACTTCACCGTGAGTGTGCGAGGGGGGCTTTGCACGTGGTAGTCGCAAAGGAAACCATTTCACTTTGCTTAAAATAAAATAACATTGGAGAATGTTTCTGCTCCCAGAGCAACTCGAATGTAAAGTCCCCGAGAACCCGTGCACGTGGTTGTGTCCCCTGCACTGCTGGACCGGGTTTCAGAGTCACACTCGTACCGGAGCCCTTTCTGTCGATGTTGCTCGAGGTTGGCTCTATACCCTCTTTCCTGTGAGGCTCACACACCCAATCCTGAGGGTTTTCTTCCATCAGGCCGTGTTTTCGGCCATCACGAAGCCTCACGTTCAGTTCGAGTTGGAAAGGAGGCAGCATTTCTACCAAGAGTTTCCTGGACAAGTTGGACTGTGTTACCCAGAGAAGTTGCTTCAACGAGCCACTTATCCACTGTCCTTGCTGGGAAACGGGCTGTGAGCGATGGCCACCTGCTCTCGCCTTGTGCCTCGCTTGTTCTGAACTCAGAAGCGACCCATACCTGTGCGTCCACGTCCTGGCCCTAAGCCACACTGTGCCTCTCCTACACACAGCCCTGGGTCCGGCTGTCCCACGAGTAACCACCTGTAGACCGGTTTCCATGCAGGGCCCTTATCTGTTGTTACAGTGTATAATCTCCAAGAATGCCCTAATTTCCATCATTCTCTAAGCCTGTCATCATGGCTGAGACAGGCTTATCCCTCTGAACAGATGAGATTAGTCGATCATGTTAAAGTCAAAAGGGGGATTATAATGCTTGTAATACACTGAGTCAAATTAAATGAGTTTTGTTTGTACATCAGAAGATCGTGTTGCCGAGGCTGGAGTATCTTCCACTGGGTATAATAAATTGCCAATAAAACATAAGTGTGTACGAAAAGACCCTCGAGCGGAGAGTATGAACAAAGTAAAGATGGTTGTTTTATCTTTATCTTGTTCCTGTCTGTTCAACCTAGTAAATGGGAGTCTTAATTCCGCTGGTGCTTCTCATTTTTAATATCCAGCGGGGACGGAAGGACAGAGTGCTGTGAACGGGGAGTCCCAGCTTTCTGCCGAGCTTTGCTCCAGACTGGGCACCCGGTGGGATCATCAAGGGATCGTCCAGGCGTGTTTGGGGATTCCTGGGCCCAAGTGAACAGAAGATCCCTCGGATATCTCTACCCTCTACTTGCCCACTTAGCCACCTCTGTTTCTAAATGCCATGTCCCATATTCTTTGAAGATGAGAACCTAAGGGCCTGTCTTTAGAAATTCTATGAAGAATTCCCCCAGGAAACCAGAAAGCCCAGAAAATGCCAAGAGACAGACCAGGAGACACACCACACGTCTTCAGGGCCCATTGCCGGACTGTTCTTCTAGACACTTGTTGGTATCGGCAGAAGTAGACAGAATCTGCGAAAGGTCACCTGTTAGCGTGTTCTGTGTCTGTGCTGTCTCCCACGTGAGTAGGAGGGAGTCTGCCTGTGGCCCATGCAAACGCCACAGCGTGGCCCACGTTGGCATCTTTCATGTGAGATGAAGCCCGCGTGCCCTTCCCTGGTGCCTCCCATCGGCCGGATCCAGACGAGCTACTGCCTCGGATGGCGAATCGATTCTCGCACCACCGCCATCCATTTGAGTTAAGACCCTTCTAAAAATAATGGGGTCTTTCCAGGGCAATACAGAGAAGCGAAAATACTAACTCCTTTGATACAAGGAAGGTGGGCTTCCTCCTGGGGAAGATGGGTTCTGTGTGCAAGTTGTGCAGAATTGTCCTTCTCACGCTTCACAACCCTGCCGTGGAACGAAAGAAGGTGGCAATTGTGGGGAAAGCATGGAAATAAGAGACCGAATTAGGACTTCTGGCTCCCTTGGATGGTAGAAAGCTGTCAGGAGCATCTCCCCACTCTAAAAACAACAAGGGCAAATTGAGGAGATACTCAAATCCACAGCTTTTGTTTGGAATCCACTGGAGAGCTAACGTCGTGAGGCAGTCCCCCAACTCAAGATCAAAGGGACAACAGGCATCTAAGGAAAATGCAACAAGACCGCTTTCTCGCCTGGGAAGAGGGTGCCGGACACAGGCAGGAAGCTAAGTTTCTGATGGAGCAGCTTAGGGCGGAGCGTGGGCTGGTGAGAGGATCTGAGAGCCTGGGGATCAGCATCCATTCACAGCTCCTTCTGTGCGCATCACCGGCTGCTCACAAAGGAGATGGGGAAAGATGTGAGTCTCCCAGAGGCATCTCCGGACCACTTCTGCAAGAGGGAACCGCATCTTGTTTGGGAAAGACACACAGTGCTGCCTGGATACCGCCACCCGTCTCTTCTGTGCATCAAAGCTTTAAACTGCTGGGGACCCATCAAACACTCTCACTCTAGGGGAACTGGTAAAGCCCCCTGCAGATTGGGCAGGAGAAATACAAAAACCCTCCCTTGTTTCTGGCAAAAATAGTAGCAATGAAAAGTAGGTATCTGTATCGTATGTAACAGTAAAAGATACGAAAAGATAGCACAAGAGATCGACGGGAGGAGTCACGTGTAGTGTGGTAACGCCCACGCGCTACATGGAAGCCGGAACACGTGTTGAAGGTAGATTGTGAACACTTAAAAACGCTTCGTGTAAACACGAGAGAAAATAATAAAAACATTATAAAATGAGTTATACGTAGTAAACCAATAACGAAGATAAACTGGAATAATAAAAAATTCTCAATCCAAATGAAAACAAAATAAAGGCAAAAATGGAAACAAAGAACAGACGAACCAAATAGGAACAACTAGCAAGATGATAGATTTTATCTAACCGTATCAGTAATTACATTAGATTAAGGCAATTTAAATATATCCACTAATAGAAGATATCATATTGGCAAGAGGACACCTCAACCACGGCGACAATTTACTAGATCTGCTGTTTATCTTAGCCTTCTGGTTTCAGATGGGGAGAAACGTTTCCCAGCAAGATTCTGTCTCCCTGAATAAAAGAGATGTCTTTCTAAAAGAAAAAAAAAAGGAATGTATCATATTGGAATAAAAGCAAAGTGCAATTATATGCTGTTGACAAGAAATCCACTTCAAATATGAAGACAAAGATATAGGTTGAAAATAAAAGAGTGGGATTAATCAAAGGAAAGCTGGAGGAGATGCATTAATATCAGACAAAGTTGATTTCAGTACAAGACTCTCACCAGAGATAAAGAAGGATATTCTTTAATGACGAAGAGGTCAATGCTCCAAGCAGACAAACATAAAAACCCTAAAGGTTTATAAAAAATCAATTAGAAGCTTAAAATACCTGAAGCAAAAATGGTAGAACTGTAAGGAGAAACTAATAAACCTGCAGTTATGACTGGGCATTTGGACACCCCTCTCTCAGCGACAGATGGAGCCTCGATAAAGAAGCAGAACTGGCACCGATGATATGGAAGAGATGAGCAGCATCACAGCCAGTAGGACTCACAGACGTTTCTAGAACACCCCACCCAAAACATCAGAATTCGTATTCAGTTCATGTGCACACACTCACCACAATAGACCATAGTCTGGTCCAATAAACCAGTCCTAATAAATTTAGAAGGATGTAAATCATACGAAGTATGTTTTTTGACCACAGTGTAATTAAATTATAAATCAGTAATACTGACTTCTGGAAAGTGCTGGAATGTTCGAAATCTAAATAACACACTCCTCAATAACCCACAGGCCAAAGAGTAAGTGAGAAGAAAAATTAGAAAGTACCGCGATCTAATTGAACATTAAAGCACGACACATCAAATTTCTGGGATGTTGCTGAGGAATCTCTTCAGAGAAACTGACAGCAATGTCTACATATTAGTAAAGCATAAATTCCTCAAGCCAGTAACCTCAGCCTACACTTTAAGGAATTAGAAAAAGAGAAACAAACAAAATATGAGGTCAGCAGAATAATGGAAATAATGAAGATCAGTGTGAAAAGTGCTAAAGTAGAGAAAACAGAAAAAAAGTAAAGAAAACCAAAGGAGCTAAAACTGGTTCTTTGAGAAGATGACTAAAACTGGTAAAATTCAATACAGATTTATTGAGGAAAAAGGCAAGGGCACAAATTACCGGAATCATAAAAAATAGAGGGGACATCACTACAGTTTCTACAAATTCCAGACAAAGAAGGGGATGTTATGAGTAACTGTATACCAAAGAACTCAACAACTTGGATGAGATGAGTAACTTTTTGAAGGACATATACGTCATGCAAGAAAAAAAAAAAAAAAAAAAGAAAGAAATGAGTAATCCGAATATCTATTAACAAAACTGAACTAGAGTTTGCAATCTTCTCACAAAATGTTCCAGGTCCAGATGTCTACACTGATGAGTTCTAGCAAATATTTAAAGGACAAATAGTACTGATCATAGACAAAGTCTTCCAGAAAACTGAAGAGAAGGGAATATTTTGTTCCCTTTCTATGAGGCCAATATTAACCAACACCAAAACCAGACAAGGACATCACAAGAAAACTATAGACCGGTATTCCTCATGAATACAGTTGTAAGTATCCTAAATAAAATTTTAGCAAATTGAGTCCAATAATATCTAAAAATAGGTAATACAGCCGGAGTGATCAGGGATAAAAGTTTAGTTTAACATTCAAAGAGTACTCAATGTAATTCACCATATTAGCCAACTTAAAAAGAAAGGCAATACTGTCTTCTCAATAGAAACAGAGATATGATTTGACAGGTTTCAACATTAATTCATGTGGGATTGGTCAACCAGGAGGAGAATATTTTGTTAAACTATAAGAAATTGCTAATTTAAAATTTTTAAAATACAATTTTTATTCCAGACATAACATTGGTTTACTGCAGTGTGGATGAACTCGTTAATTTACGCTGTAAAATTGACCCTGAATGTGGTCTCTTTGGCTTCCAAAAGCCCTTTATTGTTGGCATCGTAGATGTAGATGTTTATGTGTGTGTGTGTGTGTGTGTGTGTGTGTGTATACCAAGTATATATATGGAATGTATATACAATGGAAAGTGTTCAACAATAAAAAGAAGGAAATCCTGCCGGGGGGTGGGCCAGAGTAGCTGAGCTACCTAGCACAGCCCCAACGCAAGCTAAGGTGTGTGTGTGCATACGTGTGTGTGTGTGCGCGTGCAAGTTGGGTGAGGAAGGGTAAGGGGAAGAGCAGCTAGAATGATAAGTAAGTTGCCATGTGACAAGGACTTTGCCCAGCGGATTGAGCTATTTGGGATTATTTTCATTAAAACACTGAATACCTTGAAGGATTGGGAGCAAGGCAGGTGCTTCGAGAGGGAGGAGAACGGTGGTTTTCAACAGCCGGCCTGGGTCACGGCATGGGCCGGACGTTGACAACCATGTGACCTCAGGCGGGCCACTTGAAGCATATGGGCCTCAGTTTCCTCTTGTCCAGGCTGGGGATGTCGATGGCGCTCAACTCACAGACCGCCTAGCCCTTGGCGTGGTGGCTGTAAGATCAGTGTTGTGCTGTTAGGGCAAATCTGGCAATGATGCCCAGGAAGGGTGGAGAAGGGCCTCGGGGGAGGCAGGAGGGGTGGGGCAGACACTGAGCCAGACGCTGAGGGCCAGAGGCGGAATGGGCCCCTGAGAGAACGTTTGGGAGCCACGCGAAGGTAGAAATCGCATCGCCTGATGCCAACTGGATGCAGGGGCAGAGGGAAGGAGGCCCGGACCACTCCCGGACCTGAGCCTCTGTGACCACAGGGGAAACGGGGGAAGGTGGGCCTCCGGTCCCCGAGACTTTCTGGTGAGATAGAAGGTGTAACCCCAGAACAAGCCGTGCAAATACACGTTTGCAAACCCCCAAATCGTAGTTTTAGATCCAGTGTCCCCGGTAGCTCCCACGGTCCCTGCAGGTTGGGGGAGAGAAGGCTGAAGCTCGACAAACCTGAACACCTGCCCAGGTGAGATGCCCGGAGCAGGGCCAGGCGTCGGGTCAAAGCCTCACCGAGACAGTTCCCTTTGCATGCTCCCTATGCGCTTTGCCACGCTCGAAGGAGTTGGTTTGGGAAGACAGGAGAAAGGAAGCCACGAGTCCCGAAATGTGCCCAGAAATTCCAAGACGAATTTATCTCCAGCCGCAGTGTTGGGGGGTGAAGGCAAGTCTCAAAGCTGTGCCAGCGTCGACCTTTAGGAAAACCTGCCTCCAGCTGTGTTCATACAAGACAAAGAAAACGTGGCCACCAAGCCGGCTGTGTAAATTCAGCCGAATTCCAGAATTTGACTGGAACATCCCCAGATCCCCAGCACAAGCAGCCCCCATGCCTGATTCCAACAGACTGCTGGAGAAAAGGAAGGATTGTCATTTCCCCGAGGGGTGTGCGTGCCGAGGGCGGCCCCTTCCGGGGAAAGCATCACCCCTCTTGTTGGCAGACCTGCACAGGGCTATTGTTGGGGCGCACGTCAGGATGAAGCCCTTACGCTCACGCGCTCACACGCGAAGTAACTTGTCCAGTGAGACACGGGGAGGGATGGCAGAGTCGGAGCAAAGCCCTCGTCCCTGGGGCTTTTATCGGTAGCTCGGTGTGCTGAGCCAGAACACTCCCCTGCATGAGCTCCAGGATTGAGAATTGATGGTGAGTAACAGCGTTAGGACCAAACGACGCAATGCTGGAACGCATTTGCTAAACGCCTTTTCGTTAAGCATCAAAATAGCCCTAAAAATAGAAAGTATTTGTTAAGAATCGTTTCCTTACTGTTGCTTGAATTCATTTCTGACTTGCAGCCAAGGAATTAAATTTTCCTGCAGAAAATGGGATCCCCACCAATGAGCACAGCCCTGTTGACATGGATCCTTGAGCAGAGGGGAGAAGCAGAAAGTAATCAGAGCGCCTCCCGTCACGGCAGCAGCTCGCCGAGCAGGTCACGGAGTCAGCGAGTCAGCATGTTCGGTCGCAGCCCCGGGGCGGCGAGCCCGAGGTGGAAATACGTGCGCCCTACGGAAAGGCCACATGCCCTCAAGGCACAAAGATGCTACAGCGGTGCCACTGGCATCATGGGGACACAGCCTGGGGTGACGACCTGGCTCCGGGTTTATTCACCAGGACCTTTTTGGATTCTTTTTTTCTCCCGTGCATCTGATGGTGCTAAGTGTCTATGACACCCAGTGCACAGGCGCTGGGTATACAGATGGCCCGGCCACCCCCGCTTGTTTTCTGTACCTAGACCCGAACATCGCGTAGGGGGCTCGGAATGTGATAGCTCCCCGGCCGTGGGGCTGGCGTGGCAGTGTGCCACAGAGGTCAGGGCCCAGCCGTACATCACCAGCACAGGGAGACAGCACAGCCCGGAGCCTCCTCCGTTCAGGACACCCCAGAGACACGACCTCCTTCTCCCCGGCTCCTCTGCCGTCCCGTTGTATCGTCGCGAAGAACATTTCTCGGTGGTCTTCTGTTCAAGTCCTGACTATCCGGAAAAGTCCCCCGCTCCCAGCTTCTCCAGGGTGGGCTACGTGAGGAGACATAAGACATTGTCTTTGAAGAAGCAGGAAATCAGCATGAGACACAGGGAAGGTGGGGGTCCCTGTGTGAGCATCCTTTTCAAAACGCTTTTCCTTGTGACGGGTGCGTCTCAGTCCACGTTGCTTAAATCCTACATAATTACAAGTGAAAACAAAAAAATTTAGTGCAACTGTGGGCTGTGACCGGTAGCTTTTAATACCCGTCCTGTATATTCTGTGGGGAGTACATTGTCCTAGAGTCTCGGCATCTTGATGTGACAAACACATTTTGTAATAAATGCAAAAAATTACAGCTCGTCACAAACCAAATCAAGCCCGGTTCACAGAATGCAGACTTCCGCACGTCTGCCTGCAGTTCCACCATCGGGCCTGTCCTTCCCCCGAGCGCTTGGCCCTGTCCTGAGACGGAGCCGGGACCAGGCCCGTCCGGACCGGCCACGCCAGCAGGGGGACACTGCGTGCCTGGGCCCCTCTCCCTGGTTCGTAAACGGCCTCTGAACCTTCTTTTTTTCTTTTTTTGTCTGCAGACTGCAGGGACCTCTAATGAAACGCGACAAGCCGAACGTGTGTCTGTCGGTTGCCAAATAAACTCACGGGGGTCGGCAGGCAGGGGGCAGAGAGCAGAGCCGGGCCCACGGCCTCTCGCCGCCTCCCTCCCGACGGCGTCCAGAGCTGGCACGGCCGCCCGTCTGGCCTCAGCCCCGCGCTGAATCTGCGCTGCGCTGGGGGCTTTCTCCGCCGCCGCGACGGGCATCTGGGTGAGCACAGGCACGGCCAGGGAGGGGTGCGGCTTACGCAGGCTCGCGCGTGGCGGCCTTGCCCGTGTGGCTGGGGGGCCTCGGGGCGGACGGTCTCACCTGGCTTTCCCGCCGCTTCTTTAAAAGGGCCCCTACGGGGGCGCCTGGATGGCGCAGTCGGTTGGGCGTCCGACTTCAGCCAGGTCACGATCTCGCGGTCCGTGAGTTCGAGCCCCGCGTCGGGCTCTGGGCTGATGGCTCAGAGCCTGGAGCCTGTTTCCGATTCTGTGTCTCCCTCTCTCTCTGACCCTCCCCCGTTCATGCTCTGTCTCTCTCTGTCCCAAAAATAAATAAATGTTGAAAAAAAAAATTTTTTTTAAAAAATTAAAAATAAATAAATAAATAAAAGGGCCCCTACGTATCGGGGAACGACACGTTGTGTGCCGCTGGCCAGCAAATCACCCGAGAGCACGCATCTGCTCTACGATAACCTGGGCCGGGCAGACACCCGGGTGCGGGCGGCCGGGGGCCCCCACCGAGCTCTCCGCTGACAAACGATCCCCGGACGTGTTTCAGCCAACGGTCGCCCCGGGAGGCATCGTGCACCCGCAGCATCCCTCGAGGAACTCGGTTTGGGAATTTCCTTCAGTTTAAAAATGGAAACGTTGCCCTTTCAGGTACCTTGTGCAGCCCCACAGAGCTCCCTGAATCCCAGCACGGTTTCTGGAAAGGAGGGGATCCCCAAGTCTGGTCGCTTCCACCCGGTTCCACCTTCGGACGGTCCGGGGCTGCAGCTGGCGTGTTGTGGGCAGGAAGGCGCTTCCTTCCCCAGCCCTTTCTCCTCTGGCTGGTGTGCCCTCCGACGTTTCCCGGGGCTTGATCTGATCTCCGTTGCTCTCCTACTCTTACTCTGAGAATAACCTGTGCTTCCCATGCAGAGAAAAGTAAATAAGTGGAAGCCGGGGGGCCTCTCCTCTCGGTACAGTTTTGCGGAAGAACGCGGCCGTGGGCGCGCCCTGCGGTGCTCGGTCCCCCCCGAGAGCTGGACCCGCACGCTCTGCCCCCCGTTCCAGGACCGGCTCCCTTTCGCAGACACATTGGTAAGGCGATTAACTCCAGGAGCTCATGCCGCTCAAAGTAACTCAAACGGTGAATGTTTTGACCATTTTGATGTAGAAATCGAGGAAAACAGTCATCACAATCAGGGACAGAGCTCTGAAACCCCTGGCAGGCTTGCGAGGGGTAATAAAGACGCGGAAACCATAAAAGCAGGTGATTTAGGGGAAGGCAAGTGTGTGAGCACAGCTGGTATTTTAAAATCTGACATTATTTTCAGTATTTATTTTAAATCTCAATGCTTACTTTGATTTAGGAAGGTCAAAGAATGTGTTCTTTTTTCCTCCTGCTACAGCGAGAATGAGGATGACCCTACAGGATAGAAGAACAAAAAGGAAGGATTGTCTTTGGTTGACTTTAAAAGGAGGCAGGTCACCCGCTCCACCCACAGAGCCACTGAGGACGCCGATCCTGCGCCTCCAGAAAGGACAAAGAGAGCAGGGAACATGAGTGCGGCCGTGCGCCATCTCTCTGCTGCGGTGGCGACCCCCCGGCCTCCGGAACCCGTCCCCCCGAGTCCTCGCGTCGTGCGGGCTGTGCCGTCTAGAGCAGCCACGGCAGCTCAAACCCGCACTCGTGCTGTACGGGAACCGAGGGGTGCGTTCAGGACGCTTGTCAAAACAATCCTGAAATCCCATTTCCCTTTAATAAAGTATAGTTCTGTCCTCCAGATGTATGCGTGAATAAGATGTCATACTCTGTTTTGGTTCCGGATTGCACCCTGCTGATGTTCTTAGGCAGCAGGAAAATTGCCTTATTGAAGCATATTTTGCTGCCGGTGGTGACGGGGCCACACTTGGCATTGGCATTACACACGTGACATATTCAGAGACCTTTGAGTAAGACGTGAATATCAAGTGATTGGGAAGACGATACGGGCTCTGGGCTTTTCTCGGGGCATAAAAGGTTGTGGTTCTGGATGAGTATCTTTCAGATCAATATGATTATGTCATAAAAACACATCACGAGACAGTTTGCTTGGCAGCCTTCTCGCCGGCTTGCTTCCGCACGGCCCGCGTTCCGCGTGGGACGGGGCCGGGGAACTGTCAACGGTGCTGTGGCCACTGCGCCCGGACCTCCCGACTCCCCTCAGGTGCTGGCGTTCCTGGTCCTGTGCCCGGCCCGGCGCCCGAGGACACCCCACTCTTGTGCCGGCCTCTGGGCGTCCCGCCTCCGGGACGAATGGGACTCACGGCCCCGGGGACCCGATGCTGCTGGCAGGTGGCAGTGTCCCATCTTCCCAGATGACCTCGGTTCTCCATGTCACCCCAGGTTGCCCCCAGCCCCTGCAAACCTCAGAGGCCTGGCCGGGTGCCCACCTGAGAGGGCAGCCAGCCCCAGTCACCCTGCTGGTCCCGAGCCGGAGAGGCCACAGGGCAGGTGAGCGTCCTTGCAGGAGGAGGAACCCCTCTGCATGCGGCGGCCAGCCACAGCTTCGTGTTCAGATGGGACCGTTTCGTGCAAAACGGCTTGGTTTTCAGCCCATTTCCAAGTGAGTGTAGACCACGTCAGTTTAAAAATACCACCTCTGAGTAACGGTCTTTTCTTTTTAGAGAGCACAGGGCAGTGAGGGAGCCTCCCTCAAAACACAGTCTTTTGTTCTCTTTTAAATACAAACTAAGCGTCTTGCTTCGTCCGTCTGCACGCACCATTCGCATCAGTTGTTCAAAGGAAAAAATGAAAACATTAGAACAAAGTTGTCTGATGGACACAGGGAGCACGGTTGCAGCCCCGCTGCCCTGGTGCCTGGGGCGCTGTTGCCCACAGAAGTCCCCCACACGCGTCCACGTCCCCAGGTTCACGGTCCCCCACATGCGTGCACGTCCCCAGGCTCACGGTCCCCCACATCGCCCACATCCCCAGTTTCACAAGGACCGACGGCCCCAAACCTTCCAGAACTGGAGCTCATCCTTTGAAGAGGTTGTTGGAGCCTCAAATAACAGTCTTGGATTTGCCTCCTTTCGAAGGAGATTTTCAGTTTCTTTCTCTTTTTTTTTTTTTTTTTCCACTTCTGTCTCTCTTTCATTTGTCTATTTTAGGCTTATTCTTTCCTCTTCCATTATGTTTCAGTCTTAGCTCTTGAACTGCCCTCTCCCCTCCAGTAGCCAGTGCAAAGAGCAGGTGGGGGGGGGGGGCTCCTCGCCGTGAGAGAGGCCGAGGGAAATGCAGGTTCAGAAAAACTGAAACACAGAGCCTGCCGCGGACTCGCTGTGGCCCCTCTACTTTTGACAATGACCAGATAATATTCCTTTTAGGAAAATAATAAGAATACAAATTTTACTTAAATGTTGTATGTTGCTTTTCTGTGCTTCTTTAATCCATTGCACAAACCAGCTACGAAAGAAAGCAACTGATAATATACAGTGTTTCCCAAACCTCTGCGACCGCTAAGCATTTACGTCCTCCAGAAGAACCTTCTAGAGCGTGTTTGCACCACTTCCTGTACATCCTTGAAAACATCACCCTCCACTCAAACATGTCGTCCCAACGTATGAAAGTGATCTTTCCAGAACTCTTGCAAAACGACCTGCTGTGTTCTCTTCTGTTCACGTAGCTATGAACATGTTAACGACCCTCCCCCCCCCCGGCCCCCGCAGCACAGGCGGGTGACGCACGAGGCCCCCAGCAATGGGAACATCCTTACGTACGCACAGCTCAACCATCAGCACGGACCATGCTGGAAACAGACTCCCCTTCTCAAGCGTACGCTTTTCTCGACCCGGGATGGGACCTCGGGGACCACGAACAGAGCTCATTCCATGCGAAATCAAGATCCCACGTGTCCTCAAAGGTGGAGATTCCCCCTCTCGGAAAAGTGGATCCTTTCCTGTGTTTGGTCTCTTCTGGTAAACGTGTACATCACTGGGCATTATCTGCTCCTCCTGTGTTTATTATTCGACTCTGTTCACTTTATATAAATTAACGTCTCCTCCCTCACTTTCTCTGCTTCTGAGAGATCAATGCATTTCGTGGTGACTTTATTACATCGGTGTTTGCAAAGGTAAATCATCCCGGCATACTCGCTCCCTGGAGGACACGTCCGTAGGCCATTGTGCCGTGTCGAGTCCCGGCACAGGGAGAGATGGCAGGCAGGTCTGCTCTTCCCCTGGTGAAGGCTGATCGCACCCGGTGCCCGCTGGCACCGGGCAGACATGGTCCCAGTAGGGTCCTGCACATTTCCGCGTACTCGGCCCTCTCCTTCACCTCCTTACTTCTGTCCGACTGCTTTTAGTCTAAACCCCGTGTCTGTTGCTGGGTGTTTCAGCGCTGGAGTGCAGTGTTTATCCTCCCCATTCCCCAAAACCCCATCCGTACACGCTGGTCTCGGGGCAGGACACTGGCACAGATGGACGCCGTGTCTCCACTTTGAACGTGATCCTAACTCTTCTGCCCTTACGCTGCTTATACCTTTGGGCCACAAATCACAGGACGACACCAGCCCCCCTTTCGCTTCCAAGTCATCTGACGGCACCAGCAAGACGGTCAGACCCGGGAGCACACACACCTAGGCTCCTGGGCTTGTCTGGGAGCATGCACGCAACTTTGTGAGTTGGTTGGGGACGCCAGGCGGGGCACCCACAGAGCCCTCCTGTCCCCGAAAGCTCAAAGGGCATGTGCCCTCCAGGATGAGCCCGGTCTGAGACGTGCTCCTGGGAAGGGCGGCCCCGTGGGGGAACCGGAGGGGCCCAGAGGGTGGATAGTGGGCAGGGGGCCTGGGCTAAGGCCGAGGTCGGGCACGCAGAAGAGCCACCGCCCTCGGGGGTACGCGCGGCGCAGACGGGCGAGAGCTGTGGGCACCGCGGCCCTTCCCGCGCCTCCAAAGCCACCAGCCGCCCCGCGGAGCGCAAGCCGCCCTCCCAGGGAGCGGAAGGAAGTTCAAGCGCTGGGGCCTTCGCAGCGGGAGCCCGGTCACATGGGCGACGTCATGAAATTTTACTGCAAAATATCCTTTTTTTTCTT
Organism: Leopardus geoffroyi; assembly: GCF_018350155.1. Taxonomy (NCBI): domain Eukaryota; kingdom Metazoa; phylum Chordata; class Mammalia; order Carnivora; family Felidae; genus Leopardus; species Leopardus geoffroyi. The sequence goes on from NC_059339.1 coordinate 93,164,117, forward strand.
ATCTGAAAAGACAAATTATTAGCATTTTTAAACAATTTCAATATGTTTAATGGCTGAGAGTGGAACTCAGACTGTTCCGCTTACTGAGTCAAGTGCGGGGTCTGTAAACAGGAGTCTTAAGTTACCCCAAGAGTGCACTCATTTTAAATTTTACTTGAAAGCGGGATGTACGTTTATTACAATTTCAAACAAAATGCTAATGCCATTAAACAAATGAGGTTTAGGCAAATTAACTGCATTTTAATATTCTGAAAGCCTATGATATAGGACATTGTGTTACGAAACATTGGCTAGAAGTATCAGTTGCAAGTGGGATTTTCATTGCTGTGAATCTCAGGAGAATATTTGTAATTAGTATCATTTGCCTAATACTTCAGGTTAATTAGAATATTTAATTGAATAGCTGTAATCTTCAGAGATGACTATATTATGATCAAATTAGCACCCTCCCAACGCATGCTGATCGCAGGACGGCAGCCTGCCTCACTTCTGCTAGCTATTCGGCCCTCTGGAGCGTTCAGCAACATAAGAAAAAATCTGTTTCTTACACTTTTGAATTTTAATGATCCATTTGAACTCTGCCATCAACATTTAATTATTCTAGGAAAAAAAAAGTCCCAACCATGACTCCCATATGGCATGTTGGCAAATACGCTTGCCCACAGAGGCGCCCGCACCTCTCCCCAGCAGCTCTCGGAAGAGATTAACACAGACTTTTTTCCCCCTGAATACAAGGCCCTTTTTTTAATAGTGTTTGCAAATACAGACCAGATGAAGCTTCACAGAAGAGGTTACTAGGATACTATTGAAACACTATTAGGAACAGATGAATTGAGTTTTAGAATGTTACAATGGGTTTGATCCTGTAACGTCTCCACCGGACTTTCTGTATTGTGTGCAGAAGGTCTGGGGAATCAGGTGCCTGTTCAGCTAAGCCTTGTTAGCCAGAAAGGCCCCCGTGTTTTTTGTTTTTTTTTTTTTTGGAAGATGTGGGGGGCAGGGTGGGGGAGGTGTTTGTGCAAAAATCTTCACACTGACTAGAGAGACGGGGTCCCTGGTTGTAGGATTTAATATAAAGATATTCGTACGTGTCTATGCAAATCGTATGTGTGCCGTTCCTGTAACGAACCTATCGAGGATTAAGTCGTCCTCACAGAGTGATTCAAGATGTACAGAAACGTATTTAGGGAGACAACTACAGGTCGTCACATTATTCTTCCCAAACGCAGGGCGATCTTCTGTGGCCTGGGGATGTCCTCCAAGCACGTTATGGAATAACGTAGTGGGAAAAGCGTTACCAGCCAGGATGCCGTGGATCCACAGACATTTCCGAGTCCCAGGAAGTGTGTTCCCCCACGGGCCAGAGCTCATAAGGTCAGTTCTGCACAATAAGCCACAAAAAGTTCGGAAGGGAAAGTGATTTAAATGCTGGAACAGTCTCTCACGACATAAATCATCCTTAGGTTTCTACGCCCTACTAACCGTTTGTACCATAAGCACTAAACCTCTTGGCTGGGGGGTGGGGGGAGGGGGAGGTCTGGGGGAAAAGTGAGAAAAGCAAAGCGGTGGAATAAAGTGCCATTGAACAAAATAACGAATTAGTTTGCCTGGCCATCATCAGTGTTTTGTTTTGTTTTGTTTTGTTTCAGATAATCTCTGTTCTCCTTTTTGCAAGGACTTCAACATCTTTAGAGAATTCCAGAGGCGCGCGCGCGCACACACACACACACATACACAAAAGCCACACGAAGGTGAGCTTTTAAAACAGATATCGTATTTTGCTTTGAGATTAATAGATGAGCCAAAAATAGGGACCTGGTTACCTGGTTTTAGCTGAACCATAAATAACAATAAGGAGGAAGGTTAATTCTGCACAAATGTCATACAGGGATTTTCTTTCAAATTTTGCTTTGTTAACAGGAGTTAAAGTAGCATACGTGTAATTTATAGAACTGGCAAACACAAAGCATTCCTGGCACCTGAGTGATTGACAATATGATGCATGTGAGCCCTGGTGCTCACAAATGGTGCATGGTGTATTTAGCAAAATTCCTGAAGATGTGCTCGGCTGATGAATGGCGCTATGAAAAAAAGCGATGATTCTAAAGCCTGGAACGTCTTTGACGGGAGAGTCAGAGGCGCCGTCCTGGAATGTCACAGCGTTCCCACGAATCCAGCTCCGCCAGCTTTCCGGCAGGGAGACGGGAGGACAGACTTTGTTCGGGCTCCTCGGCTCGCGTCTGGGCGTCCTGCTGGTGTCGCCTGCCCTCGGTCCAGGTTTAGACAAGTGGTACTTCTACCGAGACACCCGATTCTCTCTAATTTCATTTTCACGTCCCTTCCGAGTCATGATTTAAAACCTGCTCCTAAGCAGCAGTTCTAAAGAAAGCACCTGGAGAATCGGTTGGCACAGCGAAGATTTCTCGTACAGAATCTTGAAAAATTGCTGCCGACGGGAACGGCGCGGGTCGCGGGCAATCGGAGAGCCTCCTTGCGTGTGCAAACTACACCTGGGGCAACCGTTTGGGGCCAGACCAGTTCCACTTTTCAGGAGCTGGTGTCACACGCCCGCAGATCCATCAGAGCATCCATAGGTATCTTTTCAGAAATTCCGTCCCCTCCGTAACCGCGGTGCGCATCTGCCGAAGCCCATCACAGACAGTCGCTAATGGCGAGGAGCCGCGCGTGATGCGCTAGCACTTACTGGAGGTGCCCCCGCACGTGCAAAATTCCTCCAGAATTAAAAAATCTGCTCCACTAATTGTGGAACAAATTTTCAACAACCCTCTTTGAGAATCCAGCTCTAAGTATTCTCCCATCGATTAAACAGATGGCAGATAAGATTGTAAACATATTTGCTTCATATTGAATAGATCGTTTCTGGCATAATACTAATTAACAAATTAAATGACTAAGTCTCTACACCACATTAGGAGTTAAAACCACTTTGTAAGTTTGTCTTGGGTAGTTATTTACTTTGACAACAGCATGCAGTGAGAGACTGTTAAATGTCTCCGGCAACATTACGCACGGAGTAGTTTCCTTTTTTAAAACTCCATATTTTATTATAATTCATTTGGCTTTCATTACAGTCACTCATTACAAAATGTATGTGCGTTTAATCCATTTCCGAGGGCTGCATATTTCCACATCGCCTCCCCGCCGTTGTGATTATGGCTGTGGTGCGCGAGCACGCACGGAACCAGGCGTCGCCTCTCTTTGCGCCTCATACTTCAAGGGGGCTCTTCTGGAGAGAGGACTCCAAGGTACTGTCTGCCACGGCAGCGACGCTGCTGGGGACGGTTTCTGTGTAACTCGCTTAAAGGAACACAGCTTCTTGGTGTTCTGACTCTTCGTAAGGCGAGTGGAATCCGTCCAAGCAGATGAAGGAGGCTGCGGCATGGTAAGCGAGAGAACCTGCAAGGCTCAGCTAATCTGCCCTTCGTCCTGGGCCCGGTGAGCTCACCCATGACATGGGAGCGAGACAATGCCCTCCTCCTGGCAGGGGAGGGGGGTCAGGACCATCCCCGTGCAGCCCTCGGGACACGTGGGCGAGTCACTTTAGGCCTGGATGCGTCCACGCCAGAACGAAACGGAGAATCACTCTGTTTGGCGAAGAAGTGGGCAAATTATCCAGAATGATCTCTTTGCCTCAGAGTCCCCACATTTTGTGGGAAATTCATTTTTAGCCTGAATTGCTGCGGCATTCAAGTTCTTCACCTCAGTTGACATACGGAGACCTAGAAAGTAGTTATTGGCTCCTCCTCCTCCTCCTCCTTCTACCTCTCTTTCTTCTTCTTCGTATACTTTCTAACGAAACTAGAAAGCTTTCCTTTACAAATCATAATTTGAAAAGGTCACGTCCCGACATGCGTGCTAACTCGGGGAAAATATAGAACAGAAACATTTAAGCAAATGTGCCTATGCACGGGGTCCTCACCACAATTTGCCCAAATCTTGTTATTTTTCCTGGGTTTAGCCACGATTGGCAGACCAGTTACATCACTGGGTACTTAATCAGTAGCAGGCTATCACAAGAGAGAAACTGTAGGCATCATTTGGCAAAAATAATGTGTTGTATGACGGGTGCGATGTGACTGTAGAACATAGAGAGGCGTAGAGTTACAAGCACAGCACTGCAAAACAGAGCGAAAGATCTCTCTTTGGCGGTCAGCGGTCATGGCCAGCACTCTGCAAACAAGTGGGAATCACTCATGAATGGTCCAACGGCTCAAACAGAAAAGGAAACTCCAAAGGATCTCACTGCCTTAACGTGCTCGGATTTCTTAAATCAAATAATGAGATTCCACACCTGCAGGCGATCTAAGTGAACGCCCACCGTCACATACACCCGGACTCAAATGTGCTGGGATATTTATTTTCCGTTCCAGGTATAGATTTCAGGGTGGATCATTTTCGGGCTGGGAGTATTCTCCATCCAAGGGTATTTCCCCCCCCCCCCCCGCCCTCCGTTCTGCATGTCCCTAACTCGTGATGTGATAGAGCTTGCTGAGTGAGGGCTTCCTAGAAAGTCCTTGGACGACCACAGACACGCGTCAGTCACCTGCCGAAACGTGTCACTTGTGAATTTCAAGTTCACGGCCTTTTGGTGGACATTATAATCGAGTTCTTTACATGTCACTATTTTTCCCCTGTCAATGCGAAATATTTATAGGGAACTTTCTACGTATGTGACAATGACATTAAAACAACCATCTCTGCACACATCTAAATGGAGATGACCTTCAGTAGTTTCAGGACAACCTTCAGAAAGCAGGACACAAGGCACGGATTAGACCATGGGGGAAGGGGGAGGCAAGCTTGTGTAGCAGAAAAGGGAAAACAGTGCATGCATGTGACCCCACACAGAGGACACTGAGTCACTGTAAACAGGACATGGGGCCCAAGACCATCACGACCCAGGTCTCCCTCTACAGCCCCGCAGGCGTCTTCATAGGAGGCAGCATGGTGGGAAGACGGCAAGATTTTCAGTCCGACACGTGGATTTGATTCTCAGCTGTACTGGGTGACCTTTGGTAATTCCCTGAATACACCTGACCCCCAAATTCACACACAAGATGGAGAAGATAATAAAAGACTCCGTGGGCCACAGTCTTGAGAGAAATAACATGACGGAAAGGTCTCTGTGTTTTTCCACGTATGTCAATTAAGAGGGCTTTTCTAATTAAACGTAGCTTGAGATTTGCTTTTTGAAGGATGCGTCTGGTCGGTAAAGGAAACACGTTTGTGACAGTGTGCGAGCAAAGAAAGCTCAGAGGGTCCTTTCCACTCCCCACCGATGATGTCACCTTAAGACTCTCTCAGAACTCGCCAGAATAACTTAGGTCAAATCTCGGCATGAAGGCCTTCATTTTTAATTTCAAGTTAGTGAGTATGCTTTTTAATAAACTGTGACCTGGTAAGTTGTGATGGCTTTGGCCGCGGCTCTGTCCTGTTAGCCACGTGGTCCCCGAGCGGTCATGTCCCCTTGGAAGACCCACTTCGTTGATTAGACAAGGGCTGAAGCAGCTGGCATCCACAGTCCATTCCACACACTTTCTTCACCTACAAAAATGGAAAAGAGGGGTGCCCAGCTGGCTCAGTCGGCGGAGCGTGTGACTCTAGATCTCGGGGTTATGAGTTCAAGCCCCACAGTGGGGGTAGAGTTTACTTAAAGAAAAAGGGATTGGATATGTTGTGGGGTTTTTTTGTTTTGTTTTGTTGTTGTTTTCGTTTTTATTCACACAGGGATATTAAGCGTATTAAAGGACAGGCCCAAACATCTTCTTCCACAGGGACAAAGCTGATGTCTTCTCCTGAGCAGGTCAGGTAGGTTTGTTGTGAGAAGCACTTAATGTGCTAGCAGTGAGGAGCACAGTTTATGTCAGTGGGACACAAGACAAACCGTCGTGTGCAGGCAACACGCACCCCTTCTCCCTTCTCTCCGTGATGTTACAATACGCACGGCAGTCTCCACACCCATTCAACCCGAAAAAATGAGAGGCTGTTGAATTCCCTAAATCAAAAGCTAAAGTCCATAAAGCAGAAACCACACTCACAAATACAAATTGTTTTGGCAATTGAGTCAAGTGTCTGTCATCTATCTCTGCCACGGCCCAAATAATCACAAAGATGGAATTTATGTCATTTCAAATAATTGCTTCCGTTTCGAAACATAGCATGAAATCTATGAAAGGTCTAATAATTTGGAAAACTTTTTAAAGCCCACAAAGTTTAAAAGATTGGTTTTGAATCCATGAAATGTCTGGAGGTGAACCATGAAGGTGCCGATGTGTTTATGAGTCTCTGGTGGTAGCAGAGGCCCAGCGATAAGATTCCAGGACTCATCATATTTCCAGATGATTCTCTAATGACTTGTGAAGGAAATGGTGAAATGAAGATTAATTAATTAGTAAAGAATTTAGAGCGTCCTTCAAATAATATTACTACCTGCAAGGTTTTCTTGTGTGTGTGTGGTTTTTTTTTTAATAAAACAATTTCCTCAGGATCTGGTGATGTGCTTATGAGCCTATTAAATTTTTAGAAATGATAAAGAGGCAGATAACATATTACCTTAGGGAAATAATTGACAGCTAATCAAAACTTCCAGGGAAAAACCCAAGTAAAATATGTCTATCAACATCACCCGCTATCTGTCTCTTCCTAAGACTTCATTTCCTGAGCGGTGTTGGTATGAGACTATCAGGTGTCAGGTTTGAGCTGATTATTAAGGATGACACTTAGGGATCCCACAGCTGTAGAAATGACAGATGATGGCGTCGGAGGTAAGATTTCTCTCCAAGCAATCAGGGACGATCTCCGATCTAGGTGAAAAGAGGCTCATTATTTGTAGAGCAGAGTGGGAAGATATGAAATAATCCACAATTATTCACCATTTGCACGATGGAATGACTGATTCTAGACAGAGGAAGGAGTGATAGAGCAATCACTTTATTAATTCCACCATAAAACTTTATTTAAGCTAAAACTGGAATTATAAATACAATGATAAAAATTAACTCAATCTTAAATATAGACATTAATAAAAATGAGATCATTGCGTTGTTTCGGTTGGTTAAGGATGTTTGTTGGCTTAGGCTTGAAATAACTAATATTTTCCCGAGTCGACCCGCCCAGTAAACCAGATTGATTTTGCTTTACCCCAAACAGACTCAGCCAAGATGGTTTCAACCTGTGCTAAATACCCTTTGCCCTAATTCCATAGTCACTCTAATTCCATAATCTTTGCATTAATCTTAATCTAATTAATTAACACACATATCTTAAAAGAATGAAGAGAGCTAATTTTGTTTTTGCCACAGAAGGTGGGTTCAGCTTCGGGACGAGCCGTATGGGGACAGGCTTGTCACCCGCAGCCCCGGCCGGGGACGCGACAGCAAGCCAGTGCCGCCGTCCAGGGCTCCAGGAGGGTGAGGGAGGACGAGCACACAGCCCGCACAGCCTGTCCCGGGGGCCTGTTAGGGCTGATGGTGGGGAACACGGAAGACGGAGACTTTGAATGCTCGTGGACACAGCAGACCGCGGACAGGTCACTTCTGCAGCCTGCGGGAGCCGGCCAGCCCCACGGCCTCGGCCGCCCTTCGGAGCCGGCAGGGCCCGCTTGAGGTCACCTGTCCCCTCTCCCCTCCTGAGGGTGATGGGCAGGAGAAGGGGCTTCTGGGAACTTGCAGTCCAGAGACCTCGGGCCGAGCCAGTGCTTGGAGCTCAGACTTCATGTGGTTCCTGGCGTCCAGGGCCCTCGGCCTGTTACCTGGGGCTCAGACGGGCCCAGACGGGCCCAGATGGGACCAGATGGCTTCGGGGCTCCTCTCAGTGCAGATGACTCGCTGTTCATCTCTCCACCTCGAAACCTGACGATCAAATGCTATCCCAGCCCAGAGCCGCCGAGAGCTGAGTGTGTGCCAGTCACCATCATCGACCTGAGCTTGCGTCGCTGGGTCCCCGAGAGTTTGGAGTGGCCTCCCCAGTAGAGGCCCCAGCAGAGCCTGGTGGGCAGGGCTGGATCTGCCCGATTGGCACCCGGGTCTGCTCTCTTAGCCAGTCCGAGGGCGGCCCTGGAGGGAGGAGCTGAGTGGGCAGTGATAATAAAGCTTCATTTTATTTGGGACTGCCACAAGAAACGTGTCAGGATCGCCCCCCGGGAGGTCCAGTGGCATCTACTGGCAAGAACGGGGGGCAAGCCTGGGGTAAGAAGCGAGGGGGGCGCTTGGGGCCAGCAGGTGTCTGACCACTAAGACCCAGAGGCCCCAGCGCCCCCCCACCTGGGCCTGGGCTGGCCTTTCCCTCCCGATCCGAGCGGCTCGTGGCTGCCTCGCGAGACCCAGTTGTCTCACCAGCCTCTCTTGAGGGGCCTCCTACGTCAGGGAAGGACGCGACTCCCCACCCACCGTCTTCAAAGTCCACATTCAGGGAGGAGAGAATATAATGGTGCCTTGTCCCCAGTGAAGGTGTCAAAGAAAAGAGAAATCAGAATTTGTTCCACATCACCAGAAACTGCATCGGGACCATCCCCGGAGGGTGAATGTTCTGAAATTTTCGGAGACAAAAAAAGCCAGCGTGGTGTCTGCACCCCGCAGTAAAAGTGACGGAATCAACGAGGAGACCCCAGGTTGCTGTTTGAAAATGGCTGGCAATGGGTAATGTGGTTTTATCGCAGCTCTGGCATTTAGTCCCCACCCCCATGGCCCGGATTCCACCTGATGGGCCAGCACCATCCCCCCCACCCCCGCCAGAGCAGGGCCCCTGAACTACCCTCAGCACCCGCCCAACCACTCCTGTCCTGGAGCCACGAGGGAGCGTGGCCCGAACCCCTTTGCACAGGACCACGTCGTGTCCACTCTGAAACAGGCCACGAGCACGTCTTGTCCGTGCGGCTGAGGGTACGGATGTACCGAGAGGGCCTTTGCCGACTTGAGCCATCAGCGTCCTCAGAAGAATGGTCCTGAAGATGAGGATTTTCCCCCACAGCTGTAGGGGGATCTTTCCAGACCGTTCCGTGAAGCGTAACCTCGTCCCGGGAGCAAAGTGACACCGAATGTGCTCCTTCCAAGCGGTCTTGGGCAGATGTAAAGAGGCAAGCAAAAGTCGCTGGCTCACGAGCAAAAATTCGCCAAGTCAGAGCCAGCCAGGGCCTCACCAGTGTCGTTCGAAGGTGGAAAAGTTGTTATGTTCAGTCATGGCTCAATGTTCTTACCCACTTTGGTCCTGTTGAAAGTGAAATTTGTGAGGTTATTGCAAATGCTATAAATTTAGACTAAAATGTTAAGCTTTAACGTAAAACTCTTTGTTTTGGTGTGATAATAAAATGCTGGTTTGGGTGGAACAGCAGTATGATAAAAATAATATTCTTTAACTAACAAAAAAACCCTAAGCGCCAAAATATTCAGAACCGGTTGTCGTGTATCATTCACAATTGCACCCGGGAAGGGACAGTAGTCTACCAACGGAACGGAGGCTGTGTTTGCAGGAATTTAATACTGTTTTATCTTACACAAAAAGACTGAGCTATGAAATGTTGGTGACGAAACTAATGCTGAATGTAAAAGATACTTCAGCCCGCACTAGGCACTTTCTGTCTTCACTACTGGTCCTCAATCAGACAGGACACTTGTCTGAGCATTAAAGGACTCTTTTGGGTCCTTTATGGCCAACCCAAGTGTCCTATGATGAAAATGATTATTTTATAAATTAATCCTGTACAGTTTTATTATATTTAATGCACACTTATTTAGATCCTTAATCAAACCCTGTGATAAAAACTTTGCCAGAAAACCACTGCTTTGGAGCTCTAGCGACTCACATTTTGGCCTGCCCACACCTTACCCCTTTCAAAAAAAAGAAAAAAAAAATTGCACAAAGGAGACATAGGAAAAGCAAGCCAGGAACCAAACAAATTCAATCCCAAAAACTCGAAGAATATGCAAGGTATAATTTTGAAATTAAATAATTGTGTTGAGAATATCTCAATTTACTATAAATACTTCCCAAAGGACATTCTATTACTAATTAGATGCATTTGTATTGCGAGTGCAGCAAGAATGAAATGGACCTACAATTTTATAGTATCTGAATTTGGAAAAATGTACAAAGGAATCATAAATACAGTACCTTGATTTCAGAGGTTTTATTATATTTGTTATATTTATTAGTTTGGGGTTCCCCCCCCCCCGAATAAAGGGGAAAAGAGAGTCACTGAGAAAATACAGAAGCTGCAATTTGTTCCCGTTTCAGTACAAAATAATAGAACTGAAAATATCTTCTATTTAGCAAAGCTTACCATGTATCCCAGCATTTGTGAAGGAGATTCTTTTCTTAAAAAAATAGTTTGTGGAAGATTCCATTGAGGAAGTTAATAATTTCAAAGTTATTTACCACAAAATTCAACTTCTGAATAATAATTAAAAGCCATTATATGAAAAATTTAAAGCAGTGAGATTTTTTTTTTAACATCGGAATATTATCAAGACTTTGGCATAGACATGTATGCCTCAGACATTGATTACATCATGGACACGTACCAAAAATATATAATTATACTGCTGACGCTGATTTAATGTATAACGGGCTCACACCGAACGAGAATTATAAACAGCTTGCTGTAGCTTATCCAGACACGTGCCATTTATGTTTCAGAAATAATTTCGGTTTTACAATGGGTTTTGCATGGATTTATTTTATAGATTTATCAGTAAAATTAAACCAAATAGTCAACCAATAAATAAACACTTTAGTTACATAATTTTAGTTGCTTTTATCATTTCCAAACTCTGAAAGGCGTTCCTGTTTGGATGCTACATTTCACGGTCACGTACTTTTATACAAGACCCTGTTCTAACAATATATTTAAAAGAAAGCACCCTGGACTTCTGTTTTCAGTTAGGATCTAGAAAGATAACGGGCAGCTGCTTCCACTCAAACCATGAGAATAATTTGGATAATCTACAAAACCATTGTTTTCAACACCCATCAAAGAACTGAAGATGCTAGAAAACCACATAGGTTTTAAGCTAGGAATTAATTAGTTCTTTCTCAGCCAGAAAATAGCCACATCTTCCTTCCCTTCTTGGAGAGCGACAGGAGGAAGGAGAACCCACCCTGTTTAGGGAATAAAAAGAAACTAGTGACATTACGAAGGACTTTTATTGGCCATATATAGGCTGGCAGGAAAGCTTAAAATCCTGGTGCCCCTGAACTAACTGCTTTGCAAAATTAGAAGTGTGCTGCACAGAGAGATCACCCCGGGTGCAGAAAGGCTCCCCAGCAACCTGAAACTCTGCCATCGAACTGCACAACGTTAGACAAAAGCTGCTGGGATTCAGGACAGCAATCAGACTGTAAGGATCAGACGAGGTCTGAGATCTTGCAGTGCTTAGATCTCAACGTGGATAAATTCTTGATCCTTCCTTCCAGACTTCGGAAGCCAGCGTTGACCAAAATCTAACTGAAGCTGCAACAAAGACAATTAGTGATTTCAACGGCAGGTTGGGCACACACGTGCCCCACGGCACCAGCCTCCCAGGGAAAGGCATACTGCTTTGTGGGTAAACATATCTTATCGTAATCTCTACCGTCGCTTTATAGGCAATGCGGGCACACCTTGAAAAATTAAAAGGCAAATGTAGAAGCAAGAAAATGTTACCCATGGTCAGGAGAGGAAACAGTCAATAGGAGAAGACAGAGAAATCCCAAGACAGCATCCTAAGGTACGGGCTTGAAACACTACGAAAGAGCGGAGGCCGTGAACAACGTGTGTGAGATGAGGAAGTTCACCGGGGGGATTAAAACTATATTTTAAAAATAAGTAAATTTAGGGGGACCTGCGTGGCTCAGTCAGTTAAGCATCTGACTCCTGATTTCGGCTCAGGTCATGATCTTACGGTTCATGAGTCTGAGCCCCGAGTTGGGCTCTGTGCTGACAGCTCAGACCCGGCTTAGGACGCTCTCTCCCTCTCCCTCCCTCTCTCTCCCTCTCTCTCTCTGCCCCTCTCCTGCTCGTGCTCATGCATGCCCTCTCTCTCAAAATAAATTAATAAACAGTAAATATGATCAGTAAATTTAGAAGACAGAACATTACAAATTATCCAGACCAAAACACAAAGAAGAAACATCATCATCAAGGTAATGATAGGAAAAACAGTGACGATAAGAGCAGGGCTGAAATCCTGTGCTTTGTGAGCCAATATCGCCTGAACACAGGTCTAATTGGAGACCCGGGAGGAGAGGTGCGAATAAGGCAGAAGAAATATGTAAAGAGAGTGGTGATCACTGTTTTTAACACTGATGAAGGAAATCAACCCACTGATCCAGAAAATCAATCAAACTCAATCAATACAAATGCAAAAACAAAAACAAAGCCTCCATCTCGACATATCATCTTCAAACTACTGAAAAACAGAAAAATAAAATACACTGAAAAGCAAAGTATAATACAAAAGGAAACTGATTTCCCATCAGAAAAAAAAATAAATAAAAGGAAAACAGAATTCTATATCCAGTGAAAATCTTCTTCAAAAAATGATTTTTTGGGGGTGCCTCGGTGGCTCAGTCAGTTAAGCGTCAGACTCTGGATTTTGGCTCAGGTCATGATCTCACAGTTCATGGGTTTGAGCCCCGTGTCAGGCTCTGCACTGACAGGGTGGAGTCTGCCTGGGATTTTCTCTCGCCCTCTCTCTCTGTCCCTCCCCTGCTCATGCTCTCTCTCTCTCTCTCTCTCTCTCTGCCTCTCTAAAAAATAAATAAACACTTCTAAAAAATTATTTTTTTTCAGGTGGCCAGCACACCTGTCTTAATGAAGAAGCTCACGGAAGTTCTTCCAGTGGAAGGAAACAGTGGCAGATCCACAGGAAGAAGCAGGGGCCTGAGAACGGCAAGTAGAGAAGTGTTTTCCTTTTATTCTCTTAATTTCTTTAAGTCACATGACCCGGAAACAAAAGTTCACATTCTCTGTAAAGTGGTACAATTATAACTCTAGACAGATAATGAGAAGTAAGAGACACACACTGTAACCTCTAGACAAATAGGTAGGAAAGGAACATCAAGACATACTGAAGAACCCAAAATAAGAATTAAAACAGACTACTACAAATCTTCACTTATTCCGAAAGGACAGGAAAAATGACGCAAAGAAACACAAACCTGGGTGGCACCGAGAGAAAAGCAAGTACAGTAATAAACCTAAGTCAAACTGTACTGCGGGAAATGCGAATGGAAGAAGTAAAGGCACTCGAGGACAATTTGGGTGAGATGTCAGAAAATACTCACACGAGGGTGGCGTTTTTGCCCTCTGACTTCAGTCTTCATGTTTAGGTCGGGTTTACCCCGTTACAGTCTTGCTGACTTTCACATTTAGATTTGCCATTGTCAAATTATCTGGTGTGTGTGCGTCGGGGGTCGGGGGGGTGGGTGCTGGTGGTCCCCCTCGTGACCACCCAGTTCCCGGAGAGCCCATGATCGTCAGAGATCCTCCCCGGACCACACAGCCAGGTGTCCATCACGCAGAGCCCCACGCGCGTGCATCTGCTGCAGACACCAGCCCAATGTCACGGACCCGTCTTGTCCTGAAGGTCAGCACCGTACTCCTGCCATAAAGTCCATGATTTTACGCTACCTGGTGGAGTAACGGCTCATATTTCGGTTTTCTTTTTCGACATTGAAATGTTTTCTTCTATTTCGATATCACTTCAAGAATTCCAAATGATCCTGTGTTGGCTCATTTGGCCACACATTTACCATCACGTTGTCAGTTTTTTACGAAAACGTCTTGGAACATTGGTTTGAACTGCGTTTCATGTACAGTCGAATTTGCGAAACACCGACATCTCCAAAATATTGCGTATTAGAATCCACGAACAGAGAACGTCTTCTATTTACGCAGCCTTTAATTTCTTTCAGGAATGTTTCAAATTTCTCAGTGTACGTGTTTTTCACAACTTTTGTTAGACTTATTTTAAGCATCTTACTTTTTTAAAATATTAACAGTTTACATAATATTGTTTTTAAATCTCCTTTCCTACTTGAATGTTGCTAGTGTATAGAAATATAATTGAATTTCACATGTTGACCTTGTATTCAGAAAGCTTTTTTATTTTACTTACCATTTTTACGTGAGTTTGTTGGTTTCTTCGTATTTTTTTTTAATTTTTTTAATGTTTTAATTACTTTTGAGAGAGAGAAAGGGAGTGGGGGAGGGACATAAAAGGAGAGGAACAGAAGATCTGAAGCGGGCTCTGCACTGACACCAGTGAGCCCAACGCAGGGCTCAAACCGACGAACTGTGAGATCATGACCTGAGTGGAACTTGGACACTTAACCAACTGAGCCACCCAGGCGCCCCAGTTTCTTCGTGTTTTCTAGGTACACAATTATGGTACTTGAGGGAAAAGATGGTTTTATTTCTTCTTTTCCAATGTCAGTATCTTTTGCTTTCTTCCCTTTCCCCTGGCACTTGCTAGGACACTGAATATGACGTCACAAGTAAAAGGGAATGGTGGGTATTGCAGTGGGCATTGGAGGATTCCAGACTGCAGGATGAAAGTTCTAGATACTTCACCACTATGATTGTAGCAGTAGGTATTTTGTACATAACGTTTACTGGTTTAGGAAAGCATTTTTCTATTCCTGGTTTCCTGAGTGTTTATCATGAACAGGTGCAGAATTTATAAAACAATTTTGGGCATCTGATGAGACTACCATATGCGTTTTCTTCTTTATCCTTTCAATGGAATGATTTGCTTTATTTAAAATTTAAATAAACCTTGCCTTCTTGTAAATATCTTCTTTTGTTGTGGCATATTATCTTTTCATATATTTCACATTGTATTTGCTGGTATTTTGTTCAAGATGTTGGCATCTATTGTCATAAGAGATACTGGTCTGTAATTTGTCTTCATTTAATGTTTTTTGTCAAGTTTCTCCAAAGAGGTCAGGAAAGCAAGGACATCTCTTACCACTTCTATTTGACATTGAACCTGACAGTTGACCCAGAGAAACAGGCAAGAAAAGACATATGGATTGGAAAGGAAAGAATAAAACCTTATTACTTGCAGCTGACATGAATCTTCAAAAAAAAAACCCAAAGCTCCACCTGAATTAATATGTGATATTGTAGTAATTTCTACACATTACAGTGAAAAAAAGGAAATTTATTTTTTAAGTTATAGATTACAATAGAATTGTAAAGATCAAGTACCTAGGAAAAAATCTACTCTGAAAACTATAAAACTTTGCAGAAAGAAGTTAAAGAGGTACACCGTCTTCATGGATTGGAAGGCAAAATATTATGAAGAGGTGTATTCTCTCAAAATGAATCTAATGATTTCCCCAGGCCCATCAAAATCACAGCACGCTTTCTGAGAAATTGATAAGCTGATTCTAAAATTTACATGGAGATACAAATGATGTAAAGTAACCAAAACAAATGAAGGACAAGTAAAAAAGACTCAACTGTAGCTGATTTCAGGTCTTAGCAGAAAAGTAGACTAATCAAGACAGTGTAATTGTTTCTATAATCATAGATAACACACCAACAAAACAGATAACCATGAACTGGAGACAAACACATATAGTCAATTTATTTCAAGCCACCTGCCAGGATAATTTGAAGCAGAAAGGAGAATCTCGGGACAGGTAAGCAGACACACATAGAAAGTGAACTTAAACTATCACATCTCCTCATACACAGAATTAATTTGTGATGGATCTAAACACAAGACATAGACCCATAGATCTTCGTGAACTTGAGGAGGATAAATATTTCTTATGCAGGAACGAGCAAGCACCAATTATAAAGGGAAAAATTCAATTTAATGAAAAGACACTCCTAAGGAGAATGAATAAACAAACCACAGATTGGGGAAAATATTGAAAAACATGCATTTCACTGAGTATACTTTTATTGAGGATATGTAAAGCTACTCAGTCAGAAATAGGGGAAAAACAACCTAATTTTTCAAAACGAGCAATAAAAGTCCTGTCAGAGAAGGAGATCTGAGAATGTCCAATAAGCCTGTGGAAAACAGTCAGTGCTAGGATGGGGAAAAACGCGATATAACAGAGTTTGCTGAGGATGTGTGTTACAGGCTGAACTGTGTTTCATATATTCCTGGGTTGAAGTCTTAACCCCAGGACTTCAGAATGTGACCGTATCTGGAGGTGACACCTTTAAAGAGGTGACTAAGTTAAAATGAGGTCATTAGGGTGGCCCTCACACATGGGACTAGTGTTCTAAGAAGGGGACATCTGCACACTCAGAGACGCCAGGGACATTCACACACAGAGGTTGACCAGCGAGGAGACAGGCATCTGCAAGCCAAGGAGAGATCCCTCAGGTGGACACAGCCACGGACACCTTGACCTTGGACACCCAGCCTCCAGAACTGTGGGAAAATAAGTCCGTTGTCTCAGTTGCCAGTCTGGTAGTTTGTCGTGGTAACGGGAGTGGCCTCAGACCCGGTGGGACGACGGGAGCCCTGTGTGTGCTGGGGGTCACGGCCACTGGGGGAGACTGTTCAGCTGTTGTTGGTAAAGCCAAGCATCCAGCCTGTGACCAGCACACCCACGCTTAGGAGATGCACTTACCCAAGGTAGGGCCACCTTGGGTCAGAACTTGCACATCAGACGTAACTTGCTTTGAGCAGAGGGAACACGTAGGAATAATCGCATAGGCAGCTGGATGTCTTTGAACCCTGCTAAACGCCCCCTGTCATCACACTCTTACTTGTCAGAAACACAGATCGCTAGAAGTGCGCGGGCTGGTGAACGTGTGACAAACCACCTTTTGCTTTCCAAAGGACAGTGTTAGCAGTCACATCCTTTGACACCTGGGAGTAAGGAGAATCTCGCTTTATTCGCTGTTGAATTCCAGGGCTTTGTACATCATTGTGCTAGTATATGGTGATTAATGTATGTAGTAATTTCCTTAGAGCCTGGCACACTCTACTGTTTATAGATGAGAGAAACCACGGAGAACGACAATTCCTGAAAACGGCACCAAACCAGGGTCCCAGCTCGGGGCTCCGCTCGGCAGGGCCAATCACTTCCCCTCTCTGGAGCCCCGAGGTCCTCAAAACATTGGGATTACCTGAGGGGCTTTCACAGGGATTCTCAGAGGGGAGGTCTGGTCCCTCGTCTTAAGGAGAAAGAAATGATTTCAAACGAAAGCGGACGACCGGCCTGAACTGCTGGGGATGCCAGGCCTTGGTGACAATCACTGGGGAGATTTGTGTAAAAAACTGCATCTAGGGGGGCTGCCGGGAATCCCAAAATATGCTAGAAATTGCCCCTGACGTCTTTCTAAGCACGTCGCTCCCTTGAAGAACACAGGGGCCGTGCGACCAGTACCTGTTTGCTAGCGAGTCTCAAATCCCCCATCGTTTGAAAGGAGCACAGTGATAATTATGAGGAAGGCTTCCTTCCATCGCCTCCCGGCCTCCTCTGCCTTCTGACCTCAGAGGGGGCGACGCTGCTTACGGACCCTTGTGTCTTAAAGACCCGACGGGGAAATCCCAAATGTGCCTAGAAAACCCTCACTTAGAGCAGCTGTCTGGTTTTTGCCTTTATTGGGTCACGTGATTCCAGAGGAGCCTGTCCCCTGCTGCGCCCGCGCCACATTGATCCCTCAGCCGGGTCCCTGGACACCAGGTGGCCCACGAACCGCATCCCCGGCCCCAGACTGTGCTGGGGGCAGAGCAGCGGGAGCCCAGGCCACGTTAGCTCGAGCGCGTGCAGTCTGGGCATCTCAGGCCCCAGCCTGTGGCGGAGATCAATGCAGCAGCGGGGGCCTTCATTTTGTCTGTGATGCTTTTGAACATTAGCAACAGTAAGGGCGGACTGAAGAGAAAGAACAAATCCTGGTCCCACACAAGGGGAGAGACTGACACTTCGGAAGCTAGGGACTGAGCGTCGGCTCCTGGCATCTCGATCCCTGCCCTCTGTCCGGGCCTCGCGCCTTCGCCCCAGACGCCTTGAGCCAAAGAGAAGATTGCTAGAAGCTGACTCATAGTTTTTTGTATCATAAATGCCCCACACCAAGGGATGGAGGTGGCTTTAGCATCCACGGAGAATGCTAAGCAACTTCTTAGAACCTTATCTGAGATGCTCCGGGTTGCTACGACAGCACAGAGTGTTCTGAAATCAAAAGGCATCGCCTCAGTGGAAGGAGAGCGTGCACAAGCCTTGGGAGGGTGTGTGTGTGTGTGTGTGCTTAATCAGTTTCTGCACATCTGTCTTTACACAGTTGGACTCCTTCACAAAAGTCACCCTAACTACCTTAACATATGTAGAACCAAATTAAAATTACTTTATCAATCTTGCATTTTCAGCTTTCCCATCTTTTGGGTTATTTTCCATGCATGTGTTTCATTATTTCAGTAGACTTGTCTCATCTGCCTAGCTGAGAGAAAGAAGCCAGGAGAAGCCCCGTTAAATTGGGGTTGGGGTGGGGAGTGGGGAGAGGGGAAGGGAAATTATAATCTGTACGCATCTCAGTCTTCTGTCCCTACTCCAATCCAAAAGCCCCGCAGTATTTCCATGGTCAACTATTTTTCTTCCTCTTTTATATTGAACAATATGTTTTTCTCCAGATTGTCTCCTTCCCGCAGATTTCTTTTTGGGTTAAAGTGAGATTTGGGGAGATCGTATAAGAAGAACACTTTTTGGTGCGTAACAGCCACCTTGTCAAAGCAGTGACACGGCCCCCAAGTGACTTTGTAGCCCTTTTCGTGCAGATGCTCTTGTAGAACTTCCTTTAAACAGTCAGGAAGAGCTACGTGGCACTCACTCAGTGACAGGCGGTCCCGTCCGAGCGAGCCGTGGCGAGACGGCAGAAACCAAAGGATGTAGAAGGAATGTGATCCTCGAAAATGTAAAAGACAAGTAACACGGAAGTTAAAATAAACACCCAGCTAACTAAGGATACAAACTTGTCTCGCAAGTTTTTTCTGATTAATTTACCACGTCTTTTGCATCCTGTCATTTGTGATCTAGAAATTAGCCATGGTTTTCTTTTAGATTTTTCTTTCAAATGTCACATTCGAGGATAAGTGTTTTGCTCCCATTGTGCCTGCCACGATATAAAAAACTATGCGGGCGTCAGTTAAGACACAAAGAAGCCACAGAGGTCTGTCCGTCCGTGACCATGTGATAGTCATGACCGGCGTCCTTCCCGTGTGGGTTTTCTCCACGGGACACGGAGTCTCTGGATCTTTCAGAGCACGTGCTCACATGTTCCAAAAACGTGGCTAGTGGGGGCAGAGTTAACCCCTTCCGGAGACTGAGTAATCACTTTTAAGACCTCAAAGCGAAAGAATCAGTAGGAAGTAAAAAGTAAGAAGGAATACTATTTTCCTGTTGGAGGAGTTTGTTTTCATTCGGTAGTAAACGCCTTGGAACCCGTCACCCCAGCAGTGTCAGGAAAAGGCGCTGCTGTTTCGTGCTTCTGTTATTGCAAGACGATCGTTCACCTTGATTCCGGTACAATAAGCCTTGGCCAAGGACGCTGCCGGATGGAGGTGCGCCGTGTGGGGCGCTCCGGGTGGACACGCGCGGCTTCCCGTCTGGCCTCCTGTGGGTCAGCCCTCTGATGTCCCGGCTTGCTCAGCTCCGGCGACGCAAGTCTCGTTGACGCGGCCTGGTGGAGCCGCGCAGGGAGGTGTCTGGGAGAGCTGGCCAGCGGGATCCCGGAATTGGCTAGATGGCACCCACGTCGTTTCCAGCGTGACTCTGCCAACTGCCATCGTCCCCAGCCGAGCCAAAGGGCTCTCAAGGCCCCGTCCGCAGCAACAAGTACTATCGTCAGACTTTTTAACTTTTGCCAATCTGGTGGGTGCAAATGGTATCTCATTATTGTTTTCATTTGCATTTCTCAGATTACTAATGAGGTTAAGCATCTGTTCATGCGTTTATTTGCCATATTTTTTCCTCTGCTGTGAACCTATTAGGTTGTTTGCCGTTTTATTACTGATTTGGCGAAGTTTTGTTTTTTTTTTTTTAATATATTTCGATGATTAATCCTTTGTTAGTTAAATGTGTTGCAAATCTGTACTCCCAGTTTATGGCTTGTCTCCTCACTGTTTTCCTTGTGTATTTTGAGACTCAGGAGCTCTTAATGTGGTTGAATTTCTAGCTTTGTTTTCTGCGTGTGTGCGTGTGTGTGTGTTTCCTTCAAGGTTTGTTTTCTGTCTCCAGCTTAATACCTTTCTCCCCCCATCGCAAGGTTGGAAAATTATTGTACTGGTTTTTCTCGTGAGAGTTTTGTGACTCATACCGATGTTCTCAGTACACGACTAGAATTGGCTGGAGATTGCCGACGGGGTGGGCTGCGAGACAATTTCACTTCCGTCTGGATAACCAGTTTGCTAACACCACTGATGAAATAGTCCGCGTCCATTCACGCCCTGTCATGGGCCAAGTGCACTTTTCCAAGAGGCGACAGCATTTCTTTTATAGACGTGGACAGTGAGCATTTGTCAGAGATGCAGTAAATCTTTAATGAGGGAGCCAGTAAAATACAGAACTGGTTCAGAGGAAGGTGTCAGGGCTGGCTCAAACTTAGTGATGCCAGGGTAACATGATTAAGTTAGGCGCACAACTGGTCACCGCGTCACAGGGCGGGACAGCCTTCACCTCTGGAGTCCTCTCCTCTCCTGGGCAGATATCCCTGCCATTCCTTTGAGGCAAAATCATCTGTGTCATATCAGTTTTCGACCAGTGAACGTGTCACGTGATCGGGTCCGCGTCCTCATCGATGAGAAACGGTAAGTCAAGCGAAACCCCATTCCCCCTGGAGCTCCCGAGGCCGACGCTTAGACCGCTCTGGGTACCAGGGTTTGTCCGACTGGAGGGAGCCTGGAGTCACAGCACGGACCCGTGGCCGTGCAGTGTCCCTGGTTCTGCATGAGGCCCGGGAATCTGCATTTTCACGGGCTCCCGGGCGAGGCTGAAACTGCCCACCGAGGGAGCGCGTCTTGATAGCCACGGGCTGGTATGACCTTGAGGAGACACACAGGCTCTGGACTCCAGCATCCAGAGGGTATTTCTGTGTTTTAGTCGGTCCCCTGGCCCGCTGTCTGACGCTGAGCTCAAGCGAGGTGCCCGGTGGCCCCTGCACCTGCTCGTGCTGGGCGGCTGTGAGAGGAACTTGGTTATTCTTCACACTTCCTTCCCTATAGACTCTAGAATCGCTTGTGAGAGTCTTGTTGGTGGTGAGAGCAGTGACACGAGAATTTACACACATGTGGGAGGAGCTGACATCTCTTTTCCTCAGTGTCCTGATTTCTCAACAAGGCAACGTCTTCACATATTTAATTCTTTGTTCATATCTTTCAGCCAAGCTCTGTGATGTTCTCCACAGTTTTGCCCAAATTTTGCTGGATTTATATTCCAAGGCATTTTGTTTGGTTTTTTTAAAGGGCACCTTTGCATATGACACTTACACCTAAAGGCTTATTCCATTTCTACTTATTGTGAGAGCCACATTATTCAAATTCACCTTGAATTTTGACTTTCAGCTTCTTACTTTTTTTAACATAATTTTCCATTGTTGCTTTCTTCATTTCTCTCCCCCGTCTCTCTCCTAGTAATTTGGAAGTTACGCACTCTATTTCTTTTTTTTTAAGAGCAATTCCAAAAATTTCGCCAAGACTTTTGAACATTCTGAAGACTACCGTTATTTTACTCCACTCTCCTTTTCAACAATCTGAGAATCCTATAAATGTATTTGCTGTTGTTAATATAAATTTAATTTCTATACAGTTTTGTAACCATACAAATTAAATATTTTTATTATCATTTTATATCACCAAACTATATTAGACATGCCCACATAATTGCCATAGTTTTTATCTCACTTTGCTTATATTTTAGACATGGCTTTGGTCTTCCTGAAGGACATCCTTAGAAGCTTCCTTTGTGAGGATTTGCTACTAGTAAACTCTCTTAAGTTTATATTTGGCTGAGAATGTTTTGATTTTACCCTTTTTATAGAGAAATACTTTCATAGTTAGAAAATCCTAGGTTGATAGATTTTTTCTGAGCAGTTGCAAAATGTCTTTGATAGAATGTATTTCCTTTTTGTTTATCCCTATGAGGTGGTATTGGGCCTCTCGAATGTGAGAATTTTTGTCTTTTATCAATTTATTTTTTAAAGGTTTTTGATTTTTGAGAGAGAGAGAACAAGCAGGGAAGGGGCAGAGAGAGAGGGAGACACA
This sequence comes from Leopardus geoffroyi, assembly GCF_018350155.1. Lineage (NCBI taxonomy): Eukaryota > Metazoa > Chordata > Mammalia > Carnivora > Felidae > Leopardus > Leopardus geoffroyi. The sequence continues at coordinate 93,186,340 of NC_059339.1, forward strand.
GAATCAGAAGCAGGATCCAGGCCCCAAGCTGTCAGCGCAGAGCCCGACACAGGGCTCGAACTCATGAACCACGAGATCGTGACCTAAGCCGAAGTCAGACACTTAACCCACTGAGCCACCCAGTGTCAGTGTTGTGGGTTTGGGCCTTTCTAATAGATGTGCATGGTGTGCCCTTGTCGTAATGTGCAAATCCCCGACAGCATACGGTGTGGGGCATCATGTGGCACGCTTTCTTGCCGTCCGTATATCTTCTTTGGTGAGGTGTTCGGGTCTCTGGCCTGCTTTCTAGGTTCTTTCTTTTCTTAGTGTTGAGTTTTAAGAGTGCTTTATATTCTGGATACCAGTCCTTTATCAGATGTGTCTTCTGCAAATATTTTCTTCCAGTCTGGGGCTTGTCTGTCCATTTCCTTAAGTGTCTTTCACATAGAAGAAGTTTTTTTCATTTTAATTAAATGAACTTATTATTACTTTCATAGATCATGCCTTCAGGGTTGCATCTGAAAAGTCACAGGCAAACCCAAGGCCATCTGTACGATCTCCTGTGTTCTGTGCTAAGATTTTACAACTCTGCGTTTTGCATTTAGGTCTATAATCCGTTCCCCATCAATTTCTGGGAAGGGGGTAAGGTCTGTGTCTAGATTCTTTTGTTCGCATGTGGACATCCAGTAGTTCAGCACCAGTTGTTAAAAAGATGACCATTTCTCCATTGTGTTGCCTTTTTCCCTTTGCCGAAGATCAGTAGACTGTGTGTAAGTGGGTCTATCTCTAGGCTCTATCCCGCCACATGGACGGATTTGCCTCGTTTTCCGCCAGTGCCCCACTGCTGTGATCCTTGCACTGGAAAGCAGGTCCTGACGCTGGGCAGTGTGACTTCTGCTTTGTTCTTCGCTCAATAATTTTTAAAAACACATTAAGAAAGCATATACACTTAATTAATTTCATTAATTTATTTTTTCACGTTGTATAAAAAACTTTCCAAAATCTATAGAAAATCATAGTCTTTGTGGTTGTTCCTGCCAATTTTTGCTCAATCTTGTAATTTTTTTTTTTTTAATCGAGCTCACGTTTCTTAAATGTTTTCTTTGCACATTCTTTGAAGCCTAACTTTAGGGTGTTTCCCTCAGAAGAGACTAGTGTTTGATTCTACAAGTTGGAATAGAGGACCCTTTGTATGGAAATTTCTAGCTAGGGGCATGCAGGGCCACTCTGCTTGAGGCATGAGGGACAGCTTTGAGGTGGTAATTTTCAGGAGATACTTTTTTTAGTCTCTTCGCTTGAAGCTAAGACCCACGATGATTTTGCTTACTGCCGTGTCCTATGGGTCAGGTACAGAGTTAGCCTGTCAAATAAAACACAGGATACCCATTTAATTTGGATTCCAGATAAACAATGAGTAAATTTTCAAGATGCATATTTTACAAGACATGTTTACATTAAAAATTGTTCCTTTCTCTGAAACCCACATTGAACTGGGCATTCTACAATTTATCACTAAGTCGGGTAGCTCTGGTTAGTGCAGAGCTCTAACTTTTCACTTTAAAAGCTCTGCTGTTACAGCAGAGTTCATCTGCTCACTGGGGGTGTTCCAGGTCCAGACAGGTTCTGGATCCATTTTAAGTAAACTTTTATATCTGGTGTTGGGTGAGGTACAACTTCGTTCTTTTGCTTATGGATACCCAGTTTTCCCAAGACTGTTGATTGAAGAGATTGTCCTTTCCCTACCAAATGGTCTCGAAACCCTTGTTGAAAGTTTTTGGGTCATATATGGTGGGATTTGTTCCTGGGCTAATTTATTCCTTGGGTGTATGTGTCTATCTTTCTGCCACAACCACACTGTTTTGATTTATGTAGCTTTGTAATAAGTTTTGAAATCAAGACATGGGAGCCCCAACCTGTTCTTCTTTTTTTTTTTTTTTTTTTAAATTTTTTTTTTCAACGTTTATTTATTTTTGGGACAGAGAGAGACAGAGCATGAATGGGGGAGGGGCAGAGAGAGAGAGAGAGAGACAGAATCGGAAACAGGCTCCAGGCTCTGAGCCATCGGCCCAGAGCCCGACGCGGGGCCCGAACCCACGGACCGCGAGATCGTGACCTGGCTGAAGTCGGACGCTCAACCGACTGCGCCACCCAGGCGCCCCATGTTCTTCTTTTTTGAGATTGTTTGACTTACCCTACCCACAGTAAGCCCACAAAGGGGAAAAAAAAATTTTAAAAGCCCTTTGGATTTTAATAAGAATTGCATTAAATATGTAGATCACCGTGAGCAGTACTGAGATTCAGACAATTTAAGTCTTCTAATCTAGGAGCTGAGGGTGTCTCATTGGGTCTTTGTGTGTTCTTTGATTTCTTTCACCAATTTTCAGTATCGTGGAGATCTTTCACCTCCATGGTTAAGTTTATTCCTAAGTATTTTATTCTTTTTCATATTATTGTAAATGGAATTATTTTCTTAATTCCCTTTTTGGATTGTTCATTGTCAGTGTGTAGAATGCAACTGATTTTTTGTGTGAATTTCATGTCTCAAACTCACTGGGGTACGCTCATCACCCCATCAGATGTGTGTGTAACTTTTAAGATTTTCTACGTGAAAGATCATTTGATCTGCAAACCTAGATAATTTTACTTGAACCCATACATTTTGTAATGTACAGAATTTAATTTTTTAGAAAAAAAAGAAATAATAATCTAATTGAAATAAAGAATTCCCGCCTCACATTTTGAACAATGGAGAGAATGAAGGCTGACATTATAATCTATCTTGAAACCAATATCCAGGAGATGGGACTATATTTATTACCACAATGTGGGACACTGCCGAAGTTCTCAAATTTTGTTATCAACAACAAGAAGAAAAACAAAACAAAACAAATCTAAAGGAAATGTGTATTCATTTTGGGAAGCTAGAAAAAGAAAATCAAAACAAACCAAAAGAAACTAGGAAGTGAGAGTAATAAAGATGATAAAAATGAAATCAATAGAGATTAAACTAATAAGGTAGGAAACAACATTGATAAAAAGGTACATTTTCTACAAGGTGCCCTTTCATCAGAATAGTAATATAATTAAAATGTACGTGAACCCAAGTACAGAGCAAATGTGCAATCCTAAGGGCATAGAAATGTAATGAACACACAGAAGAGTTAAAACAATTAGTAGTAAATATTAGCTATAACTCCAGGAAAATAACTGATGAAACATAAAGAAGGTAAATAATCTTCTGGTAAAACACACATGATAAAAAGGACCCAAGAAGAGTTAGAAAATGTGAGCACACTGCTATCAAAGAAAAAATTGAAAAGATATTAAAGATCAGACTTAAAAGAGAGAAAATGTAAAATCGTTTCAGGTTTTAACATTTAAATAGTCAATAAATCCAGTGTTATTTAAACTATTCAAGAACAACAGCAAAAAAACGTAAAATATTCCCTAGCCCATTTTACTAAAACAGAACAAATTATTACCAAACCTGATAAATACAAAAAAATAGAAATTAGAGACTAATATTAAATATGAATATAGCTGCATAAAATATTAGTAATTGAAATCTACAAGTAAAACTGACCAAAAAATAAGTAATTAGGATCAAGTAATATTTAATTCTAGGAATGCAGAAACAGTTAAAAATCAGGAAAAATAACAAAATAACTCACGAGACCCACAAATTAAAGATCGAAACCTCAGCATGGGTGATCATAAACACCGCAAACATGTGGTAAATGTGAAAGTCATTCCTGATTACGGGGAGAAAACCTATGCGAAAAACAGTAATAAGAAGGAAACTATTTAAAAATATAAAGTACGTCACTAAAAAACCAATGGAAAAAGACGGTTTTAAATACTGATCTGTTCAAGTCACTTACATTAAAATCAAGAGGAGTAGAGAAGTGCTTCTTACTGGTGGCTCTACTTAATGCAATATCATAAGTTAATAAATAGCTGAAAGATGATTATATAAAGAGAAAATCCAAGAACAATCTGAATTTTAAAAAGTAATGAAAAACATTGGATACATAACTTGATTCATGGTAACTATGCAGAAATCATTATAGAAGCAGTCACTGAAAATTTTACACATACATTTATTAAAGTACATTTAAAATTGGTAAAAAAAAATAATCTCAAATAATTTAAACAATAAAGGTCATCATGTCTTCTTAGGCTTATCTTGGCTCTAACAGTTTCCCAGAATTTCCTCTTTTTTTTTTATTTTTTATGAACTTGACAGTTTTGTAGATGATGGATGAGGCATTTTATAGAATGACTTTCAGTTGGGATTTTTCTTAAAAATTTTTAATAACATTTATTCATTTTTGAGAGACACAGAGAGACAGAGCGTGGACGGAGGAGAAGCAGAGAGAGAGGGAGACACAGAATCCGCAGCAGGCTCCAGGCTCTGAGTCGTCAGCACAGAGCCAGATACAGGCTTGAACTCACTCAGGGACCACGAGATCGTCACCTGAGCCGGAGTCAAACACTTAACCGACCGAGCCACCCAGGCGCCCTATACTTTCGCTTATAATCCAATGTCCCTCTATTACTCATCGCTCAACTCGTTCCAGCTTCGGGCACCGGGAACGTTTCCAGGCGCGTCCTCTGCCCCATCAATATGCCCCTATCATCATGAGCTCTGCTTTCTGACACTCCAGGATGCTCTAGGATCCTCTCATATATTTATTTCCCTCCTGGTTCTAGAATCAGCCATTTTTCCAAGAAGTTCTGGTTCTACGCTGGAGAACGGTATCAGAAACTGCGATATGAGAGACACCTGACGTTGAGCGTTGGACTCTTGATTTCAGCTCAGGTCGTCATCCCACAGTTTGTGAGATCGAGCCCCGCGTCAGGCTCCACGCCGGGTGCTGAGCCTGCTTGGGGTTCTCTCTCTCTGTCCTTCCCCGCACATGCTTGCACACACTCCCTCTCCCTCTCAAAAGAAATAAATGAACTTTAAGAAAAGAAAGAGAAAGAAACCACAATCTGAGCTCTAGGTGGCCTAGAGGCTCTTGGAGCCCCTCAGCAGACAGAGCTGCAGACGCGCGTGTGCGCTAACCCGTGTTCCGTACGCACATCCACGAATATCTCTGTCCGTAACCATCTGCGTCACCTATAGCTAAATCTAATCCAGAACCTGTGGATCGTTCTAGGCTTTGCTTCAGTCTCCACCACCCACTGACTTGACTGTCTGGTTCCGGAACGCACGTCTGGAAGTGTCAGAACCGCTACCCCAGAGCTCCGCAGAAGCAAATCCACCAACAGCAGCTCACGGACACGTTCTGCTGCTCGTTCTACAGACCCGTGTCCACACGTGGCTAGGGCAGCACTGTTTCCTCCCCTTTCCGGTGAGGTCATGTCACGTAGCTTTACTACAGTTAAATTATTTGTGTCACGTGTTGCATTCCATCTGGGACCCTACACGATTTCTTAAAATTTTGCAAAACATTCATGTTCACCCTGTGCTCTAGAGTCGGGTGGCTTTACAAATGCACAGTGTCAGGTATTCACATCACAAAATCTTCGAGAAGCGTTTCATTGTCCTAAAATATCCCCCGGGCTTCCTCTAGGGGGCCCTCCCCCCTTCCACTTACCCCCTGGAAACACTGATTCCTTTTATCGTCTTCACAGTTGTGCCTTTCCCAGAATATCCTATAAATAGGATCATATGGTGTGTCTGCAGACTGGCTTCTTTCCCCGAGTAACGTGCCTCTCTGATTCACCCACGACTTTTTGTGGCTTGCCAGCTCGTTCCTTGTTACTGCTGAATACTTTTCCATCGTCTGGATGCATCCCAGTTGCTGACCCACTCACCTATCAGAGGACGTCGTGATTAATTCCAGTTTCGGGGCCGTGATGAATAAAGCCGCTATACACATTCACATGAAGGATTTCTTTTGTGGACATAAAACTCGGAAACAACTGGGTCGACACCGTTAAGCGCAATCACTCGATCATATGGTAAAATTATATTTATCTTTGTAAGAAACTGCGAAGCTGTCTCTCACAGCGGCCGCACCGTATTGCTTCCGTGCCATTCATGAGTAACACTCCATATTGGTCTGTATCTTCACCGGCAACTGGTGCTGGCCATTTGTTGTTTGTTTATCGGAACCATTAACGTATGTGTAGTGGTATGTCAGTGTGATCATTTGTGAGTCCGTGATAGCAAGTGACGCCGATCTTCTTTTTGTGAGTTTATTTGCTATCTGTTATCTACTCTTTGCGGTCTTTGTTCAGATATATTGACGACTTCGCGAGAGTTTGTATTTTTACCATTGATTGTTTAAAATTCTTTGTATAGTTTGGATACAAGCCATTTATCAAACATATTCCTATCTGTGGTTGGGCTGTTGAGTCTCTTGACTATGCATTTCACGAAGCAGAGGTTTTTATTTTAAAAATGCCAACTTACCTGTTGAGCGAATTTTTGTGAAAAGTGTAATGTCTTTGTATGAGAGATGATGATCACAGATGCGCGTCCAATTTCCCAGCACCCTCCGTTCAAAAGACTATCCTGATTCAGCTAACAGATTTTGCTTCTTGGTCAAACATCAACTGACTATATTTGTGTGGGTCCGTGTCTGGGTTCTCAGTTCTGTTCCGTTGACCTGTGTGTCTGGTCTTTTATCAACGTCATTCTGTTTTCATTACCCCTGCTTTATACGAAATTTGGAAAGAGCTCTCCATTTTGCTCTTCAGTATTATGTTAGCTCTCCCAGGTCTTTTGCCTTTACATTTTTTTAAATTAAGACTTTATTTTTTAGCGCAGTTTTAGGCTCACAACAAAATTGAGAGGAAGGTCCAGAGATTTCCCATGGACCCCCACCCTCTCACAGGCAGAGATTCCCCAATTACCAACACCCCCTCCAGAGTGGTGCGTTTTTATAATTGATGGACCTACATTGACTCGTCATTATCTCTGGAAGTCCATAGTCTACATTAGGGCTCACTGTTAGTGCTGTACCTTCTGTGGGCTTGGACAGATGCTTGATGTCATGTATCCCCCATTGTGGCCTCATACAGAGTAGTTTCACTGCCCTAAAAGTCCTCTGTGCTCCCCCTAATCACCCCTCTCTCCCTCTAAATCCTGGAAACCACTGGTCCTTTTACTGGCTCCATCGTTTCGCCTTTTCCAGAATATCGCACGTTTGAAACCATACAGAGTGTAGCCTTTTCAGATCGGCCTCCTTCAGTTAGGGATATGCAGTCAGTGTTCCTCCATGGATGCTCATGGCTTGTCAGCTCATTTCTTTTTACTGCTGAATAATATTCCATTGTCTGGATGGACCACGGTTTAATAATCTATCACCTACTGAAAGATACCTTGGTTGCTTCCAAGTTTTAGTAATTGTTAATAAAGCTGCTATAAATATCCCTGTGTAGGTTTTTGTGTGAATGTAGTTTCTAACTCCTTTGGATAAAAATCAGAGAGAGATTGCTGGATCCCATGGTAAGAATATGTTTAATTTTGTGAGAAACCGCCAAGCTGGCTTCCGCGGTGGCCGCACGATGTTGCGTGCGCCCCAACGGCGAGCACGAGCTCCTGCGGCTCCACAGCCCGTCAGCGCTTGGCCTGGTCAGCGCTCTGGACGTGGGCTGTTCTAACAGGGGCATGGTAGTGTCCGGTGGCCTTATTTGCATTTCCCTGCTGACACGTGGTGTGGAATGTATCCTCATATGCTTACTTGCCATCCGCATATCTTTTTGACCACGCTCTCCATTAAGGTCTTTGGCACGCTTTTTAATTCACTCGTTTTCTTATCAAGTTTTAGGAGGGTTTTTTTTTTTTATATTTGGTAACAGTCTTTTATCGGATGTGTCTTTTGTAAATATTTCCCCCCATCTGTGGTGTGTCTTAATCTCTTGACATTGTCTTTCTCAGACGTGTTTTTGATTTTAATGAAGTTCAGTTTATCAGTTCTTTCTTTCATGGTTTTTTTTAATATAAAAAGTCACCACCACACCCAAGGTCCCCTGAAGTTTCTCCTGTGTGATCTCTAGGTGTTTTATAGTTTTGTATTTTACATTTAGATCTTGGATCCATCTGAGTTGATTTGTGTGGAGATTGTAAGGTCTGTGTCTAGATTTATCCTGCTGTATGTGGCTGTTCAGTTGTCCCGACACCTATGCCCTCTCCCACCAACCCTGAGACAACGTGTGCCCCCGCCCCGCCAAGCTCTCTGCCTGCACCTGCCCTGACTCTCCACGCGGCCCCTTGACTTGTGCTGTGCATCTCCTCCGGGACACGCGAGTGATAAACTTCTCTGTTTCACTCTGCTCTGGTTCTGTTGAACCACAGCTCACCATCAGAAACCCCAGGGCTCTCCTTAAGAAATGTTTATTTAACCAGGTCACGACTCGTACATAAGCATACCTAATCATATTCGCTGTTGGTATTATTATTATGAGCAAACTGTTAGGTATTAGAGCAACTGAGAATAAGAAAAGCCAACGTTTTTATCTTACTGTGACTTGTTTCTTTTCTGATGCTCTTTCTTGCTCTATAGAGATCTCAGTTTCTGACCTATATTATGTTCCTTCTCTTTAAATAATCTCACTTAACATTTTGCAAGAAAAGTCTTCTGGAAGCAAATGCCCTCAATATGGTTTGTCTTGGAGTCTTTATTTCTTCATCACTTTTGAAGGATAATTTCTCAGGGTACAGAATTCTGGGTCATTTTCTTTCTCTAAATATTTTAAATATTTCATTCTACTGTCTCCTTACTTGATTGCGTTTTAAGACGCCAGATGTAACTCTTCTGTTTGTTCATCTATAGGTGAGATGTGCTTCTCCTCTGGCTTCTTCGGGGATTTTTTTCTATATTTTTGGTTTCTTATGGTTTTAAAATGAGATTCCCAGGTATGGTGTTATGGACATTTATCCTGCTTAGTGTCCCCTGAGCCGCCTGGATCTGTGGTCTGGTATCTGATAGTAATTTGGGGAGATTCTCCATCATTATTGTCTCAAATGTTCCTTCTTTTCCTCCACTTCTGGTGTTCCCATCATGTCTGTGGTTGCCCCACAGTCTGTGAATATTCGGTTCCGTGTTCTTCAGTCTTTGTTGTGTCTGCCTTTAGGTTCTCCAGGATTCTATTGACATGTCCTAGAGCCTAGGGTGTCCTTCCTGAGTCATGTCCAGCCTGCCGATGGGTTACCCAAAGGCGTTCTACACTCCCGTGCAGTGTTTTGTTTTTTTTTTTTTTATCATCAGTGTTATTTTTGGCTCTTCCTTGGGATTTCCATGTCCCTGCTCACACTGCTGTCTCTTCCTGCATGCTGGCTACTTTATCCATGGAACCCTTAGCATATTCATCACGGTTGTGTTTAAATTCTCGGCCTGGTAATTCCAACATCCCTGCCACATCGGGTCTGATGTTGTTCTGTCTTATCAAATTGTGTTTCTTGCCTTTCGGTATACCTTGTAATTTTTTCTCACTAGCTGAGCACGACACGCTGGGTGGAAGGAACTTCTGTAACTGGTTCTTTAGTGGTGTGGTGGTGAGTGTGGGAGGGGAATGTCTATAGCCCTAGGATCAGGGCCCCGGCTGTAGAAGACTGCGGGCTTCACCACACTTCTCAGGTTTGTTCAACATCCTTACGTGGAACAGGAAGGCCGGAAGGGGCTGGACGCGGGCATTCCCCATCCCCCTGGTCAGTTAGACCCTGACAAGTAGCTTCCCCTGTGTTAACTCGTCCTGCTGTGTCCAGACCTTGTTAACAAGAATGGAGTGTTCTGCCTTATTACAGAATGCTGCCTTCTCCCCTCCTGCGGGAAGTCTGGGGTGCTTCTTGTCTGATGTTTGTTGAGGGAAGTTGGTTGAGCTCTTTGAGGTAAATCTCTTACTATTATGGACGCTCTTCTATGACTGTGTCCCCCTGGAGTTTTGTCTCAGACCTGAGCTTCTAGGAATTCAGCACTTCCTACTGGCATTGGCTCCCGTGACAATCTCCACATGTAAGACCCTGCCCGGGATAGTGTGGCACGTTTCCCATGAACTTTACAGTGAGTTTGTTGAAATCTACAAAACAGGATTTGGGGATTTTAGTAGGGATTTTATTAAATCTATAGCTTAAACTGGAAATAATTGACATCTTATCAATATTGAGTCCTCCAGCCCCCCACAAAAAAATCTCTCCCTCCCTTGATCTTTTTTTTTTATTAACTTGTTTTCTTTTTCTTTTTTTTTTTTTAAATTTACATCCAAATTAGTTAGCATACAGTGCAACAATGATTTCAGGAGTAGATAGATTCCTTAGCGCCCCTTACCCATTTAGCCCACCTCCCCCGCCCCCGCAGATAAAGGATTAGTATCCAAAATCTATAAAGAGCTTATCAAACTCAACACCCAAAAAACAAATAATCCCGTGAAGAAATGGGCAAAAGACACAAATAGACACTTCTCCAAAGAAGACATCCAGATGGCCATCCGACACATGAAAAAATGCTCAACATCACTCATCATCAGGGAAATACAAACCAAAACCACACTGAGATACCACCTCACACCCGTCAGAATGGCTAAGATCCCTTGATCTTTGATTTCTTTCATCAATTTTGAATTTTTCCACATATAAATGCTGTACATATTTTGTTAGATTTATATCTAAGTATTTCACTTTTTAATGATAGTTGAAAAATTATTTTTATTTGAGAAGTGCCTGGGTGGCTCAGTCGGTTAAACATCCAACTTCAGCTCAGGTCATGATCCCACAGATCGTGGGATCGAGCCCTGTGTCAGGCTCTGTGCTAACAGTGCAGAGCCTGCTTGGGATTCTGTCCTCTCTCTCTCTTTTTCTCTCTCTCTCTCAAAATAAATAAATTAACTTAAAAAAACATTTTTATTTGAAATTCCAATTGTTCATTGCTGTCATAAGGAAAAGAAATTAACTGTTGTCCATCGACATCTGTCCCACCTTTAAAATGATGCTCACTGGCCCTCTCTCAAGGATCGGTCTGCATAGTTGCTGTAGATTCCATCAGATTTATTGCTTTTCTTAAGAAGTATATACTAATGTTTTCACTGATGCTGTGTATTGCCTTCTTTTCAATGCCATTGATTTCTTGCTTAATTTTTATTTCATTTTTTCATCTCATTTTCAGTTATAAATCTTTCTTTCTCCAGTTTCCCAATGCTTAGATTATGATCCTAGGTCTTTCTTGTTTTCTAATGTATTCATTTAGTGCTATACATTTTCCTCTAAGCACTGCTTTTGCTGCATCTTGTAAATTTTAAGTTGTATTTTCATTTAATTTAGTTATTTTTTTATTTCCTATAAGACCTCTCTCATTGACACATGTTTTATAGACATGTTTTATTTATCTCCAAATATTTGCCTGTTCTCAAGGTATGTTTCTGGTATTGATTGCTAATTTAATTCTGCTGGGGTCTATAAACATACTTAGCATGATTTTGTTCTTTTTAAAGACATTATGGTGTGTCTAATGGCCCAAAATTTGATCTAACTTGGTGAATGTCCAAAGTTAGCTTGAAAAGGACATGTATTCTGCTGTTGTTGGATGGAGTGATCTACAAATTGCAATCAGATGAAATTGATTGATAGTGCTGTTCAAAAAAACTCTTTGCTTATTGATTTTCTGCCTGTTTGATGTATCATAAACGAGGGTGTAGAAACCCCTCCTGTAGCAGTGAATTTTTGATTCTTCTTTCTGTTCAATGGCTTTTGCCGCATGTATTTTGCTGCTCTGTTGTTAGGTACATACACGTTTAAGATTGCTATCTTTTTTTGGGGCGCCTGGGTGGCGCAGTCGGTTAAGCGTCCGACTTCAGCCAGGTCACGATCTCGCGGTCCGGGAGTTCGAGCCCCGCGTCGGGCTCTGGGCTAATGGCTCAGAGCCTGGAGCCTGTTTCCGATTCTGTGTCTCCCTCTCTCTCTGCCCCTCCCCCGTTCATGCTCTGTCTCTCTCTGTCCCAAAAATAAATAAACGGAAAAAAAAAATTAAAAAAAAAAAAAAAAGATTGCTATCTTTTTGGAGAATTTACCCCTTCCTCATCATGGAATGTTTCCCTCCATCCTTGATGATTTTTCCCGCTCCAAACTGCTCTGTCTTAGATTAACAAGAATTCCCCCATTTTTCTCTGATTTGCTTCACATTCTTCCGGTGACTGTGCCTTCGTCTCCCTGCAGACTTCAGGCTTCCCTACCCCTGCTCCTCGGGAAGTCTGGTCTTGCAGCCCTTTCAGCCGGGACCACAGGAGCCGCTGTGAGGCCAGGTGCCAGGGGAAGTAGGGTCCACATCCTTGCCATCCCCACCAGGCTTCCCCATCCCCCCGTCCCAGTTGGTGCTGGAGAAGCGGCCGCCCTCCAGGTGGGACACATGTCTGGGACAGTCTTCGTGCCCACATGGAGAACCCCCTGCCTGTTTCCTCATGATCCCTCTCCTGCCTTTCCGGAGACATTTGGGTGCCTTCCTCAGAGTCCCCCCAGGACTGCCTACAGAAGTCTTTCACTCTCGCTTGGGTCTCTCTCAGCCTCATCAACACCAGGACTTGCCCTGGACTGCCCTGCACTTCACACTCCTGGTGGGGGCGGGGAGGGGTGTGGTGAGGCTCTGTATCACATCTCTCTTCAGACCTCAGGGAGGCAGATTTCCCTGTGACCCGAGTTCTCTCATGTGTTCATAGAACGTTGTTGGCTATAGGGTTTTATCCAGCTTTTTTCTTATTACGGGACAGAAGCGACAATTTCCATCATCTTTAAAGCCAGAGTTGAAAGTGGAAGTCCTATATAGTTGTACACAAAGAGTAAAAACATGAAGCATTCATTGTGAGAATCGAAAAAAAATTACAAAGGGGATAGATAAAATGCAGTGGATCAAGTTCTTAGAAATAGCTGGAAAGATGGAACTGAGGTAATAGGTTGAGGGATTAATTTGGAAAAAGAGGAGGGATACTTCCTCATCAAGAAATAATGACAAAGATGATAAATCTGAGAAGATCTGAGACATTGTGTTGGAAATGGAGGTGGTATTGAAAAAGAGAAGAAAATTAAGTAGTTTGAATTACAGGTAACTTAGTGACTTGAGCAGAGTAGACAGTATTTATAGCAGAAACATATAGCACAGAATCAACTAAAATTACAAAATTTTAAAATTCAGTTAGCAGGGAGAGGTCACCTGATGTCAGGGGCGTGATTTTATGCTGAAACTTAGTGGCCATATTTCCCACCTTTCTGCCCCGTTACTTGCCTGCTCAGGGTCGGAAGAGGACGGGTCTCACCCAGGGCGACGGCTGGTGGGGTTGTCGTCGCAAGACAGCACAGACTACAGGGCTAAGCAGCAGACCGTTTTTCTCCCTCAGTGCTGAGGCTCTGGACATCCCAGGTCAAGGTGCTGCAGGCTTGGTTTCTGGTGGTCTCTGACTAGCCCGCCGACGGCCATCCTGCCACTGTGTCCCCACCGGGCCTCTTTTCTGAGCCTGCCCGTCTCGGGACTCCAGCTCCTCTTCTGGGGACACCAGCGCTCAGATTAACCCCACTGGGAGGATCTCACTTAACCTTAATTACCCCTTTAATGGCCCTGTCTCCAGCACAGTCACTTTGTGGGTTAGGGCTTCATCATTTGAATTTTGAGGGGACTCAGTTCAGGCCATGACACTGGACAGGGCAATGACATAAGGTCAACGGTGGGGAGAACACAGTGACAAAATGGTGTCCATCCAGGATGAAGACAGGAGAGCCAGTCCAGGCTGCTGGCCTCTGAGGAGGGGACACGGGGATCGAGTTCGCATGGAAACCCAAGGAGTAATATCTTTCAACTGCTTCTGAATCGGAGCCAACAGCGATTCCTATGAGAACCCATAAGAGTCGGACGATTCTGTGTTCACATGCCTCTGTGACATACGGCTTGTCTTGTTCAGGGAGCAGGGAGGTGCCATGGCCGGGCTGGCCTACGGGCCACTGACGGTAATGTTGCAGGTGTAAACCATGCTGTTAGGTGAGGCCGCTTGGCTGAAGGTCTTACCTCATCTGAAAATGAATACGGAAAAGTTCCCAGATTATGCATCTGGTTCTCTAATTTACAACTCCGAGCCTCGGCACGGTGGGTAAACCAGTGCCCTCCCCCGGCTCCCACGAAACACCGGGGGGTGATTCCCACCTGCCTCACGGGGCTCCGCCAGCCACAGCCCCCTTGGACATGCAGTGCAAATGCCTTGAATTCTAAACCCTAACTCACCATGCAGAGTAACTCAGTCTTCTACCCATTCCACCGGTTTCTGGAAGTAAACCCCATTCTTTGTTGGAAATAATAACCACACGGCCACACCTCTGACAATATTTTTGCTCCAGATGCAACTTCTTAGGAAAATGTGTTTGGAATTCTTACAACCAAATCCTGAGTTGGGGGAGAAACCTCCAGGGGCTCCACTGAGCCCAAGAGTACCCATCACCACATTTTCTATGTGATCTGAAAACATCCTCCGGGTTAATCACCTGAAGTCCTCATTATAAAATTCTCTGACCCTCGAGGGCCCATCAGGTGTTGTCTGTAGAAGCACGTGGGAGTCAGCTTCTAAGATTTAAAAGCAAGAGTCCTGGGCCTCACCATGGAGCAAAGGGAATGACATCCTGGGAGAGGGGCCGGTGTCCGAGTCCCCGAAGTGTCCCTGCTGGTCCCAGAGCACAGGAAGGGCTGCAGGTGATGCCCCAGCCCGCAAACCATGCAGACTCCAAACGAGTCAGGTCCGAGCCCCAGCGCCCAGCGCCAGGGTCATTTGGGACGGCGTCTCGGTGCAACCCGGGAAGAAGACTGTTGTGTGCAGATTCTGAGGGTAACTGCAAAGCAGAGGCGTCACCTATTCAAGAGCACAAAGTATTTTCAGTCGTTTAGTGATTACACTTCCATGCAAACAATTCATATGCTAATTAAACTTGTACCTATTCATTACAGCAGCGTTTCTAATGGATCACGCATGCTAACCTCATCTTGGGTTACCATTTGAACCTAAAGACGCGGAAACGATGCTACTTTTTGAAATATTTAGACAGTTCTACTAATGACGGTTGAGAAAACATTGCTCGTACAACTCACCTCGTTTGCACATATGGGTTCTTTATATAATCACAAATCCTTTGCCTAACGTGCGCTTCAACTTCTGTACCCTTCCGGCATTCTCGCTGCCTTTGCTACAGATCACTTGGCCGAGTTACTCCTTGCCAGTCTCTCAGAGCAGTGGCTGTGGAGTTTTGGAAGTTGCCCAAGTGACTAAGCCGGGGTGGCCTGCAGACCAGCTCAGCCACCTCCCTCGAGGAAACGAAGTGTCCCCTCATGCCTGGACACCTTGTGTCCCCGCAGATATTTGGCACTCCGCCACCTACATTCCAAACCTCCAGCGATGGCCTCTGTAACTTTAGGTAAGTTACTCAGTCTATGTCAATCCCCTGAGGTGCTCGTGGAGGAACACATACATGAGAGCTCGAAGTGTGCGGAAGAAAATATTTAGGAGAAGACGTACCTCTGGTTCCTTAAATTGGCCATAGTTTTGCCCAGCATGAGGAAGGTCCATCACGGCCCCAAATTTAATATGTCCAAAATCCTTTGAGCCTTGTAGGCATTTGTCTGGTGCTCTAGCTGGGACTTTCCACCTTCGCAAGGACATTTTTCCCGTTCACAGAGGCTCACACTTTATCCCTGATCTCGGTGGTTGTGATATAGACTTAAATGATGAAGCAACAAACACAGCTAAAGGTCAGCATGCTAGGAAATACGACCGTAAAGAAAAAGAAAGCAAGCTTTTTCTTCTTCGTTCTTTTTAATCCACGGGGCCCACGTGGCACATGAGAAGGCAGTAATGCCACCAGAATCTGAGTTCCCCGTGAATACTGTGGCCAGCAAACACAGGAATTCAGAGACGGAGCGTCCACTCTGGATGAGGAAGGACAGGTGTTCTGGTGGCCTACCGCTATGTAACAAGTCGCCCCAAAGTTGTGAGGCTTCAGGAGGTCATACTGAGTCTCACAGTCTGGGGAGCCGAGTGGCTCAACGGTGGGGGTTTCAAGCCTGCAGAATCTCTAATGAGCCCTGGGCCAGCCCCCCAAGCTGGCCTGCTTGTGGAACAAGCAGTCCACGCTGGCTCTCAACGGGGGCTCAGGGGGGGTTGTCAACGCGGCACCTGCACTGCCTGTCCCCGGCGTTTCCCCCAGCCCAGCTGCGGGTTCTGAGTTCACATGGATGGGAGAGTGAGAAGTGGAAGCTGGCTAGGCCCAGAGACATCTGGTCCTACTGGTGCTGAGCTGCCCCAAGCCCAAGGCTGGGTTCAACACCGTTGAGGACACGTGGCCCGCTTCGGTCGGCTGCAGTGTGTCTGCTCAGAAGCCACCCAGGCTCAAGGACCAGTGTGCAGGTGGAATGTGTCAGACGGGGTGCCAGGGGACTGCGGCGTCCAGGTTAGTGGGGTGGCGTGGGCAGACTCTCCAGTTTTCTGGAGCGATTCACTCCACGAGGAGGAGGTGAGAACCATCCCCCCCCAGCCCATCCCTGCCCGGCCTCTCTGTAGAATAGAATGAAATGAGCCACTGGAGAAAGACATTAAAAGCACATGAAACGTAAGTCCGATTTCTCTTTGTACTAGATGTATTATTTAAGTGATTCTGTCAAACACCTTTGGAAGTTTCCAAACACGTCACCTCCACGCCTGGTCTTCTGCCAGCTCACAGCAGGGGGCTTGCAGACCTCGCCCTGAGCAGCCCTGGTCCAGGCAGAAGAGAACTTGGGTGTGAGGATAGGGAGCTAGGTAAAATGACCGCGATCACACGGGATACTACCACGCTTAGTTTTGCTTGTTTGTTGTTTTGCTTCTCGGATTCGACTGTAAGCCACCACGGGGCAAGAGTACGAGCTGGTCTCCGAACCTCCTGGGGTAGCAGGTGCCTGGGTTGTTGGAAAGAAAGGGCTTCAGAGATCAGCAAAACACCAATGCCGGAAGCGTGTGTGTGTGTGCCTTCCGCTGCAGGGACAGAGGAGCCCGTGGATGAGATACTGGTGTATGTACGTGAGACCTTTCTTTCTGCAAGGTGAACAGGGAATTAATGGGAGCCGCATGGCTGGAAAGCCGACGCGCTTACCAGGTTACATCCTTCCTAATGGTTTGGTTTTGTTCACGTGTTCGATTACACTTGGGGGAAAACCCGCAGTCCCGCCCACTTGGATCATCAGAACAGCTAATTCGGCCTGCTTTATAGGAACAGATGCTTCAACTTTATGGTTTCCTCTGACTTTAGAAATTTAAAGTATGTGTATAGTTTTAATTTGGCTCACATTGAGTAGATATTATACATATACACGTAATCGTCCGCTGGGCGCACACAGACCACGGACGTCACTGCCCTCGGAGCTGACACCTTCACTCGGTGAGGATAGTCCCACTCGGTTCTTGCAGATGGCATGGAAACCAAGCTGGGGGTTCTGTTCCATCCGTGTCTGACCTCCCCCTCCACTCCAAGCACGTTTGAGCCGGGGCGAGTGCTTACCTATTCACTTCTGCAGAGCTCTCGCAGGGCTGCTGGACACTGGGCCTCACCGGACGCGTGCGCTCCCCAATTTCAAACAGGGGAGGACACAGCCAGCACGTCCCCCAGAGCGGACCCCCATGTGCAGCATGGAACGCCAATCGTCCATGTTTAGATATTGAAACGTGGGCACCGTGGTTGCACCTTTAAATATGTATTTCCCCTGCCGCCAAGGTGCTCTGTAAGATGGCTCCACTTTGGACCCAGGATCTTATCTGGGACGTACTGGGCGCTTATGAAATGCTTGCTGAATTGATGAATGAGTGCATGAATTTATACAAACTGGTTCAATGGTGAAGACCTTTTCTTTGTGATCCTTTGGTATACTGGAGTACCGGGTTATATTTCTTTGCTTATATGACTGGTTTTCCAACCAACATGGAACTTTTCGAGGGCAGGGCTTTGTCTCTGTACCGCGAATGTTTCACAGAGAGTCTGATCCATTGCAGAAGACAGAGAAACGTTACCTGGGAGGATGCACGCATGTACGTAAAGATCCATCTACGCGGAAGCACGTGGAAGCAGTTCACCCCTTTTATGGCCGAATAACACTCCACTGTAGACTTGTCTCATAGCTCGTTTACCCATTCTCGGTTAGTGGACATTTAGGTTGTCTCCACTTCTCAGCTACTGTGAGCACTGCTTCTGTGAACGTGGGTACACCAATGTCCACAGGTCCCCGCTTCCGATTCTTTTGGGGGTACGCTCAGAAGTGCTTGCTGGGTCATCTGGTCCCTCTGTGTTTACTGTCTGGGGAGCTCCCACACCGTCTCCTATGGGAAAGCTGACCACTTCACACCCACCAGCAGCGCAGATGTTCCCAGTTCTCCACGTCCTCTCCAACACTTCCGTTTAACAACAGCCGTCGTAAGGGACGCTAAGTGCCAGACCGTGGCTTTGTTTGTATTTCCCCAACAACTGGAGCATCGAGCATAGTTCCTTGTGTTGATATGGCCCTCTTCCTACACAAAGAACTACTCGTGCCTTTTGCCCATTTGCCATTTGGGTTGTTTGTGGTTGAGCTGTGGGAGTACTTTCTATATTCTGGATGTTAACCTTTTCTTAAGATATCTGATTTGCAAATATTCCTCTCCTTTGTGGGCTACCTCTTCCCGGTCTGGACAGTGCCCTTTGGTTGAACGAGAGTTTGAAATTCTCACCAAGTTCAGTTTGTCTATTTTTTTTTTATTGCCCATGTCCTTTTCTGTCATGTCCAAGAAAGCACCGCCAAATCCAAGGTCATGAAGTTTCTTCCTCGTTTTCCTCTGAGTTTTACAGTTGGAGCCCTTCCTTTTAGGTGTTTGATCCGTATTCTTCTTGATAGCGAGGACGTGTTTATCGGAGAGCTGCTCATCAGCGACACCGTCTTTCATATAACCCACCCAGGTGCTGCTTGACTAGCTAACAGTCTCAGACTTTTAACTGTTCTGGTGTTATTAAAGCTTAAAAGACTAGCCCAGAATGAACTCAAGCTTCCTCTGTTTCCATGCAGAGCAAGGTTACAACGCTTGTCACCTTACGCTTTTTTTTTTTTTTTTTTTTTTCCAGGCTAATGTCGAAACGCAAAACGACTTACTCTTCGGAACCTCTTCAAAAAGCTGATGAAGTCAGCAGACGGTGTAACACAGTAAAATTCCCAAGCAAGGTGTGGGTACTGGCTGACTGCTGCGTCCCCGCTTTGATGCTCATTGAAACGCACTGGGCATCTTAAAGGTCTTTTTGGTGTATCAGGAAACAGAGCTACGGGGACACAGAGGGTTGTTTACTGGTGACGGGGGATTTTGCCATACGTTTTCCCTGCTGGTGCTGTTTGTCTTAAATATCCTTCTTCAAATCGCTTGCACAGAAGGCTCGAGCTGAGTTTTGTTCAGGAAGAAAAGAATAAGAAAAAACCCTACACTGCAATAATGCTTAATTTGTGGAAAATTGCATTATGAATCAAGCATTTAGCAGTAGGTGGGCCGCTTGGATTTGAGTTGTGAACTTTCCTTCATAATCCGACATAATGCTGAAATTCGGCGAGAACTCACCAATTTGGAAAACAGTGGAACCTCCCTGTTCGCATCGGAAGAGATTCTGCTTGTGCTATTAGATTTCGTTCTCTCTAACGTGGGGCAAAATCGAGTTCCTGAAAGCTACGACCAGACCTAGAAATTTAATCGGACCCTTCCCTTTTGTGTATCAAAGAGTGGCAGAGTCTCATTTCAAGAATGGGAAAAATGTTCCCATCTCGGGGCTTATCAGTACAGCGCCACAATTCCTTTATTACTATAATTATTATTGGCTGTAACGGGAATGCTGTTATACTCTGATCGAGTGTCTAATATTTTAAATATATTGTAGTCTCTGCTTTACATAATTCCAAAGAGCAAAGAGCTCCATCGGCTAAGCTTCGTTCAGAGGAAAAGCGGAAAGTATAAAAATCAGCTTCACGGTAAACATAAAAGACCCCGGTCCCCTGTCGGATTGCTGCTTGTCAGACACACTGACACGTGCAGAGTAAGGCCGTTATCCAGATAACAGGAGTTCTGTCCGTCTTTGTTACCAAGTATGAAGATAATTGATGAAAAACGAATTGAGTGGAGAAAGGAGGCCCCGCGTTTTAGAATAATTGTGTCACACTTTCCGCTGCCTTCTGTCCAGCGCTGACCAGCATGGTCCCCAGAACATGGTCCTCCTTCCCCCAGATGAACCTCGGCTGGGAGCCTGTTACAAATACAGACTCTCAGGCTGGAGCCCAGACCTGCAGGATCATGATTTCCGTTGTAACACATCCCCGGGTTGGGGGGGGGGGCTCCCCGTGCCTGGGACGGGTCCAGAGGCGCTGGCCTACCTTACTAGTGAAGCTGGAGGCGTTTGCCTGCAAAGCTGGCACATGCCTATCGTTTTCGTAGCAGCAGAAGCTGGTGCGTGTGTGTCTTTTTCTTGCTCGAAAATATCGACGGTCTTGTGAAATGCTGCTAACAGCAGAGGTTGGGGCGGGGTGGGGGGGCATAGCAGGAGGGTGACTGTGTCGGAGGAAGCGGGGAACGTGACCTTACTTCGTTTTTCGAATCCTGACCGGCAGGCAGGGCGCTCCTTCACCCCACAGCACCAGGGGCATGAATTCAGAAGCAGGGCATCCAAAAGGAGACCTGGCGATGCCCCCCCACCCCGGCCTGCTGCTGGGTCTGGAGCAGTTGCTTCCTGTGACTTTGCCTGATTAACATGCATCAGACAAGTTAAGGGACCTGAGTGCAAACCTGGCTTTCCCAAACTGTCAACGTGCTGCCCTTCGATAAATGGTCCAGAGTTGCCGCGCGACGTGGGGGTGGAAATGTGTTCAGGCACTAAAACCACTGCTTGCATGACATCATTCCATATCAGATTACACTGTAATGTCAGGAATGTAATCATTAGCATTTAAACATGCATAAAATTTAATTAACCTACTTACCAGTTTGCTTAGAACTTTTGAAGGGCTACCTAGAGTCCTCTCTGAGCATTTTATTGCAGAGTTTTGGAAAGCTCACAAAAGAGAGAAGTTCACTGGGATTTTTCTCCCTAAAGCTGATGGGCCGTGACAGATGAGCAGATGACCCGAGTTAATTATTATTGAATTCGTTATTACTGCTTTGTTGTCACCCAGCTCAGCCGGGGTAAAATGATGACAGTAGGTACCTCATTAAAACAGCTGTTTCAATTATGTAGCGGCAAATATTTAAAAAGCGAGCCTTCCAAGTTTAAAGCCGTTAACAAAGTTTGTTTGTGCTGGTTGTGCCAAGCTGATCTGACCGAAAAGAGCGGGGGTGGGGGAAGGGGAGACAGAGCATCACGGTTGCTCCAGAGCAGAGTCGCCCCGGAAACCAGCCAAGCCCTCCTTGCTCAGTGGACGTGGCGGTGGGAGGTGGGCGGTGGGGGTGGGGAGCAGAAGTCTGCCTTTTCCCAGCACCTTGCTCCCCGAGTCCGGGTTACGGCCACCTACACTCGGACCAGAAAGCGAAAGAGCTGTTGGCGTTGATTCCTTTCCAGCTACCCAAAGGCGTCTCCGCCAGCGTGCTCTGTATCATTTTGAACTGGTCCAGGTGAGCCCCTTGCTTATGTATTCGTAGAAATAAGCAGTCCCCCCGTGTCCCCTCTGGGAAGAATTGCCCTTCACTCTGGAGTATCTGGGATGGCTTCGTGTAGAGGTCAGCTGTCTTTCTTTTAACATATATCCACCATTAGACCATCCACTTGTAGATTAAGTCATGATAATTTATTAGCTAATCTGATTTTTTTTCTCATGTCAATATGTGGCTGACTTAGAATCAATTACATTCAGCAAAACTGTCCAAGTGGGGGTTTCCTGCCCCCTAACTAGAATTCACCTCCCTGCTTTATTGCAAGTTACATGTTCTTTCCATTCGATGTGCAGGTTTTACCGAGACAAGGCACCCTCCCCCTCGCGCCAAAGAGCCCTGACTCTGCACGTGTCTGTCCCTTGATGGTCATAAAACCTGGAGGCTGCTGTGCTAAACGGTGTCTTACAGTACGACCTAGTGTGGTCACGGGTCACAGTCCCCAGGCTGGCTAGTGCGTTCCAGGCTGGGAAAATCTGGGTGCACAAATCATCAGCAGGCACACTTCACCCCACACCGGTTCCTCTGAGAGGCACCTCGGCATTCACGAGCCAGGGGGAGCGGGGGCGTGGACGGTTCGGTGTAAATCCATCACCAGGGCAAGGCTTCCTCTGCAGAGGACAGCTCATTCTAGAGGAAGGGATCTGGGTCACCGGCAGTGGGTGGCTAAGGAGGGAAGAGAACCATTAAGAAACAAAATCCTTAGGGGAGATTATAATGCAATTTGCATTTGGAATTTGCCTGTGAATAAACTGTCCAATCTATGTCCATCCATGAAAATTAGATGGAACATTCACTACAGATTTGCTTTTCAGGTGCCCCATTTCCTGTGTTTATGCACGGCTCCCAGGAACACCGCTCAGTAATAACACCACTGTCGCGGGGGATAGGAGCGGCTGGCTTAAAATATGACAAATAGAGCCACTGATATTTTTCTACAACGCGTCAGTCAACCAGTGTGACCAATTTAAAGATAAAATCTGACCCCCCCATCATGAAGACGCCTCAGCTGGGGGATGGAGTTCTTTCTGTGTTGATGAAGCCGGCAAGGTCTTTTCGAACCATTCTAATCAAAAGTGAGAAACAAAGGCCATGTATGTAGTTCTTGACGTTAAAATTCCAACAGAGAATTTCAAATTCAGATAATGAACATTCTGGAAGGGATGGCTTTGTTCTCTTTGATGTGGACAAAAGACACGTGTTTACTCTGTGATATTTGAATTTTTTTTTATTTTATTTATTTATTTTTTTTTTTAATTTTTTTTTCAATGTTTATTTATTTTTGGGACAGAGAGAGACAGAGCATGAACGGGGGAGGGGCAGAGAGAGAGGGAGACACAGAATCGGAAACAGGCTCCAGGCTCTGAGCCATCAGCCCAGAGCCCGACGTGGGGCTCGAACTCACGGACCGCGAGATCGTGACCTGGCTGAAGTCGGACGCTTAACTGACTGCGCCCCCCAGGCACCCCTGAATTTTTTTTTTTGAAGACAAAGGCCATTCCTACCTCTCTGTCTCCTCTCCAGGGTGGCCACAGATTGTATGGATCTCGTGGTCATCACCGAACCTGCAGGAGTGTCAGAAAACTGGATTATCCTGAGCAACTATAGTCTGTCAGTCCACATGAAGACACTTTGGGGCTTCATAGTTCGGGGGCCTGAGCAGTGCAGGAAGAGAAAGGGGTTTTTTTTGAAATATCTTTACTTGTCACGATGTTCACAACCACAGGCTTCGGAAGAGTCACCGGCTTGGGCTGTGCGGCCGCCCCACCTTCCTCTACCTGCCCTCCCCCACCCCAGCCAGCGTCTAGCGACCTGTTCCGTGCATCCGCAAATTTGCAACTTGAAAAAGAGAGTCAGAGCATAGCAAGTGCTGATGCTTTTTTTTTGCTTATTTTAATTTTTTTAATTAAAATGTTATTCTTATTTATTTTTATTTCTGAGAGACAAAGTGCGAGGGAGGGAGGGGCAGAGAGAGACAGGGACACGGAATCCGAAGCAGGTTCCAGGCTCTGAGCTGTCAGCACAGAGCCCGACACGTCGTGGCTCTAATCCACGAACTGTGAGATCCTGACCTGAGCCAAAGCCAGATGCTTCACCGACTGAGCCGCCCAGGTGCCCCAAGTACATGTTTTTTAGAACCGAATCTTTCCTGAATATATTTTAATTTTAAATAATATTCCCCTTAACGCAAAATGGGGGGGTCACCAAATGGCCCTCCAAAAAACAGGAGAGAACTACAGGGTTTAAAGAGATTTATATTAAATGTTCAAACCTTAGATTCATGTTCTTGGAACAAAGGCCATAAGTCCAAGTTTTCAGACATTTGTACTTCAGACTATTAAATGCCAGTAATTTTGAGTTATCAGAAATCTTGCAACAGTCCTGTCATTGTCGTTAGCCACCACGGGACATGTTTGCACACATTCCCCTCCAGAGCCACACAAATCACATTGCTGATTTCACTCCGTCCTTTGAGACAGAGTCTGGGATCCTACTGGTGTTCTTGTGTCTTTACTTCGTTCCAAAAGAGGGAGCAAGTCAGGAAAGGAGGCAACACTTCCTAGAGGAGAAGAGCCGTGGCTTCCATTTTCCTCTGAGGACCTCAGTCACGGCATCTGTAGTGACTCCCCAGTCTTTGTCTCCAGATCCCGCGTCGGCCTGGATGGAGTTGACGTGTGCCAAATACGGCTGCACAAGGAGTCACTTTAGACAGATAAGGCCCCGAGTTAGCAAGTGTTTGCCAAGTTCATTAGAGGCCAAGGGCAGGAGGAAAGCTGGAGAAGGAAAAACCAGAGAACTCGTGGCAGAACAGGAAAATGACCATGATGCATCAATAAATGGCTAAGTGCCTGGCATCTGTTCCCTTGGAGGCACACTTTGGTTTTGGGGATCGAAGAATTGTCGGCCTGAGATTTAATTCTGGAAAGATGTGAGATTTCCAGGAGGGTTTTGGCCTCTGCCCGCTTGCAGAAGGCTCCGCCCCATCAGCTTGGGCTTCTGGGCTGCAGGCCACGGCCACCCCGTTAGCACCAGGAACAAATAAAGCACCAAGGACGCTCAAGGAGTGTGAGACCACGTGAACAATCTCCCCACACGTCATATACTCGTGAGGTAAGACCCACAGGTGTGCACAGCGTGGCTATGGCTTCTCCTTCTCCACCTCCGCCCTGGAGAACAGAACACTTTCCTCTTCTCGTTGCTCTCCTTCCATTCTCCCTCTTCGTCATCGTGCTCTCGGAGCAGAGTAGCTATCACAGATGGCATGGTGAGGACCACGTGGCTCCCAGGATGTCAGAGACTGAGTCATCAGCAAAGAGGACCCTGCGTGTTGAGGCGTCGGGCAGGAATTCAGACAGTGACGGTGTCTTTTCAAGCCTTATGCTAATCGGGAAGGTGTAAAAGGCTGCAACTTACATCGACATTTGACAAAGGCCCGACGTGCCCGTAGTTGCCCTGGGATACACAGACAGTACACGGTGAACAAACCTTGCACAGGTAGGAGCCTGGAAGTCTAGAAAGTTCATGGTGCTGGTCCACAGTCACAGAGCTAAGCCACTGCAAGAACTTGACTTCTGCCTTCCGTGCAGCGTCTCCACCATTCTGACTTGAAACATTTCTGTACTTGACCATGATTAGTAATAAAAAGGCCTTGCAAATTGAGACTAAATTCATTTTTTAAAGATCCAGTTCCAAAGCATAAAGACTTACCAGGAACAGGATGCTGTCACCTTCTACTCAGTGGACAAGCCAACCCTTGGATAATGTGGATGATGTGTATCCACGTACCCTGAGGTACACAACGGGGCCCTCCTCACACTGGAGAATCACTGTCCTCACCACCTGCTTAGGAGATGGGGCTCGTGTTTTCCAGTTTCACAGCAGGTGAAGCAGGGTGCTTCAGTTCCCTGAAACCAGGCCCTTTATCCTGCAAAAAACACTAACAGTTCCAGTTTAATGGAAGTGGCAAAATCCCTAAACTGGGATCAGATAATCATTTAAGAGTCCATTCCCTCTACCTGGCCTAAGATTTCCCATTATCAGTGAGCTGGAAAGCAAAAATCAGATTTGGAAAACAAATATAACCTGATGACTTAATTTGTTACCCCCGGGTTTTCGGTGGAGGAGTGGGGACATCATTAGGGACTACGACCCAAACCCCCGTGGCCATCTTGATTTTGTCAAAACTGACGAAAGCATGTTTGGGAAGCTCTTTAAAGTCAGTGGAAGAGTTTGCCTAATTCTGGACATTTCACAGATAGACGTTCGTTGACACATTTTTTAGATACGTACAACAAACTGAAAATGGGTTATTTTCTCGTCAGAAATGCAGACTCTGAGTTCCGGCAGGAGGAATGCCACAGAGCACATCGGCAGTGAGAAGCAGAGTCGGAAAGGCCATTCTGGATATTACACGCTTTTATCATCTTCTGAAAAATGACTACCCCTTCGGCACCGGCCAGGGCAGTGCTTGTGAGCTGTGTGTACGTCCACACTGAGTTACTTATAATCTGCCAACTCAGCATGTGGTAGGACAGAGGGCACTCTTAAAACATAGGACAGTCCGTGCGTTGGCATCATCATGCTTTTGGAAGATAACCATTACTTTCTCCTTGTCCTCGTACGTTATCCATACTAGGGCAGAAGTTCCATGACTGATTTTCAAGGCTGTATGATGAAGTGCAATCAGAAGAAAACCCCAAGTTTAGGAGACTGTATTCAAAACGGTATGGGGCGATGAACGGCTCATTATCCACGTGCCCACTGTATAAGATGAAATGATTGAGGGCGCCTGGGTGGCGCAGTCGGTTGAGCGTCCGACTTCAGCCAGGTCACGATCTCGCGGTCCGTGAGTTCGAGCCCCGCGTCGGGCTCTGGGCTGATGGCTCGGAGCCTGGAGCCTGTTTCCGATTCTGTGTCTCCCTCTCTCTCTGCCCCTCCCCCGTTCATGCTCTGTCTCTCTCTGTCCCAAAAATAAAATAAACGTTGAAAAAAAAAATTTAAAATGAAATGATTGGTAAAATACATATTGTGCCACAATTCTTAGATTATGTTGATGGGAAAACCTTGGGATAGTAAAATCAGGGTTTTAATTTCACAGAAGATAGCTTCAGCCGCAGATAGGACATTATCTTCGTTATGCGTATAGTAGTCTCTGACAAATAAAACGGCCTTTCTAGTAGGTGGATACACGTCTTTCGTGAACAGACCTGACAAATATGGAGTTGGTCACTCTTTACCAAGTACACCTGTCCCTGTGGGACTCCGACTTAAGGGCAGTCTGGGGAAGGAAGTCCCTCTCTTGATAGTGCTCACTTCAGATAGTGCTTTATGTATGTGCCAAATGAATAGAACCTCCGAGACCACAATCTGAATTTGCCCGTGCATTTTCATTTACGCAGACTCCTCGAGTGGGGAGGGCGGACGAGCCACGGGGTCTCTGAAACGTGTTTTCTGTGGCTGCGTTGTCTTTCTGGTGCAGACATGACTTCAGGTGGCGGGAGAAAGCTCAAGCCAGCAGTCTCTCATTCTGGAGGCTGATTCTTCTGGAAGCTCGTGACGAAGCCCCTCCCCAAAGGATCCCAGACATTAACCGAAGGAACACAAGCCCCTGAAAAGGCTATTCTTTGGGCGATACAAATTTGACTCAGTCATTTCAAGTAAACAGGAGCAAGTTAGCACACATCACGTATCATCGCAAATCAGATTGCTGATGATGTTACAATTGTGACTATAGATGCCTTAAAATAGCTATAGGTTGTGAATGTTTATATGATCGTATAATGCGTTTGACCAAGAATAACAGATGTGAAGACTTTAGAAACGCAGTGTGTCAGGGTTTTATCCATTTATCATGGGTTTGTCGCACCGTTAAAACCCACTGTCTGCGCTCTAATGTCTGTAGCGACTTCTTGGGGGAGATTCTGTTTCGGCCGCATTCGCTCCCTCCATTTAAGAGTGTTTGAAGCTGAAACACACAAGGTTCCCCAGAGCTGCACTGCACCCACTGAGTCCCGGGTCCCAGCTCCCTTCTCCAGAGCCCATGCTCACGACGGCTCATGTTCTTGCCGCGAGATCTGCTTCCCTCTGGGGGATCGGCGCCACGGGAACATGTCTTAGCAAGCGCAACAGCGTTGGCAAACCCCAGCGCCTACAAATTCTGTCTGTTCCTTGAACTTTAACACCGGTCTCTGCTGACGGAGATGTGGGTTCTCACATCCGTTGCCAAAGAACCTGGATCCAGCCTTCCTGGTAAGGAATGGCTCACCATCACCCCAGCTACACCGAAAATCCTAGAAGGGATTTTTCAAAATGTTGGTATTTGCAAACTCTAGTTAGATATGGTAGTTAGGGGGGAAAAGCACAACGTTCTCCTGTGGCCATATTAAATCAAATTCATAATCCTTTCATTAGGGTTTTATGCAGAGGGGATAGTTAGTCAGGGCACTTTGGCTCCAGTACTCAATGGGTTTCTGTTGTTCTGTTTTGTTTTTCTCCATAATCAAACATTACTTGGTAAGGAGGCACTCATTAAAGAGTGCTGCTCTTTTCTTGTTTTTATGCCGGGAGAAGTAGAGGAAAAAATAAGCCGCATTAGGGAAAAGAATGTATTGAATCAAACTACTGGAGGCAAAGCGATTAACAGCCCAGAACACGGAGACCAGGCCTTCTGAGACCGAGCTCGCAGGAAGGAGGTGCGACACCCCATGTGCGGCCAGGCTCCCGTTGGCCACGCACTGTGCCCCCCAGGGCAGGATCCCCAGTGCCCTGCGTCTCTGGGCTCCTACACGTGCTTCCCGCCCCGCCTCCTGCTTAGCCAGGTCTCCAATTATTATGTGAATACTGCCCCATTTTTCAAAGGGATGCTGCAGCCCACTTTTCAAATATTGTAGAAAGCACTCCCACGGGAGGACAAGAGAAATACTGTTCGTCTGACCTTGGAAGGCTCGAAGTCAGAGTCAGACTTTTAAACCAGGTCGGACCCTGAGTCACGAAGGACCTTGTCCTGGAGACTGGGAGAATGTGCTACCCGGACGCAGCATTCTCCTGCCGTTTTGCCCTCGCGTCCTCGCTGCAATTTTTGTGACATTTTAAATTGTAAAGCATCTGTGCGCGATATTTAACGTAGTCGGCAGGTTCCAGACGTGACCTAACCCGGCAGCACACCTCCGGGAGCCCCGGATGATCCGCAAGCGAACATTCTCGCTTGGCCACTGCCAGCCCTCGCCTGTGCTTTGGGCCGCAGCACTGGTACTGGGACCAAGCCCTGGGCTGTCCCACCTCCACGGCCCCCTTGCTTTCTCCATGGGCCTCCAGGGGCTGGGCCCGGGGCCCTTCTCTGAGCCTCCCTGGCTCTTCTCGGTCCCCTCCACAGCCTCAGCCGACAGCCCAGTCATGTGGGTGCTCCGGGCTCGGTAGCCGCCGAACCCCCCGCCCCCAAATTCCACTTTTGTCAGCCTGTACTATTCTGTGTCACTGCGATTATTAGTTGTCCAGACTCCACATTCACACCGCTGATTCCACGGCCCTGGACACACACGCAGACTTTGCACATAACTTCTATTCAGCTCCAGGCCTTGACGTCCGAGTGCGGATTTTCGCTGAGCACCTACTCACCGGCCCTGCTCTGCGCCGCCACTGTGGCGAGGGAGAGCCTCGCTGCTCGGTGGGCGCTGCGGGCCGAGCCTGTCTGACCGGTGGTGCCCAGCGTCAAGGCTCCCGGCTGTGAGTAGAAGCCATCCGGGAAAGCAACTGGCTCATACCGGGATCAGCCCGGAGCCCGCCGTGTGGCCGCCAGGCTCGAGCCGCGCCACGTCTTGAAAACCAGCTGACGGCTGCCTTCCCTGCGCTGCTCAGGACGGCTTTCACCTCCTCCCGCTTTCCCTCTACTCCTGTGCTGGTACGGAGTCCGCCGTGGTTTCTTCCCTGGCGCTCCTGTGGTGACTTTAGGCAAGTGGCGGTTTGAAGAACCCTTCTTCTGTGACGATGAACATAATGTCCATGTCCCCGCCTATGAAATACAGTTAGATATACGTGCACACATGGATAAATATCCCGGCCCCAAAGAGAGGGCACGCCAAAGGCCTCGCTGATTCACGGCCGCTGTGCTATTTGAGTGGCACTTGGTAAAATCATAGGCAAGCACAAATGTTGAAGAAAGAAGGCGATACGTGCAGACTTGTCGTGCGTTTCGTAATTACCTTTGTACTCATCCGGAAGTCCCAGAAGCATAAGGGAGAAAGGAGGTGTGGTGGTCTGGCCCCCAAAGAGTTTAAAACTGTGTTGCATTGCATTACAGGATCCTATTAATAATTAAACTGTCTGTCACTTACCAACAACATACATTCCAAATTAAATTTAAGCAAAAGGGAAAAAGAGATCATTTGGGACTGAATTAGTGGGCTTCGGAGAGAAATAAATAATAATCAAACATCTGTGTTCTAAATAGTACGTGCTTTATCAGACAAACAACTGTTACCGTCTCATTGTATAGAATTGCTTGGGGAAAACACGGTAACTGGAAAGCTAAGTCTCAGAAAGTGGGGGAGGTGAGAAAAAGTTCATTAACAAGTCAGAAAGTGATGGAAAGTTGCCGCGTCGTGTTCTCCGGCTCCTTCTCGGCGTCTTTGTTGGCAGAAGAGAAGACGAAGTCACCTGAGCACACAGCTCGGCGGACGGTCCTGGAGCCCCAGAACTCGTGGATGGCCCAGTCCTGAAAAGGCAAACGATAAAAACATCACACCCAACTCATAATTGCTGAGTTGCCTGGAAGCCTGTCGGCCGTGAAGGTTACGGAGAGAATTTATTTTTTTGCAGGCAAGGGGGAGAGAAAAGACATAGCATTAATAAACCAATGGGTAAACAGGGAGAAATGAATGTTGCCCCAACTCGGTGGAGAGTCGGGGGAAGGACGTGACATTAACACAGCACGCAGCACGGGAGTGACCGAAGTCAATGGCAATGCGTAACCGCTACGTTTGCTAATTAACCCGCGGTAATATTTCATAAAAAGGGAGCTTTTTTTTTTTGCCTGTCTTGTCCCAGTGACATTTATCTCTCGGTCACTCGTAAATCCAGCTGGCTCCGAGAAAGTTGGAGTAAATAAAGCGACTGGCTCTTCCGATCCCAGACGCGTGCTTGTCTTCACGACTCTGCCCCCCGCAGCCTTGGCACGCTTTCTGCCCGTGCTCTCGGGCCCCCGCGGAAGAAAGGACACCGGCGGCTGCCTGGAAACTCCCTGCAAATCGGGCGGGTGGTCTCTGGGAGGGGCGGCTCCCAGCACAGCCCTGCGCTTGTCTGCCAGCGCCTTGCGAGCTGCGCCTGTGCCCGGCCAGGCGGGGAGAGGTCGGGCTGCGGCTGGGTCCTCGGGTACCTTTTGAGTGGGTGACTGTCGGTGTGTCTTCTCCTGAGGTGACTGTGTGAAAATATCCTCTTCCAGCTGAAACAGTTGTTTTACAAGAGCCCCGGTTTTGTCTGACACAATATGGAACAACATTTGTCATCCGTTATCAGGGGTGATATATTTGTTAGCCTGCGGAGGGACATCTGCTGTGCCTTAATCTCCAGTGTGCAGGCCGATATGCATAGGGTACGGCTGCATAAAATCATGGTATTAGATGGGCTGTCCAGGCTGACATGAGAGCTCGCTGGCAGGCAGAGAGAAACAGATTTTATTATCTCCCCTTTACATATTTATTTATGTCAAATATTTCTGAGCATCCATACATTATCTCTCCTTTTATGCGTTGTTGTTCTGCGGTGACAAGCCATCGACATCCAAATGAGAAATTTATGTTACGTATTAAATATGGACATCTGAATGATTATCAAATCTATAGAAGCCAAGCCTGGCCAATCACCCCTAAATAATGGATGAGGAGTAGATGTGACTCAATTTGTTCCGTGGAAAGCCGCGGCGACCCTGGCCGCGCACTTCATCACCACAGCGCTGTCATTATTTGCTCTACGCATCTCACTTGGCATCACTCAATAAAATCCGCGCATGATAAAGGGAATAACCTTGGTCAAGAGTGAGCGTCAAGAAGAAAGATCATTTCCTGTATTCGCAGGTAGGGACCTACTCTGCCGTGCACATCAGCGCATCACGGAGCCACGGAGCTTCTGGGGCTGGGGTGGAGGGGGCTGGGACCCCGGACGGCGGCCTCTCCGTGGGACGGGGCAGCAGACGGTCTCCCAGGCTGATGGCGCTGGGTCGCCAGCTGGACGTGAAGATACACGTCATTGCTGGGCAGTGTATGTGCTCGCACACAGTGAAGGGAACACACGTACGCGGGACGCGGCAAAGCCAAGCGGTAGAATGGAATACTCCAACTGCATCTGGTTACGGTTCGCTGTTTAGAGCTGTGGTCTCCAAGTGATGTAAAACACATTCAATTGAAGTTAGGCGTTTGAATCATTTGCTTGACTCAGTCTTAACATCAGTGCAATTCGGGCTGAGACCCTAGAAAACGTGCCCTCCCCCAGCTGCTGCCGGGTCTGCTCTGCCGGCCACTCAGTCCTGAGTCCTCCCCACGAGGAGCCACCGAGGGCTCACGGGGTGAAGTGAGGCTGTCTCTCCTTCCAGGTGCATGCATACGTGTAGACGGGTGAAGCCCAGTCCAACGGGTGTGGAAGTTGCACACGCCTCACGGAAGACACAGGGCTTATATGGGGCTGTGACCGGAGACCGGCCTGTCCGGGGGTGGGTGGGGGGAGGACCAGGTGCGTTTGGTTGCAGGAGCACGCTGTCTCGTGGCGCAGGGGGAGGCAGTGCGGAGTACTTTTGGGGGCGCCCCTGACATTACACAGTGACAAGTTTTGTGTCACTCGGAGGCCAAGGGGAATTACCAAAGGGTCTCGAGCCATGCATATTAATGCGGTATTTTCAAATATTAATTTAGGTATATACAAGACGGATTCAAGAGAATTGAGGTTGACGAATTGAGGTAATCCAGAAATCAGCCAGCACAGAGGAAGCGTATCCCAATCCGGGTGAGGCTGTAAAAAACATCATGAACCTAGTGGTTTGCAAACACACCTGCTGTCTCCCAGTCCCAGGGCTCAGCGGCCCCATCCACTCACCTGGCTCCCCTGGATGCTCCTGGCAGATCCACTCCTGGTGGGCGCCCCCAGCCCTCACCTCGTGCCCCCCTCCATGTTCACAGCCAGCCATGGCGGGTCGCTTCTTACGCAGCATCTGTGACAGAGTCCTTCCTTCCTTCCTCTTCCAGACTGAAGGCCCCTGGCCTCTATGTTGGCCACCCGATAACCCAGGACAATCTCCCTATTTCAAGGTCATCAGATCAGCATGCTTAATTCCACGTGCAGCCCCAATCCCCCTTCCATTTGCACGTTCAGAGGTGACGACGTGGACATTTTAGGAGCCAGTATTTTGCCTTCCGCAGGCAGAGAGAATAGAAAGGTAAGGAACTCAAAGGAGGATACGATGGAAAAATTGTGTTTTCTTTGGGAAACTCAAGATTTCGGCATGCACAGCAGGACGAGCCATGTAGCAGCTCCATGTCAGAAGTTAGAAAGGTGAGAATTCACTTTCGCCATAACGGTAATGCAAAAGAACGCGTATTGAGTGCCTACTGTGTGCCAGCCACTATGTGTATCCGTGAGAGATACGAGCTCACTTGAGTTCATTTAATCTCTGCAGCTCCTTTTTACAGACTAAAATAAAAAGGCATCAAGGCTGTTGTCCCTGGAGACGACGAAGTAAAGTACGTTCTAGTTTTTACTGCTACGTACTCTCTATTCACCCAGATTGGTTGAGAGCAGCAAGCAGGTTGGACGCTGCCCCTCTCACGTTGACCTCACCGGGGGCTGTCGGAGAATGCTGGCCCTTATCTTACGATAAGCACTCAGAGTACACCGTTACGGGCTGTGACGTTTTCGTGAGGCTCAGGATAAATGGGGATCCCGCAACAATGGAACTGTCTTAAAATCAGCCTTGTTCTCTTACCTGCTCTGTGCTCAGCAGCCGACCTGGGTCTCTGTCTGTGTCTGCCTCCCTCGCCTCACACACTCTCCTCAGGCTCCCCAGGCAACAAGATAGAAGGCTCTAGTGTCAGTAAGATACGTGTCGTTCCAGGTCCTAATCAGTTTTTCACTTCATTTTTAAACATAGATTTAAATAAGGTCACAGTGACTCATTCTCACTGAATTATTGACTTTTCTGGATTTCTAAGAAAATATTATTCTTTTAAAACCTTAAGACGGGGAAGAAAACTTGATCTTTACAGCACTCTAGACACCTTCCTCATATCCAGACGCCACAGGCGTCTCCAAAAGTCGGAGCAAGTCGATTAACCATCTGCCCAAGAAGTGCCTACAAGTGTTCCATTTTCCTTCCTTTTCTCTTTCCCTCCCTCCCTCCCTCCCCCCCTCCCTTCTTCCATCCCTCCCCTCGTCCTCCCTTCCTTATTTGAGTGTAGTTAGCACACACGTTACAATGGTTT
This sequence comes from Leopardus geoffroyi, assembly GCF_018350155.1. Classification (NCBI taxonomy): domain Eukaryota; kingdom Metazoa; phylum Chordata; class Mammalia; order Carnivora; family Felidae; genus Leopardus; species Leopardus geoffroyi. The sequence goes on from NC_059339.1 coordinate 93,220,419, forward strand.
CGGGTGTAGAACACGGTGATCCGACAACTCCATTCGTAACACCGTATTTACAAGCATAGCTACCACCTGTCACCATACATCGCTGTGACAATATCACTGACTGCATTCCCTGTGCTGTGTCCTTTATCCCGTGACTTGCTCACTCCACAACTGGAGGACTGGACCTCCTTCAGCCCCTCGCCCATTTTGCCCGTCCCCTACCCGTCTCCTCCGGACACCGTCCGTTTGTTCTCTATATTTAAGGGTCTGACTTTTCTTTGTCCGCTTGCTTCCTTGTTTCTACGTTTGTTTTGTTCTTTAGACTCCACAGATGAGTGAGATTGGGCGACACCATTTTCTCCTGGTTTCAGAGCCAGAGGGTTTGGAAACATGTAGGATTCTAGGTCTTCCAAGTTCAAGTTGTCCTGAGATGCCCACAGTAAAGTAGAATTCGGCTGGTCAGGGCCCAAAGATCTTAGAATCGATCCGTAAGCCCACATTTGGGGACTGTGGGAGCCCCTGCCTTGTGGGGAGAGGCGAACTGTGGTGCAGTCATGGCTAAGACATAAGTGTGCAGGAAAGGCGTGATGGGAAAACCAAGGACCGACACGGAATCCTGCCGTGTGTGTTGGGTGATGACGTCGTCTGTACGAGGAATTCTGGGTGGGGCACCCCAGCCCGCTCAGGGCCTCAGTGACACGGTCCTCCTTCCCGGGCACAGCTCTGTGGACCTTCAGTTCTGTTTCACGCGGCCACTCGAGCTGGTGAGCTCACTTCGGCCGTGTCTGGCAAGCCCAGAGGGGAATGACTTATCTGTGCTGTAAGACGGGTCTCCTTCTCTGGCGAATGGAGCTAGTCAAGCCCCCGACACCCACAGCTTCCTGTGGTTCCCGGTTCAGGCCACAGTCTATGCGTTAGGGATGTTTAGGAATTTGGAACAACCTCAGTACATACCACATAAAGTTATTACAATTTATTACAAAAACTCACTTTGATTTTAAGCAGACTCCAGTTGAAATATGCCCATATCAATGCGGTCTTATTTTTTTATCACCTCCCCAGACTGAGGTTTTTAATTAAAAAAAATGTTTTCACCCTCAAAAGTGGCGTCACATGAAATAAACACTGAGCTAGTGAGTATTTACGAACATTTTTCACCTCCTTCAGGAAAAAAAAAAAATATCCGTTCAGATATAAGCTGGTTCTATGAGAAATTTCACTTTGCAAAAATGGGGCCCCTCCTTTTCTCTTTCTCTTTGTTCTCTTTGGGTGTGGAGACCGCAACTGGCCTTTCATCCCCGGACGCCCAGACAAGAGAAGAGGCCGTGAGTACGGCGGGAACACAGCCCCCGGGGGATGTGCGGATACGGTTACGTTCGGGCTTAAACGTTTTCAGAAGCGATGAGAAAACACCGTTATTTTTTGAGAACGGGGACTGAGTTGAGAGGCACAAAGAAGAGAAGCAAATGAGGGTGGCCAGTGCGGGGACAATGTGTAGGTGTCTACACCATGCAGCGGCAGACAAGGCAGGGTGGGGCATCCCAGACACCTGTTACGACTGAGTCTCGGGACTGGGGATGCGGTGGGGGGGTGGGGGGGACTGGGGATGCAATGGGGGGGTGGGGGGGCTTCCCAACTGTACACGAGAGCAGAGCTGAGGTGGAGGCTGACCCTGGCTACACAGAGACAAGGCAGGGACACGGCAGAAGGGGAGCTGTCTCGCTCTGCCTGGGAGCGCTTAGCACAGGGATCCAGTCCAGGGCAAACACAACCGCTTTCTTTTGTCTGGAGCTCCCCAAACGCACACGCCCGAACCCACACACGCGGGGTCTTTATTTTGCTTTACTGCTCGAGAGGCATCGAGCTATGGGGACTGCAGGATATTTACTCCGGGCCCGGGTTTCCTTCCCACGTTCCAGGCGGGTCCCCTTCCCAAGCCTCTCCTCTCTCGCGCCCCCAGTTGTTGGAAATCGTGGTGGCGGGGAGCAGCCGGTGCTTCTCTGCCTCTTTGATGCTCTGTGATTTGTGCAGGGAAGCTAATGTTGGCAATAAAGTACCCGTGCCTATCTGTTAATCAGGGGAAGATGTCAGCTGTTCCCCAGCACGAGGACCGAGAGACAAAAGCAGAAAGAAGTCTCAGGGCGGTGCACAGCTCAGGAAGAAAAATTCCATTTTGTCGCAGGTTAAAATCAATTCTGATGATTCAAACCCGTCTAATGACGAATTTAATGCTCGCCGCAGAGCCAGTGAAAAATACAGTGTTTCGGTCTGGAGGTATTGATACGAGGGGCTCTGGAATTCAGCACATACGTTGACTGTCTTTGAAACCCCTTTCCAGAAGGGACTCTTCAACCAATTTAGGGGACAAGCCCGTACGGTTTTCCTCAGGGTTAAAAAATCCCTTTAATAAGTCCCAATTTTGTTTTTTGTTCCTCCCAGGAAAAAGGGATATAGTCGGTGTTTTCTTTTGACATTATTTATAGACGTAAAAGATTTGGTACACTGATTTTTTTCTTCCTTTCTTCCATTATCTGACAGGATCGAGTAGACGTATGTACAACCTTGCAAAGCTGATCTCCCGAGATGGAGAAAACGTTCACATTTTCCGCGCAGGGGAATCAAACGCAGTAGACCTTTTCAGCTCAAGTTATTATTTTGAAGGAAATAATGTGTGTTAAAAGAACTTGTAGGATATTTTCTACTAATATAAGTTTGTCTGATAAAAGCCCCCCGGGGAGGCTGCAGCCTGCTGTGCAGAAGACTTGGGCTGTTCTGACTGCGCTCGGAGCCCTCGGTTTTAGGCTGTTAAGAATCCAATTTTTTTAATGAACATTTAATTAATATTAATGTTATGCTAACAAAATACATTGATTAAATAACTCCTGTAACTCATTAAATATCTTGCGAGGAAGTGGCTCACCACTCATACTGTGAAAATCCCCTTGGAAGTTTCAAAATTATACAATGACCGTAAATTCAGGAAACACGAACGCCGAAAATGTCAAACTGGTTACTTTTCGTCAGCATTGCACGTCTGTCACACCTCTCGGTCCTTCGGAAAGATCGGCCTCAGTGCCAGTCACGATTTTAACTCTCTCCTTTCCTGTTACCAGAGGCCACACACCATCTAACGTGTACCAGGCAAGTGCATGAGCTGAGATATTCCAGGTAATAAAATTAGCCAACCTGTTATTTTAAGTTTCTACGGTAACGGAGTAGGTCCATTTTTAAAAAAGCATCGGGATTTAAGCAGAGTCCTCGGATAGGCCCTTTTGTTGCCTGTAAGCGTATCGTCAAATGTCTTTGGAGAGAGAGTTTACGCAGCAACTGTAGTTGAATACATGGGCAATTATTCCCAAACAGCAGGAAGCATCCGAGGGCCGTGTCTCAGTTCCACGAGGTGTTTCCAGCACCCTCTCTCCAACTACGGACGCTGGGTTCCTGCCTGCCTCAGGACTCCCCACACGCCCCGGTTCCTGTCGCTGATCCTTCACACTGACAAGGTCTGAACTTCAACCAGCCATCCATCAAGGTCCTCACAGGAGTTTCAGGATTTGGGAAATTATTTGCCTTCGTTGCTTTCATTTTTGTTTATAAAATACTAATTACCTCTTTTATTGTTTGAAGAGATTAAAAGTTAATAGGAGAAACTAAATAAACAGAATGCCATTCTGCACAAACTATATAAGCTGGTAATTAATTTCTGGCCTCCTCTGAGCTAATTAACTCATATAAAGAAATGAAGTTAATGAAGCATAAATCTAGTCATACAAGTGTAGATACAAGCAGTTTGACTTAATGAATTAATAAGATATTTCCTTTCTTAGAGGTTTTTCAATTGTGTTCCTAATCTGAAGGCCCCTTTAATGTTCCGTTCTGGTTAACATGTTTAATAAATGGCGGGGCAACCTGGCCGTGTGGCGGCTTCGCACGGGACTCTCTGGGTGTGGACTGCCTCCTGCCGTCGGCAGCGGCGGCCACGGGGGGACCAGACGTGGCCCCCGGAGGATGAGGACCACAGAGGAGGCGCATGCGTGCAACTCTGCCAACGTCCCGGGACGTGTCCGTGCGCTGCCTCGGGGTCACACCCGTTCACGAAGCTTCCAGACCTCGTGTCCTGCCATTCCTGGGTCTTAGTCTCTACACCCACACCTTCTGAGAGCACCAATCTGGAGCCCGCGTTCATACAGCTCGGATGAGTTGAAAACCATCTCTCTTGGTGGGGGGCGCCAGGGGGGCTCAGTCGGTTGAGCGTCCGACTTCGGCTCAGGTCACGATCTCGCGGTTCGTGGGTTCGAGCCCCGCGTCGGGCTCTGTGCTGACAGCTCGGAGCCTGGAGCCCGCTTTGGACTCTGTCTCCTCTCTCTGCCCCTCCCCTGTTCATACTCTGTCTCTGTCGCTCTCTCAAAAATAAATAAAACATTTAACAACTTGTGCTAACTTTTAAAAAAATAAAAGAAAAACCCATCTCTCTTTTTGTTTATGTGTTTGTTTTTTTTGACATTTGCATGTTGGAAATCTAATGTTGCATTAAAAAATGGCATAAGGCGGGGCACCTGGGTGGCTCAGTCAGTCAAGTGCTTCAGTTCAGGTCATGATCTCGTGGTTCCTGAATTCGAGCCCCACATCAGGCTCTGCACTGCCAGTGTAGACCTTGCTTTGGATTCTCTCTCTCTGCCCCTGCCCTGCTCCTGCTCTGTCTCTCTCTCTCTCTCTCTCAAAATAAATAAACATTTTAAAAAGCTAAAAAATAAAAATAAGTAAATAATGGCATAAGGCATATTTCCTTGGTATTTGGGGCACGAGAAGGGTGCCCAGAGAAGTGGGGATAAAGAGTTATATTGTTTCCTGAAGAGAGGCCCCACCCATGATCTAGAAAGGTGTTCTCTTGGTTTGAAATGATTTTTAAAGAAAATTATCTAGCTCACAGCTCTTTATTTTCATTAACTTGCTTCCTAGGACTTAAGATGTTTTCAGAATAGATATTTGGTACATACTCTCAGTCCCACTCTGCACGTGACCTGAGGATATACTTATGACACACTGTGGATGACCTAATGTTGCCAAAGACCAAATTTTGGGTTGGACCTACATGGTAGCGAAGCCAGGCTTCGATTTTGCAACGAGGTCTACACCACCATGATTACCTCCCACGGGAGGCAGTGGGTCCCTCCTCAATCTATGGATGCTGGTCAAGAGCCCGTGTTCACCGCGCAAACAAGCAAAGATAAGGAAATAGAGAAGGAAGAGAAGGGGCGTGTGCTGAACAAAACAAACCATCATCATTTGATGTAATGGTCCCATCGGAATGAGACAAATGCTGTCCTAATCCTGCTTTTGGTGACTCAAAACCAAGATTTCCAGGAGTCAGTTAAGCTGTCTGAGGCTACACAGCTGGTCAACGGGGGAGTGAGCCTTCAAATGTCATTTCAAATGTCACCGACAGCTGTGCATTTAACCACCATTCCCTGCTGCTCCTCCAGCCTTCCTTCTAGAACAGGGGCCCCCGCACCCAGCGCTCCCAGAGTCGGCGATGTTTGTCGTCTTGGGCACGGAGCCCTGCCGGCTGCCTCCAGGGCATGCCTGCACCCTCCCCCCACCAATCTGGAGGATAGCGATGATCATCGTAAAGACTTAAACCATAAAAACGTGTGGGCCTCGATCACAGCAGGAAGCAGGGATGAGGCAGTGGAAGACGAAGGGACCCCAGGATGGTGTTGGCATCCCTGCTCCACCACGGCCACCGGGTAGAACAGAACAGGCGAGGCTGCTGCCTCTGAGCCTCCAGGTTCTCTCCCGACGGTTTGCTGTGAACCACTGGCCGTGGAAGGAGAGAGACGGATGCCAGGTGACTGGCCACACGCCCCCTCCAAGGTGTCCCCCTCATTCTTCTGCCAACCCAAGACTCTAGCTCTCATCACAGATCGTGTTTGACTGGTGTACTATTTCTATCCCACAGTCCAACTTTTAAGGCAGGACATTTTAGCGGCCACGGAAGGCCATAGTGGAGCCTCACGGACTCTTCTGGGCTCCAAGGATCCTGTCAGGGACGCATCTTCCTTACAGGCAGAGAAGGCCCTCAGACCGTGTTCTGTATTCCACAGTCCAGATGAGGAAAAATGAATGGAAACCCAGGCACAGCTCTGTCAACTTGTTGAGAAAACAAGCTCAAAAGTTGAGCTACTGCTCAGTCCCCAGCAGAACCATGCTCCCCGCGCTCAGGCTCATCCGCTCCCCAAGACCTGTGATCCCAAAACAAGGATGTTTCTCAGCTTCCCCAAGAAGAGAACAGTTTCCGAGGGAAGCACCGTGTCCCTTTTCTTCACACTTTCCCCTCCTACCGCCAAGGGCTTGAAAGCAGGAGCCGGTTAGTTAACAGACTCTCCAGAGTCCACAGCAGGGAGCCCCGAGTGGGCTCCGGGGCCTTTTAACTCCTTTGTCTCTGGCCTTTGTGGGGTTCAGGGCACCCCAACGTCTGTAAGTCACAGTCCCCGAAGCCCCCGTCGGTGGTTCTTTGCTTTGTCTCTTCAAGGCAACCGAAAGCTTTGTCTTTTACCGCAGCTAACAGTTTTCTCAGCAACAGCTGACCTTGATCCCGAGCACAAGGTAAATGCTAAATAAAAATTGGTTAAGTGGGGGCCTCGCCCTCTTTTGTGAGTCGCCTGGCTTGCCCCCTCCACCGATTTGTGCATGTGAAGGGTGCACCTTGGAATGTATATTTGCAGAAATGCCTGGGAGTCCTCAGGTCCTGTCCCTGGCATGTATGGGGGGTGAGGGGACTGAAGGCCACCGTGAGCCCCACTCCCTTCTTCCAGGATGAGTTTCAGGAATTAACTGCGTGGGGAGCGTCGGCTCAACAGGCGAGCGGCAGGGTCCCGCAGGTGACGCCGAGCGGGATGAAGACGAGGTCCCAGGGCCAGAATGTGCATCTCTAGATTGACAAATCGAAGCCATAATGAGCTTGGGACAGAACAGAAATCCTGGATGGCCGTGAGCTAAGGAGCCCCCAAACCCGCCTCGTTTTGATGATAAAATTGCTCTGAATGAATCCTCTCTCTCCCAAGTTTGTGACACAAAATGTAGACCTCCAGGAGCTAGACCAGAATCTACGATTTCTCTATTTTCCAGACAGTAAAAGAAAGGTTGATGGGCGAGGCCATATTGGTAATTTTCAGTTAAGCAAAGACGTGCTTGCAAAGACTACCGAGACGGCAGGATCGTGCTCCAGACTGAGAGACAAATAGCAGAGCCCACGTGGGCTCAGCCACGTCCTGGCTGTGGGGCCACGTGCTTTGCCCCTCAGTATCCACGTCTGCACAGAGGAGCAAGTGGAGGCCCCAAGGCCTCCACCCGGGGCTGTGGCAACGAGCCAGTGACGCCGGGTCTCAGAGGTGAGCAGCACCCACGGCCAGGAGCGCCCTGCCCACACCCAAGCCGGCTCGGCCACAAGGCTTCTGGGGTCGTCGTTGTCTGCTCTTTCTCTCACCATCTTTCTCTCACCTGGACAAGATCCAGGTAACTGCAGAGAAGGCGTCCTGTCATGACTAAGACTAAACATGCACGTGCAGCTTTGGACCCCGGCATGGGGACTGAGGCGGCCGTGGCTGAGCTGTCCCCACAGTCTTCCTCCACGCTCCGTGCTCAATGCCGGAGGACGTGGGGGACCTTCACCTCCCCTCAGGAGAGCCCACGGCTCCACACGTAAAAACACACATGGAAAACGTAAGCATTACGTGAGGAGAAGAGTTTTTCTTTTAAGCCAATCAAAAATTCCTTTTGAGATCTCTTAGGGGACCTTGAAGCAAAGTGTGGACTTGGTCCACATTGACACAAGCGTATTGTCAGAAGAAAGCTTGAGGGAGAGAGAGAGAGAGAGAGAGATCAACAAACAAAAATACCGTGGATGATATATTAGAGATAATATTGCTCATGTCCTATCATCCCAAAGCATGCCATTAACTAAAGCGTAAGTGGCCTCCAAAGCAGACCTTTGCTCCTGCATTGTGGTCCGTTGATCAATGTCATTTCCATCCTCAATTGAGAGCCAGGCTGACACGAGCTCGGAAATGTATTTCATCTTGATTTAGTAAATTTCATTTATCTGTCTCCATTATTTACTCAGATGCTAAGAGTACATCTTTTCTTGGCCGTTTACTCCTAATTGATGAGGTGGCCACGCGTGTGGGTCCAGGGCTCACTGTCTCTGGCTTTTGATCGACTGTGTATGAAGTAGGCTTTTAGAACTTATAACAGCCTCTCCTATGGCCACAACAGCACTTGTTATTAATGAAAAGCATGACTGTCAGGTACTGGAAGGCAATCTAATTAAACAGCAAGATTTCCATAAAATGAGTTTCGAATCAATCGGTCAATACTGAAACCACTTAAGAAGATGTAAGTATGATAAACTGTGATTTAGCTGAAGAAGGAAGTGGGCACACCGCTCAGTACTGTGCTCAGACTCAGGTCTACACACGTCTGAAGTTCCTCTAGAAAACGGTGTATGGAAAAGAATGCTAAGTCGTCTTCTCTCAGAATTCAGAGGGTTCAAACATATCTCAGGCCAAAGCACGTTCCTAGGCTTTCCTCCCTGAGGACAGTTTCTGATGGTGTCTCACGGGGGCAAAGTCCAGGAGGCACCTGGACAGACAGAATCAGGTCCCTCCTGTCATACCACCTGTGCATGGGCCAGTCCTGGCTTTGGACCTGCTGAGAGTCGGGTTGCCTGGTGAACCGCAGAACTGAGTTACTTGCATTTCCGGTCTATACTTAACTCTTCGTAAATAGTCGTGCGTATCGTCTACAAGCTTTGTTGCCGAGGAAGGACAAACGTTTCAGATATTTCCGATCCGTCTATTGCCTCATCAAAGCAAGACCTCTTCACAAAAGGGAGACATTTATGAAAAGCAATGATGGCGAGAGAGACAAGTGAGAATCGAGTCCACAGTCCATCCGTCCGCACAGGGAGCACACGGGCGTGGGCTTGGTCACGTCCACGCCTGCTGTTTGAGGAGTGTGATTGCAGTGTCACCTCGGTCAGCCCCGCCTACCGTATGGGTTCACAGCAATTTAACTCGGTTCTACAGGAAAAATTAAATATCAAAGACATTTCTATTGTTTCAGAAAAAAGTTTCTGCAGGAATTGCACAGTGAGTTCTTGAAATATCTGCAGTAGTTTTAATTTACAAGATAGGATTTGGGTTCTTGTCCACGTCATTCTCTCCATCATGCCTGCACTTCTTTTCATTCTCTGGACTTTGTCGCGTCTGTCCTGCGTGCGATGAAGACTGCAGGTGCTGTCTCGAAAGCCGTGTTAGGTTGTCGGCCAGTCCTGGGCATCCGGTCCTGGTACCTCCTCGGCTTCTAGAATCCCACAAGCCGTTCCTGTCTGACTGTTGATTCTCTGCGAAGAAAGAAGTGTCCTTCTCTTACTTCTACTACGTGGTTTTTAATGCAGTTATATACACATACACACGCACAGTATACACACATGCACGCACACGTGCATAGCACACACATACACACATACACACTCACATGCACAGGCATGCACAGACACACACATGCACACAGCACACATACACATGCATGCATGCGTGTGCATAGCACACACATGCGTACGTACACACTCACATGCACAGGTGTGCGCAGACACACACATGCACACAGCACACATACACATGCATGCATGCGCATGTGTACACATGCATGCTGTACACACATATGCATACTCAAACACATGCACGCACATACATACACACTCCTGTGAACACGCATGCACAGGCACACACTCGCACACACGTGCATACATGTGCATACCATATACACAGAGATATATACACTCACATGCACACACACATACATGGACATGTGTGCACACATGTACATAGCACACAAACAAGTACACACTCATGTGAACACATATCTGCACACATATGTGTGCACACACAGCACAAGCGTGTACACACTGAACATGTGTGTGCACGTGCACACTCGCATGTGTGTGCAAGCACACAGACACACAGTACACACACATGTGCACACAGTACACACATTCACATGCACAGGAACACACATGGTACACTCATATGCACACACATGTACACACACTGTACATACACTCGCATGCACAGAGAGTACACGCATGTGCACATAGTACACACACTCACATGCACACACATGCACAGGCATACACATGGTACACACATGCACACGCTCACGTGCACACACAGTGCGCACACTCACATGCACACAGTACACACACGTGTGCACACTGTACACATGCACACACGGTACGCACATGCACACACTCACACATTCTAAGTGTGTTCTACTACAGGGTGATGTCCAGTGTCTGCTTATTCTGCCAGTTGACCTGCTGTCAGTTGGATTCCCATGTTTGTATGTTTACATTTTCTAAAATGATGCTCTATCTCTTTCCCAGGTTTTAAAACTGTGAACCCAATAACTATCACCTTTAAATTTTACAAACCCTGATTGGACCTAATTATTTTGTGCCATCATCCATTCAGCGAACGCTTCCTGGATCCTCTCTGGCCTTCAGGTACCGCATTTATCAAGCACTGAAATTAATCAGGTATCGATCAACAGAGCTAATATGAACGAAGCACGGTGATCAGCCCCAGAACACAGTGAGTGAGGACGTAACAGTGAAGGATGCGGGTCCTGCACATCAAGGGTGTCCTACGTGAAAGTGCAAAGTAAGGGTGCTAATTTGGGTGATGAAGGGATGAAGAATGAGGGACTCGGTCTGGAAGTCGGTGAGACCACACGGAGACGCAGTGCCCGAGCTGGGCCTCCACAGAGGTCTACCAGCCGGCCAGGCAGGGGGTCGGCCCTGTAGGGCAGCAGGCCTTCTAGGCTCAGGGCTGCAGACGGTAGGAGGTGGGCAGGGCCTGCACCATGATTGTTGACGGTGGACGCCCAGCCATTTCAAAGTTTGCATTTCTGGCCTCGAAATCCTTTGCTCGAATATCCAACATGCAAAACCACCGTAGGCATCCATTCATAACAGGCAACGGTGCAGGGTCCCGGATTCAGGGCGGATTGACGCTGACCTCAGAGATCTGGGCATCCAGCCCCAGCAGGAAGGCGAAGACAGTGTGGGTGGCTGCTTCTCCCGTAGTCCCTGGGACCCTTCTTCTGCCATGTCGTTAACACCCTGGTCCCCAAATAGCCCTGGTTTCACAGCCACCACCTGCCTGAGGGCTCCGGCCCTTCCTCCGACTCGAGGCGAACAACCCACCAGATCGTCAAGCTACCCTCCTATGCTGTCCTCATCGACTCCTCTGCTGCCTGCCAGCCACCTTCCTTCTCCAGAATTTAGTGAATTGTGCCGTCATCTTCGGTCCAACCTGGAATCCGGGAGCTGTTCTAGATGGCTCGTCCTCGCTCGTGTCACACTCAGCACATGCCACAGAAACTCAGCCCGTCTCTCCTCCGCTAAGCTTGCAATGGGCACCATCCATAAATGTGGAAAGAGTGCTTGACATTACATTTTTGAGTGATAAAGCCCCACGGTGTTGAGACATAAATGTTTTAAAGGATTAGGTTGAACCACAGGACGCCGTTATTTCCACAGGTCGGAGATGGCCAGAAGCCATCCCAGAATATTAGCGATTTCATGAATTTTAATCCATTAGGAGTGATCATCCACTCATCATCGTGGGGTAATTTCTCATTGTCTTTCCTGTGTGAAGTTGTCTGTCCTGTGCGAGTGGAGTTGGTCGCCTTGTCTGTGGACAGCCACCACGCTTTGGAATACGGCGGCCTTTTGCTTCTTTACGAAACATGCACAGTGTTGCTAGAAAGTGAAACACCATCTTTGCACCGAGTTTTGGGGGTTTTGAGGTGATGTAGCACCTGCCCTTCTCTGTCTCTGCTCCTGGCTGATTGTCACCGTCCAGACTCAGAGTGGGCACTCACAGAAGGGATCCTGCTAGGTCTCCACACCACAGGAATATGACGGCATGGCTCGCAACCTTGTTGTGCCGGGTTCTTATCGCTCACTTCAATCTATCCTAAAAATAAGGCCTTGTCAGGACTAATGATAAAGGCAGACTTTTAGGGAAATAGAGAGGGCCGGACTGACACAGACATAATAACGTCAAGATAGGAATCACAGAGTCCTTCAGCCATTTAATTATCTTCCTCTTAGGATTACTGTGCTGTCCAGGAGGCACTGTGGAGACTGCCCAAGCCCACTGGCGTCCATGCAGCGCCCAGAAGGGACCATCGGCCCCCGAAGCCCACCTCGCACCCTGTGTTCTACTTTGGGGCACTTTGAAAATTTGAACTCTCTCTATTTATATATATATATACATATATACATATATATATATATATGTACACATATATATCTCCTTTTAGGAAAGACAAGCGATGATTCAAGTTAGAATAACAATAAATCAAATTAGAGGAAAAATAAATTCGTAAGCAGATAAGAAAAGGCTTAAATACATCATGATTAAACCATATGTCTCGGACCATCATCCCTTAAGTACTACAAATCTTTACAGGCGCACAGACCCTGGGGATCCCAGAGTACTGATGAATTCCCCCTCTGCTGTGACTGTCATACATGTCCAAGCCTTTTGAAATGAAAATATCTTATTGTACGAATAATAAACTTTCTTTAACAAATGAAATTAAGATCTTAGGAAACTTCTGTGTTTTTTTCTGATCTGCTTATATTCACTTAACATTTGAGATATTCATCCATTCATCTATTAGCTCACTCATTTATCTAATATTTTCCTAAACTTTTCCCCAGACCAGCATTGTGCTAATCTTAACAGAGTAGCAAGGAACTCAGAACAGTTTCTGTTGATGTCAAAGCATTTTTATACCTAGAAAAGAATAGACTTAAAATGATCAAGAACGTTTAAGTCTTCTACTTCCAAACCTACCAGAACGTTGGGGAATATTTCTTCTCTCTTCCATGTTTTTCCCCCTGAATTAAAAATGCATGTACTCGAGACACCTGCTTGAGTACCTACTATGCTTTAGATGAAAGCAACCTGATTATGAATAAAACCTGGCAAATGCTATTAAAAATATAAGAATTGACATCCAAGTTAGTTAGCATATAGTGCCACAATGATTTCAGGAGTAGATTCCGTAGTGCCCCTCCCCCATTTAGCCCATCCCCCCTCCCACACTCCCTCCAGCAACCCTCTCTATTTGTTCTCCATATTTATGAGTCTCTTATGCTTTGTCCCCCTCCCAGTTTTTATATTACTTTTGTTTCCCTTCCCTTATGTTAATCTGTTTTGTCTCTTAAAGTCCTCATATGAGTGAAGTCATCTGATTTTTGTCTTTCTCTGACTAATTTCGCTTAGCATAATACCCTCCAGTTGCATCCACGTAGTTGCAAATGGCAAGATCTCATTCTTTTTGATTGCCAAGTAATACTCCAGTGTGTATGCGTGTGTGTGTGTGTGTGTGTGTGTGTGTGTAACATCTTCTTTATCCATTCATCCAGCAATGGACACTTGGGCTCTTTCCATACTCGATAGTGCTGCTATAAACATGGGGGTGCATGTGTCCCTTTGAGTCTGTATTTTTGTATCCTTTGGGTCAGTACCTAGTAGTGCCATTGCTGGGTCGTAGGGTACTTCTATTTTTAGTTTTTTGAGGAACCTCCATACTGTTTTCCAGAGTGGGTGCACCAGCCTGCATTCCCACCAACAATTCAAAAGAGATCCTCTGTCTCCGCACCCTCGCCAACATCTCTTGTTGCCGGAATATAAATTTAAAATAATAATAATAAACTAAATAAATAAACAAATGCTATAAAAATAAATAAATAAACAAACATTAAAAAACCTAAAAAAATATTAGAATTTATTACATAGTTGGGTCTTTGGGGATACACTTAAACCAAATTACATTGATCATAAATAGTTAAATAATTTGAAACCTATGTGAGGCTGTGTGGCATAAAGAAATAACGGATTTTTGGTGTAACACTTTTTGTCATCAGGGAGAAAACTCCAGCATCATTAAGTGCAAATTTTGAAGGAAAACGTGTTTTTAAGAGGAATGTGGATAGTTTATGAATGTTAACATGCGTTCACTCACTAATTGCCCTGTATAGGCCGGGGAGGTTGCCTACTACATATGATCGCAGCTTGATTGTACGTGTACCTTAGCTAGAACTGTCCCTCCTACACAGAGTTGCTGCATTTACAAAAGATCTAAACACACGGTGACTTTGCTTGTACTACCTGTGGTTGTCTCTGTGCTCATTCACGTTTTTGTTAGGTCACAGATGCACACTCATGTGCACACAAGCACGTGCACTAGACAGGTGGCAGAGGACAGACCTCAGTTTTTTCTATCACCCCTGAACTGTCTTCTGCAGTGTCTTCTGGGAACTCGGACACTTTCGAGCTGAATTACACAGGTGATGCTTTGTGGTTCTTTTGGCCTTGCTAAGCGAAGTTACTTTGTATGCATCACGCTCCTCTATCATTGGGCTGGCACCAATGTGTTGTTTACTGATTGACGCTAATTCAAACGGTGTATAATACGTCAGAATTTTTCCAGGGAAGAGGTGCTGTGGGGAGGCTTGCACAGCCACTGATAATTGGCACATTAGCCCTTGGGTTGTTTGCTATTTTTGCTTTTGCAAAAGGAAACAAAAAAACCTAAACACCTGTATATGTGACACAACAACAACTGGGCATTTACACAAAAAGCACACACAATTTAAACACACACAAAAACACACACCTGCACAGTAACACAGCGTGTAGAGATATTCACACTCCTTTGTACAAACCACGAGTTTCTAGTTTCTACACAGGAATGGAAATCATTTGTGCGCTCTACACTGACAAAGTAAAACCAATGATTGATTTCACATTGTACCAATTTCTAATTAGAATGTCTCTGTCACACACATTAATAAGAAAACAAGTTTTTTGTTTGCGTTTCATTTAATTAGCATCCACTGCGTCCATTTTAAAATGATAGTTTCTGCCCTCAGTTTGAGTCTAAACCATCACCGTGAGAGTCTTCATTGGCTCAAACACGTCTATTGATTTATTAAATTAATATTCGCATAGAGCCTCATAACAGCCTCCTCGACGTGATCACTGACAAAACAAAGTAATCCTCTTGCTGGAAGTCCGCATTAGGAAACAGTGTCAGGTGCACTGGGAAAAAATAATTTAGAGGCAAGTAACAAGACAATTTGCGACCCTAGACATAACATTGGTTTGCTGTTGTCGTTTGTTTCCTTCGTTTTTTGTTTTCATTTTGTCTAGAAGTTAACTTTCTAGTAAGGAAAGGAAATGACTCTAATTGTGTGACAAACACTTCTTTCGAGATAGAATTCCAGTTTGTACTTTCAGCGTTAATATTTTCCTGTGCTGGGGATTTATTTATCACTTAAATGGAGAAATTACTCTAAAAGGCACCCGTCATTTGCCGCTTTACCCCCACAATCCAAGCGCCACGTACACCCACTGCTACCTATGCTAAAAACCTTTGAAAGCCTGGATTGTTAATTTTGTAAGCTGTCGTCTAAGGATGATGGCTCTAAAAATGAAAATAGCTTTATAAATACGATAACAAAACTTTTAGCTGAATAAGGAAGTGAACTATGGAAAAGAAAAAAAGCTTTGACAAAAGCAGTGTTATTTCCTGACTTTTCCAAATCCTTTAGAAACAGGCTTCTTGGAAACCCTTGAAAAGCAAGCAAAGCAGAAAGAACAGACTGAATTTTCCTATTGAGCCAAGCCAGCCTGGAGCCCTTTGGAAAACTAATGTGACACGTTGATAGAATTTCTTAATGTTTTATCACCTGTTGTTCATTTATCAATAGAAATTTAAAAGAGGTTTATGAATTTTACATAAATTGTGAAATTTCAAGATCCGTAAATAAATATTCATATAGTATAAATATCATATATGTCCTAGTAGCACAGAACATCGGTATCTAAGAATTTCAAAAATAAGATTCCTGTCTGCCGTTGACATGCAAACCTCTTCTCCTCACACCTGTCTGATGAGCTAGACGCATAAAGCCTCTGCTTCTGTCGTTGAAACCATTTCAGGATCCTGTGGTGCCTCGCAAAAAAAGGAAGAAAGAAGGAAAAATGAAAGAAAGAAAGAAAGAAAGAGAAAGAGAAAGAAAGGGAGGAAGGAGAAAGAAAGAAAGAAAGAAAGAAAGAAAGGAGAAAGGAAGTAAGAAAGAGAAAGAAAGAAAGAAAGAAAGAAAGAGAAAGAAAGAAAGAAAGAAAGAAAGGGAGGAAGGAGAAATAAGGAAAGAAAGAAAGAAAAAGGAAGAAAGAAAGAGAAAGAGAAAGAAAGAAAGGGAGGAAGGAGAAAGAAAGAAAGAAAGAGAAAGGAAGAAGGAAAGAGAAAGAAAGAAACAAAGAAACAAAGAAAGAAAGGGAAGAAGGAGAAAGAAATAAAAGAAAGAAAGAAAGAAAGAGAGAGAGAAAGAAAGGGAAAGAAAGAAAAACAAAGACAGAGAAAGAAAGAAAGAAAGAAAGAAAGAAAGAAAGAAGAAAGAAAGAAAGGGAGGAAGGAGAAAGAGGGTGGGAGGGAGGGAAGAACAGTATGGTCTCTTAAATTCATGCAAAGAGCGTGAGTCACGTTATAAATGTTTGTCCCTAATTTCTATGCTATCTCTGAGGCATTAGGGATTGTTAACTTGGCGCAGCGCACAGAGAGGTCCCGGGATTTGCCCGGATCACACAGCACAGCGGCAGAGGCAGGGTGAGAAGTGAGCTCCCGGTGCAATCGGACTGTAGCGGGAGGATGGCAGCCGCTCCTCAAAGGAGGAAAGGAGGAGGGGAGGAAGGGAGAGGGGGAGGGGACAGGCCAGGAGGAAGGAAGGAAGGAAGGGGGGAGTAGAGACGGGCAGGTGGGCCGCCCTCACCCTCCCTGGCAGGCTCACCGCCTCTTCGTGTCAGAGCAGATAACAAGAATCACAGTGTAAACCTGCCCGACTTTTATTTCTGCCTTCCCGAGCTATTGGCTCCCTCGCTAATAATCGGGATTTATTACTGGACCCAGCTGCTGCCTCTATCAGGTCAAAAGGTAAACCACAGGCATGGCCGATGTCACCATCAAGGTAGCTGGTAGCAAATGGACCCTGACAAGTGCACTTTTAAAAGAATATTGTAGCAAGAGCACCGTGAGCATGAAAGGCAAGCTGATAAAGGAAATAAAACCTAAAATACTAAAAAGATGTCAAGTTTTAACCCATTAATCCAAGTGACGGAGTCCAGCCGTCGGTCCTGTGTCTGGGCAGCGTCAGAAGGAAGAACGGGTCCCTGGGCTCCACAAAAGGCGATCGGGCCCCTCCCCACGTGCCCCACACAGCTCGACTTACTGTGCTTCTAGTCGCGCTCAGGCCGCACCGCGATCGCGGGCACGGAGGAGACGGAGAGGAACGTTCTCCGTGTTCTCCAACTTCTCAAAGCCGTTCAGACTGGGGAAGAAAGGAGTTTGCCGTCTAGCTATGGGACCCTTGCCTCCTGGGGGGACGGTTTGGGTGCTTCCCAGATAGTCTGGGTTTTGTGAATGTTGCGAAGACTGGAGGTTCTCTGACGGTTTGTTGTTTTTTTCCACATATTCAAGAACGTGAGGAGGTTGCACTTAAGGTTGAACTTTCCAGATGATTCTGTTTGTGTTTTATCAGCTTCGGCCGGGAAACTCCTTCCTCCTTTTTTATTTCGACGCGGAATGAAAAGCGAAAAGGGCAAAGACCTTGATGGAGGACCCGGGTCTCTCTTCTCCAGTGCAGATGGAAATTGACCTCTCAGTTTGAGAACAAATTAGAAATCCGCCAAGAATCGCTCGCTTTGTCTCAGCTAATGCTTTAAAGGGGTTGTGTTGCCCCCCCCCACACACACACACACACAACACCCCAAACTGAGCGGCAGGTGCTGACAACTGATGTAAGTTCTCATTTCTCTCCACTCTCTGGGTCGGCCATCGCCAGCACCATTTTCTTTCATTTTTCCCTTCTCTGCCCCGAGAGTCCACCACACAGACAACGGCAGCACACATGGGAAGACAGACTCCCACCCGCCCCCGTGAAATCGGCCCCCGGCCCTCCCCCCAGCCACCTCCTCAGCACCTCCCCCAGGGGCTGCCTCCTTCCAGAAGCATCCTCCCCTTGAGTGCCATTATTAGGACTGAGGACACCTGTTTGCCCCTTGGAGCGAGCTAATTCTGCGTCCTCTTTGCAGGCCGGTGGCAGTGAGTGACCCTCCTCGGTGCGGACGAGGAAACGAGGGAGGAGGGCCGGGTGCCCCACGGAAGCCGGTCCCACGGCTTCGGCAGCTCGGGGCGGTTGCGGGGGTTCTGTGAGATTCTACACAGACGGCACGTACTTGGCTGCGAGCCTCTAGGAGGTGCCTGCCTACAGCAGGACTATTTTATTCTTTTAAGATTTCCTTGTGTCTAATTAATGTTCACACCCCACTTAGTTCTTGACACATTTCTTGTTCCTCGGGATCGATAAATGTTAGCTTTGTCTCCCGCTTTCCCGTCTGTGATTTCACTTCCTCTTATCTTGTTTCCACTCAGATTTGGTCAAGAAAGACTTATAAAGGGATTGATTTGAATTTTTGCCGCGGAGGGGGGGGGGGGACATGTCGTTCTGCAGCGGCCTCCATCAGTGACCTCGCTCTCGTGTTCTCCCACACGCTCCGCACCTGCCCCAGAAGGACCCGCGCACTCTGCCCCTTTGCCTGGCTGTTCGGGCCTCGCCTCAGCTGTTTCCTCGTCCATGTGAGGCTCAGGCCTGTGTCCCCGTCAGCCAAACGGGGGGGGGGGGGGGGACTACGAATGATCTGATCCGTCACCACAGCCATTTTTTCAAGTTTAGTAGCGTCATAGTCTCCGTGTCGTCCCTCGTGCCTTCTACATCGTCATCAGCACCCTAAGCTCAGGCATTTTAGGACACGTGGTGGTGACTCCTTGGGGGCTGTGAGTTCTGTTTCCGAAATGACTGACGAGCCTCTTCTCCTGGGCTTCTCTGGCATCCGCGACCCCCGTGGTGACCTGATCTGAGATGAAACACGTGCCCCGCACGCGTGGGGAAGCCCTGTCACGGCCAGAATGGAGACAACCCAGCCACAGGCTGAATGACGGTCCCAGGCCCACGACACCACCCCAGTCAGCAAGAAACGTGCACAGACAGCAAGCTCAGCGACATGAAGACGTCTAAAACACTTGCACCAAGTGAAAGGAGCCAGACAAAAACTAATAAACAAACAGACCAAAGAGCGAGCACATGCAGCGTGATTCCATCCACACTAGCTTCTAGAAAGTGAAAAGTTAGCGTGTGAAAGACAAAGGTGCCTGGGGGTGGGGGAGGGCACGGGGACAGGAGGGGTGACAAGGGGGTGACGGCTGTGAGCTCCTGGCCGCTGTGACGACGGGTTCGCGAGCGTGCACAGGGCTCACAAGCAGGGCAGGTGCACACGTCCACGTCGTGGGGCGCAGCCCCCGGCAGCCACACCTCGGCAAAGTGGGAAGGAACAGAGAGCCATTTCATCGCGTCGTTGTGTCGTCCACCTAAAACTTGCCCAGCGTCACACGCCCATTATTATCTCCGAGAAAAAGCCGCCTCTTCAAATGAGGCTTAGCAAGGGCACAAAGGAAACGGAGTTGACCTATTTTCTTCCTCAGAACGTGAACCGGTTTACATTTCTCTTCACACACGCTGCCTGTCCCTCCTTTTCTCGAGAATGCCGGCTCCAGGGGGAACGGCACAGCCCTCCCGGACGTGCGGCTCACTGGCCAGGGGGAAGCCTGCACCCGACTGTCGCCGGCCTGGCGGGTGGCCCCGTCCCTGTGGGCTCGCCCCCAGCGGGCGGGCTGACCCCATCCCCCCACCCCCACGCAGCCAGGCCACGGCAGACGTCAGAGATGGCAGGAGTCGGGGGCCCACGGGTGTCAGCACCGCCCCCTCTCCTGTCGTCCAAGATCACCGTCCCGCCACCGTGACGGGGCAGGCGGGACCTGGAAACCAGCTCAGTGGTTCACACATTCTGCAGGACGAGACTACAGGTTTAAGCTGCGTATCAGCGGACCCTGTTCAAGACATAGTTGCTTTTGCGGCCGACCAGGGTTGTTTTCTAAATAACGATTCATTTTAGTGACCGCGCTATGGACGAAATGGTCGTGTCCCCCCAAATTCATACGTTGAAACCGTAACCCCCGGCGCGATGGTGTGCGGAGGTGGGACCTTTTGGGGGTGCTTAGGTGGTGAGGGTGGAGGTCTCATGGTGGCGCCCCTAGAGGAGGGGGGCAGAGAGCGGCCTCAGCGAGGGACACGGCCTCTAGGAACCAGGAGGCAGGCCCTCACTAGACGCCTTGCTCTTGGACGCCCAGTCTGGGGAACCGTGAGGCATCCATGTGTGTTGTTTGTAAGTCACCCGGGCTGCGGTGCTTGGCTCTTGGTACAGCAGCGCAGCCGGACTAAGGCAGACCGCCAATCCATTGTCCCGGCCATGCAGGAGAAATGACGTCCCGCCGTCTGTGGTCCATCCGTGCGGATCATGGGGAAAGCGAGGACCTGGGAGACAGCAGACGGCATGGGACGCGGTGCATGTATCTGAACCAAAGTAAAGGCTTCGTAGACATCGCTTTCTGCGATGTGGAGCGCCTTACGTTTGAAAATATCCCGTGGTTCGGGGAGTAGTCTGCCATGCCTCGCGCGTGAAATCTGCCTGGAAAGGTAACGGCTACACTTCGGAGCATACGGCTGTCACCTGACCTCTTCATGCCCTGTGGACCACGGGGCTGACTTTCCACGAGCGTTTGCCAAGCCCCAACCAGTCTGCTACCACGCTTCCAACTTCGAGAAGGAAAACGATGCTTGCGACCCAACATGCCCAAACATTTCCCGTGTGTGAACAACAGGACCTCGTGCGAGTCGCTGCCCTTCCCCAGACACACCTGTTCACCTGCACCGGAAGTGCTCACGTGACTCATTCGCGAAATGCAATTGTGATTCAGAGGTTCCTGGGTTGAAACTAGCCTGTGTCTTTGTTCCCCTGATTGATACCACAGGGGAGGATCTGGAATTTCTCCCACCCCAACTAGTGTTTTTGTGCTTTTGTTGGATTTTAATGGAAGGACCATATATATATAAATTATATATATATATATATATAAATTATATATTTATAGACAATAAATCATTTATATATATATATTATACATTACATATATATTATATATATATAAATTTATATATATATATATATAAATGATTTATTGTCAAATTAGCTAACATACAGTTTATACAGTGTGCTCTTGGTTTCGGGAATAGATTCCCACGATTCATCGCTTCCATACAACACCCAGTGCCCATCCCAACAGGTGCCCTCCTCAGTGCCCATCACCCATTTTCCCCTCTTCCCGCCCTCCCCTATCCACCCTGAGTTCGTTCTCTGTATTTAAGAGTCTCCGATGGCTTGCCTCCCTCCCTCTCTGTTTGAAACTGCTTTTCCCCTTCCCCTCCCCCATGGTCTTCCGTTAAGTTTCTCGACTTGATGGAAGGAGTTTTGCTCTCCTTCCAACGTGGCAAGTACCAATTCAGCTAACGAGGTGCAGATTTACCTGCAGGCATTCCATCGAGAATTCTTCAGCTATGAATCTGCCTCAGATTCTGCAGCTCGATTCCCAGCTGTGGCTCGTTAGGAAAATGCACGGCCCCCACGTGCTCACACGTCCATCCGCCGGTCTGGCACCCGGACCTCGCGTTAGCACATGGCCGTGCGGTGGACGAAGAGCTGGGCTGAAGAGCCGTTCCAAGTGTGTGTTCCCACCTTGCTGTCTTGCTACGTTTCACTTAGATCCTGTCTTTACGTTTGCAAACGGCCTTTCTTTCAGAAGAGATGTCATAACTGGTCAATGTCTTTCTTCCCCACCGATCACCGTGGTGAGAAGATGCCATCCCACTTCCAGCCCACCCGTGTCGTGGTGCCAGTGCCGGATGCCGATGATCTGGTGTTGGTCGGATTCCAGACTATCATGTTCAAGTAATTTCCTCATGAGCCAAACACCTGAACTGTACCCCACGTGGCCCCTGCGGGGGATGCCAGATGGATCAGATTATCAGATTACCTGAGACTTGAACAGAACCGGATAGGAGGACTGAACCTGTCTTGTGATTCTAGCACATGGCTCGTCATCACTGCTTTCCTCTTAATCAGAGAATCCAGTGACGTCGGACATCCAGGGTGTGGAGGAAAAATATAAAGCGGGTCGTTAAGCCGAACTGTCAGTTGACTGGAACTACGAGAAACACATTCAAGAGTTTTAATTCTTCGAAAGAATCACATAGTTTCACGAACGCAAGGTCCCTCCTTGTCCGCAGTCAGTCTTACTATTCAACATGCGGAGAAGTACAGAGGTGTCCCCCCCACTTGAGACAGTGCCACGATGCTGGATTAATTCCATTCGTTTCAAAAACTGAACTCGTAAGAGTTAAACTTGTGTGAAATAAGTCATATTTGAAAGACAAAGTTAAATTTGAAACCAATGTAAATTATTGTGAGCTAATCGGATCAGCTTGAAAGTGTTATGAAATAACGTCGCAATAAAATTAGCACCAAGTACATATGCCCTTGTGATGTGGGACAAATGCTTTCTTTTTCAAACAAGCACCTGTCGATGAGTTGACTGCGCTAAGCCCAGTTATGGGGCAGCTCGATGTCTCCTCTGTTGACAGGGGGACCTACGGGAGGAAGCCAGCCGGCTGTGAGCGGACCCCAGGGAGACGCAGGGCGCTAATCACCCGCAGCCCCGGGCTGAGCGCGGTCGGGACAGAGCCTTCCCTCTCCAGGGCCCATTGGTTTGTGAAGAGCAACCAGCCCTGTAGTTACTCCCTTAGCAGAGGGATGATCGCTAACGTCAGGACCCAAAATCGGTGCAGCAAAAGTACGAGCCCTGACTTGATTTTAAATAAAGATAAGTTTTGAGAGAAAAACAAACAAACACCTTCTGATAATGTAACTATTTGGCCCTAAAATATTATATCCTTCATTTCTAGACATGCCTTACTCCCCACCCCAATTAGGGGTGGGCCCTCCCTGTCCATGTGTGATTCTGACCTTGTGCTGGCCCAGGTGGGTACTGTGTTTTCAGGTGTCCCATGGTCACCATCATGGGCGCCCCCCCCCCTCTTCTGAGCCTCTGACACTCCCGCAAGCACAAGAGAACCTATGGGA
The DNA here is from genome assembly GCF_018350155.1 of Leopardus geoffroyi. NCBI lineage: Eukaryota > Metazoa > Chordata > Mammalia > Carnivora > Felidae > Leopardus > Leopardus geoffroyi. Next base: position 93,243,629 of record NC_059339.1, read on the forward strand.
GCTCTTACCAGAAAATGCCGGGGCCAACACTACTAACTTCATCTGTCATCTGTTCAATGACATTTATGGGCAACCAAAACTGCTCCACGGTCTCCAGGGCAAAGAGAAGAATAAATCACGCGTCCTGGCCTGCAGGCTGGGGTGTATAGGCATGTGAGGGAGAAAGCAGCCCAGCTCAGGCGAGAGGCAGAGGGCACGTTCTACAGGGAGCTCCCCCGCCCCGGGTCCATCTGTCCTCTCTGAAGGCCATTGGCTCCGTCCTCCCCAGTAAGTTGTTGGTGTCCGTCCATCACGGAACAGTGATTTCCCGTGGAGGGTGGACTTCCGTCGCTGCCCCCCCCACCCCCGGAGCAGAGACTCAGTGGGAGCACCTGTCATGAGTCTGCCCCTGACGCCTGGTTCGTGACCAGCATACAGGACTGTGCTCCACGGTGCCCCGGCCTAGAGCATGGGCTTCGGACATGGGGATGAAAAGTGCCGTGACCCAGTGCCTGCAGGTTGCTCAGGAAGAGCAGCCCCCCCACCCCCGAAACAGGCAAGGTGACGGCCCAGGGCACGCTTCTCTGCTCCCCCTGGGGCCCAGGCCCCCGCCGCCTGGGTCTCCGTGCACCTGCGCCCCCAGCTGGGGCTCCTGCGAGCTCAGGTCTCTTACTGGTTCCTGGTGCCACTCCTGTGGACTGAGATAAGACGACCCACTGTTCCGAAGTGCAGTTCAGGCCGTGACCGGCTGGGGACCCCTGGAACAGGCACAGCCCTGAAGGCAGCATCACTGTAGCTCAGACGTTGCACCTGAAAGTGACAGTAGGTAGCCTTTGTAAACGAGCGTTTTGCCCCCAACGTGTTCCAATGAAGCGATCTGCACTTTCATTCATTTTTAAAAAGTCCGTTTGTATTAAGAATACGTCCCTTTGTCCGTGTGCTCTGTCATCGTGCTCCCTTCTGCTCCCAGCCCTCTCCCTGTCCCCGTCCCCGTCGGCCCCAGGGCCTGCCTGGCTCTCAGCCCCGCTGACAGCATCACCTCTAGTAACGGTTACAACTCCTGTCTGGTCACGTGCGCTCCCTTCTCCTGCGTCAGTAAGAAGGCGATTACATTTCATTTGATTTTAGGGCCATAATCACCTTGAAGTAAAACCTCACTTGCCGAAACCAAAATTCAGATTAAACCAAAACCAAAACCAAAACCAAAGTTGACATTTCCTTAAAACACATTACCACTTAATTTTTAAAAACACCAATACCTGTGCTCTGAAAATTATTCGGTGGAAAGTTCCAAAAAATTACTAACCTCATATGACACATGGAGAGTCTTCTGTTCTTACAGGCACCAGAGGCATCACTCAGGGACACCAAGGGACAAGGACAGAGACTTCTCCTTTCAATGGCTCTGGATGGTTCCAAACCAACTGTCTTTGCAAACTCTGAACCTCCAGCCGGTCATCCTGGTCTCTTTAAAGAATGCCAACACAGACACGAATGTGGTGGGATTGGTTGCATCTTTAACCGCAGGATTTTTCAAATTCCCCAACAAAATTTGTTTAATGACTTGCAGTCTCCCTCTCCATTACATACATCATTTCTGCCCCACTCAATAACAGATCCGCAGAATCGCCTGAGTATTGGTTATCTCCATTTGAATTATTTACATTTGGGGCCCTGTATTTTTGTGGCCATCTATTTGTTTTATTATTTCTCCTTATCTGCACAACCCGAAGTATGTCATCATCTGTTTCTCACTATTTTTTATTTGTTTTTTACACATATGGGTTTATTGTGTTCACAGTAATAAGCTGTTTTAAAAAACTGAAAACATTTTGCTAATTACTGAAAGAGGGATATAAATACAGTACCCAGAAAATGTCATTTAAAATATTACATCTGTTTTCTATTTTTAAACCTTCATTACTTCCAATTCAACTCCTCTAATCACAACTTACGCTGCACAGTAATTGTTGAACCAGATTTATCAGAAACTGTCTTTTATATAAAATCATCCAAAAGATAATTTCAGAGAAGGCTTGTGACACAGATGATCGCAGTGCAGATGTAGGGTAATGACACAGAGATTGTTCATGTTAAATACTCGCTTTCCACTGCACGGAACGCTCCCTTATCCCTTAAATGTCGTTCACAGTATGTTTTTCAGGCTAACGAAGCACCATGGATGTCTGCGGGCACCAGGAAGTATCTGTACTTACACTGATAATAGCCCAGCAGACGTGACTCAATATTTGAGGGTAAGAGTGAAGTTTCAAGCCCTAAAGACACAGATTTTTAATGGTTGTTTTTTCATGTTTAAATTATTCATGTGGTTTAGAAGGAAAATGATACATAAATCCACACCGAGAAAGGAAGGGTTAGAAATCATCACCGTGAACGGTGGCATATTCGGAATCATGGGTTAACTCGTTGGCCCAGAATCAGTATACTCAGCTGAGGAAATACACACGTAAGACATAGGAGACGGGTGTTTAACATCCCTGGGCCAAGGGCCCTTCTAATAATATAACAACAATCTCAAGCCTCAAACCTGGAAAACTGCATTTTTGGTCAATTATGCAAAAATGTGTGTATAATTTCAGAAAGTTTATAGACTCTCTGACACTCATATGCTGCAAAGCATATCAGATATAAAGCTATCTTTACCTAAGAATGTAAAAATTATTTACATATTCTACGGAACTGAGGCTTCACTGTATCTGCCACTATATTTTCAGTGGGAACCCTGGAAAGAATCAGGTTATGGAGGAACTTAATCTTCTGGCTCTTTCTTGAACTTTCTGATCACTTTTTCTAGCATCTTCACACTTCCTCTGCCTCTCATAGAAGATCTGCACCTAGGAAGTCACGTACCCAGCGTGGCACCCTCCACCTGAAAGTTTTTGTTTGTTCGTTTCCTTCTCCTTCTTGTTCTTGCTTTCTTATGAATTTGTGCATTTTTTATAATTTTGTGTTATTTCTTGTACTGGCTATTTGTTATGCCTCTTTTTTAGTGGTTGTTTCGGGATTTATAGTATATTTTCCAACACATTACATATACCATAAGGTGGTATTACTCTCTGTCTCTGTCTCTGTCTTTGTCTCTGTCTCTGTCTCTCTCTCTCTCTCGGCTTCTGTGCTACAATTATCATACATTTACTTCTATGTATGTTATAAACTCCATGATATATTTTTATTTATAGCTTTAAACAGTCTATTTACTCTAAAGGAGATTTGTAAAGACATAAGGAAAACTCATCTGTATTTACCACATCTACATGATTTTGGGCGTTCTTGGCATCTTTAGATGTAGATCTGTTCCAACTCATGACACCGTATTTCTGTTCACAGACTGTGTTCAACATTTCTGGTTGTTCTGGCAAGCTGGTGATAAATTAGTTCAGCTTTTGTATTTCTGGAAAAGTTCATTCCATGTTCATTTTGAGAGATATTTGGGTGATTTCAGGGTAAAAATGAACCAATGCACGTACGGTCAATTGGTCATTGACAATGGTGGCAAAGCAAGTCAATAGAGATGATAAGCTTCACACCCAATGGTGCTGCGGCAAGTGGACACGTGTGTGCATCACGGACAGACCTGAGCTCGCGCCCAGCCATCTGCGACGTTTCACTCAACATGGAGTATGCACCTTAAAGTATGCGCTAATATATAGCAGTCCTCTAAGAAAATATAGGGGATAACTTTAGTAACTTTGAGTTTTTAAAGAGCATTCTTAGCAACACAAAAATCACCAAGTATGGAATTAAAAAGTGATACAATAGACTTCTTAACATTTTTTAACTATTTCATTTCAAAAGACATGGTTATAAAAACTAAGAGGCAAAACGCAGACTTGGAACTACGTCTGCATAACCTGTATCTGACAAAGAACTCGTATGTAGAACGTATGAGGAAGTGTTACAACTCAATGATAAGAAGGAAAACAACCTACTTCAGTAACGGGCACAATGGTTGAGTGCACACTTTACCAAAGAAGACACATGAAGGGCAAATGAGCAATAAGAAGTTATTCGAAGTGGTTAGTGCACGTTAAATTCTCAAGGAGATGCTATTATATCAGAATGTTTGAAATTAAAACCCTCAACCATGCTCAGTTTGGGGGAAGATATGGAGTGATTGGAACCCCCACATGCCGCTGGGAAGAGGTCACAGAAGAGCTGGGAAGTCCTTCAGCATCGAATGGATGAAGGATGGGTGGCACATCAGACATTAGAACGTCACTCAGCGCTGAGAGAAAGGACCTGGCCGGCCAGGAGGAGACACGGAAGAAGGTACACACACGAGGCTGAGAAGCCAGTCTGAAGAGGCGATGTCCTGTGTGACTCCACCATATGACACTCTGGAAAAGACAAGACTGCAGAGTCGGTAAAAAGACCCATGTTGTAATGGGTTTAAGGGTTGGGGAGACAAACAGGGGAAGGACAGGGAACTTTTAGGGCATTGAAACCATTTGAAACCATTCTTTGTAACACCGTAGTGCTGGGTACGTGCCACACATTTGTCAAAGCCCATAAAATATTCCACCCAAAAAGTCAACTCCAATTTAAACTATGGGTTTTAGGAAATAATAATTTATCTATGTTGGTTCATCAATTATAACAAATACGCAACAATTCATGATGTTGGTAACACAGAAAACCGTGGGGGAGGGGAGGGAGTATATGAGAATTCTCTGTAGTTTCCATTCAGGTTTTCTGTAAACCCAAAATTTTTCTAACAGATAAATTATATTAAAATGTAGAAAAATAAAGGTTGGCATTTTCTTGTAAGTTTGACATTTATTCACCATACATCATACATTCCAGTCTTAGGTGTTTGCCTGGAGGAAGGGGAACACGCATTCATGAGAGAGCTGCACATTAACGCTGTTGGTGGCTCTAAACTGGACACGTCAGCTGGTGACTGAAGGAACAAACAGCGGCACAGCTTTATCCTGGAAGACAACTCAGCCATGGAAATAAGTGTGCCATTCATGCATGGACCCTACAGATGAATGTCAAAATAACAGTGCCAAGTGAGGGAACCCATGTGACAAGGTGTATGTTTGCATGGCTCTGTCTATAAAACTAAATTGTGAAAATCAAACGCATGAACTGTGTACTGTGTGACTTATTCCTCAGTAAGTAGTTAGGGACAAAACCTCTCCTAATCTTGCTTCATTTTAATTTTCATGAGCCCTGCTCCTGTTTTGGGGCAACACACCAGGTGTGGACCCACACTTCCGGGGGCTGTTTCTCCCACCCCCGCACACTCGCTTGTTCATTTAGATCCAGTGGGAACACCACCTTTTGGGTGAATCTTTGGATAGGAATTGTGTACTCCTAACTCCCCAGAGTCAAACATTTTGGTAATGCTTTCATTTTACTTCTTAGCATATTATATCTATATGATGATATTTGGAGATGTTTCCAGGTAGAACAACCAATCATATACAGCACTGACTAAAGAACCATTCATTTTGTTGATTTCAAAATAAGTTTCAATGTATATTTTTAGCAAGTCAGAGCTGAAGATAGAGGCCGAAGGGACAAAATTAGAGCTTTCCTCCTAAATTAACCAAACATTACGAAGTAACATGCTCTGGGCATGGTGATGTAACCAGCAGGAGCCCACCCCTCCGTACAACCAGCCAAGGACACAACAAAGATAATACAAGGGTCTGTGCTCCAGAACAGGTACGTCTTCCTCCCTTTCTCCTTCATTTCATTTTCTATCTCTCTGAATACAGATACATTTAACAACAAAAAGGAAAAAGAAATGACACTTAATTCATTTATTACTGAAAGAAAAAGAGCAGTGTAATTGAATTAAAACAACATAATTAAAACACTGGCTTCACTGAAAACTTGTGACCTAGTTTCATTCAGCTCTGTTTTTATTTAGGATGAACGTCATTCCACAGTTTCTTGGAAGTTTAAGAGGCTAGGAAAATAGAAATAAAAATGTCTTTGGAAAATAAAACAACACAGAATGTATCTGCGCTCATCTTGACTTTTTAAGGAACTTATATGCTCTAGATCGAATATTTTTATCGTAATTAGAAAAGACTCATTTCTTCCATGGGACTGCTTCCCTTGGGCCCATCTTTCCCTCATGCATGTCTTTCGTTCTTCTGGTCCTATTTGTATTTTGAACATGCCCAGCAGACGGACTGAAAACAGGACTCCAGCAGGAAGGCAGGGCCTAGGACCCAGAAGAGCAGCAGGAGTGGAGAAAATCCCCAGCCATGCTGCTGTGGGGACTCACCCTGGGCCAAGCCAGGCAGAACCTCTGAATGTGGGCAGTTTGCAATGCTATTTGAGCACTCCCAGCTTTGGGGAGCACGTGATGCCCCAAGACCACATGCACCCACACCCGTGTCATCACCCAACCTCCTACCCAACATCTGAAAAAGCATACGATAAAAGTCAAAGTGTATTTCTTTAATGTGCAAGAGTTGTAATTTTTAAAGTCAAGAGAGCATGAACGAATAAATAATGGAAATTAGCAAATAGCAAATAAATAGAGTTAGGAAACTTCCATGAACTGAAGGGTCCTGTGGACACAGAAGTCCCAGGAATGAATTGTAAATGGTTCACACCCAGGAACGTCATCACAAAGTGTCATCACCCAGGGGTCATGAGAGAATCCTGAAAACTTCCAGAGAAGAAAGACGAGGTGTTAGAAGGGCATCAAATTTCTCCAGAGGAACAGCAGTTGCTAAAAGAATGTGGAGCAAACCTACAGAATTCTCAGAAACAAAAAGGCTTACAGATCAGAATTTTATACCCAGCTCAGGTGAGCATAGCATAAGGGCTCAGGAAGCTTAGCTCCTATGCACATTTGGAGCAGATGACAAAAGAAGGGGACATTACAGCCGGGAAGTAGGGTTCTTAACCAGCAGAGGGGCAAAGAGAATGTTCAACAAAATCATGCCAGAAAGTTCCAGAATTTGGAGGTCAGCAGTGCAGCAGGCCTGCGGAGTGATAGTCCAAGTGCAAGAAGTCAGAGGTCTTCTGAAGAATAAATCCCACTCCCACGTTTTTAAGTGTTTTTTTGTTAATGATAAAATACCATCAATTTGACCCTATTGAGAAAATACATGGTCTGGGCTGGAATGTTAGGGCTGAACTATTGTCAGGTACATAGAAAACTAAGCTAACAAAAAGACAATCATTAATTCCAGGAATGTAAGACATTTGTCCCAAAAGAAAGAGTACCAGGTAGCTCAGCAGTGAGCAAACGCAAAAACACATTGTGATACTTATATTAACTTTTAAACAAAAGTTATTTAAAAGGTGGGTGAAGAGAAGAAATATTTGCTCTTGTGTTTATGGAGATGTTTAAGAGAACTAGATTTTCTTCCTTTGTAAGATGTCAATTGATAATATCTAAACTGAGAACACACGCCAGTATAGGAATATCAGCTAAATATAAAGAGGCAAACACCCCACAGAACAGCTACTACATTTGGAAGTGATTTCTCCCAGATCAGAGGTAGGCAAACGTTTTCTGTGAAGACAATGTACTTCAGACTTTGTGCAAATAATCACCTCTGGCATTAGAACATGAAAGCAGCCACCGCTGATACAAAAAAGAATGGTCACGGCTGTGTTCTTCTACAGAGGGTCGCAGTGGTCATACTTGACCCACAGGACTGTCTTTCAACCTACACTCTTGATAGCGGTAACCAGACACGGGTATAACCAGGGCCAGGATCTGTTCTTTTCTGTAATCTGTACTTAAAACTGTTCGAAATTCAGGGCACCTGGGTGGTTCAGTCAGTTAAGCCTCCAACTCCTGGTTTCAGCTCAGGTCATGATCTCACAGTTCACGAGATTGAGCCCCACGTCAGGCTCTGGGCTAATAATAATGGTGCAGAGCCTGCTTGGGACTCCCTCTTTCTTTGCCTCTTCCCTACTCGTTCTCCCTCTCGCTCTCAAAAATAAATGAATAAACTTAAAAATATGTTAAAAAAATAAATAAACCTTAAAAAATGTTTAAAAAACTGTTGGACACGGAATTCTTGGAGAACAAATTATATATACATTTAATTTTTTTTTTAATTTAATTTATGGAAGACATTTTTATTTTCCTGAACCGAAGGAAAACAAGATTTTGGATTAGGAGGGCACACCGTGTTCTAAGAAAAGATGAAAACAGAACCTGCAGTCGGTGGACACAACTTAGTTAACCCACTGAAGGTCAAGGAAAGTCAAAGATCTCTGCGAGCCCCCAACCAGAGAAGAGCGAATCGTGGGTCCGGGGGTAACGTCAGCTGGGAGGCTCAGGGGTTCCCAAGTTCTGGGAAAAGAGGGAGCAGCAGTCGTACCCCAGGCCACGATCCTGCTTGAGCTCAGACTCTGGACTCCTAGGGAAGAGCAGGAACCTGAGAATATGTGGGAAGGGAGGTGGGGGCGGGGGGTGGCTCCAGCAACAAGTTGAATTCAACGGTTAAAACAATGAGGGCTGCAAAGGCCTGTTAAGAGGACGGAGATTCACACTGAATGAGTTTCCCTCAAGAAATAATCCTGAACAACCCAGGGATGCAGGATTGGAGGACCAGACCCCGATGTAGCCCGCATCATGTCATGGAATGTAATCGGATGTAGTCTCCCCCGAGGGGACCCCATGTTACATAATGTGGCACCCGGAAACCACCTGAAGGTGGACCGTGCACACGTGAGCCGGGGGTTGTGGAGGGAGACTTATGTCTCCACTTATAAAGCCGCAACGTTTGCTTTTGTTTTAACTGTGTTTCACAGTCTGTTTTCTTAATTTCCTGGAATCCTTTCTTGTAATAACGAAACACTCACTTGAATTTCCACTATGTCCGTTATTTGTATTCCATTTACTTAAATTGAAGCAAAATTAAATACTACCTTTCATTACAATTATCTGATTTTCATAAAAGTATCACCGGCCGTCTTTCTACCTATGAAGAACCATAAAGACAATTAGAACAATGTTCACTAGCGGTTACGAAGGTTACCTCTGATTATAATTTTGTGCATCTTATTATACTTACGTGCTTTAATTTTTAATACTTATATGCCTTATCTGAATTGTTTGTAACTCTATGCATGCGTAACTTCTAGAAAACAATAGGGTGATTTTTTCTTAAGGAAACAAGAAAAGACTGGAGGTAAATATATACATAAATATAAATATGTAAACGGTAGTTCTGCATGTTGGGGATTAGAGGATTCTTATTTTCTTCTTTCTTATATTTTCCTCCATTTTTTCATAATTTTTAATGAAAAAAAACTGTAAATCTACTAAATATTCAGGCCAGAAGACCCTCTGTAAGTCCTTTAATGATATTACTCCTCAGTGGTAGATGTTATTTGAAAAGAGGTTTCACGGAAACAGAAGAGCTGGCAGACAGAAGCCGAAGTCTGTCCCTTCCCTGCCCAGCTCTGTTGTATATGACGGACCCAGTTTACAGATTTGAACCTTCTAGATTCTGAGACCGATTCTGGCCAGAGAAATAACATGTAAAGGAGCTTCCTTACAAAAGCTGGCTCATTATTAAATCCTATCCTCCCGCCTAGATCCAATTTCAAGCCCAGATGTTTTAGTCTGGGGTTTTGACTCATCGTTCTCTGCTCATTTCACAAAATTGGTTGTGCACCCTGCCAAATGCTGGGTAAATAAACCATGGTTCTGGGGCTGTGACTCCACCCAGGATCTAGGCTGGTTCCACAAATAGGCAAAAGCACTCACCTTCAACGTGGCCAACAGCTGTCTCTGACTCTGGGACCCCCACGGGTAGACACCAGCCTACTCACTGCTGGACGTGGCCATTTGACCGGTCACCCTGTCGGACTCAGTGCGGCCACCGGATTGTCAGTGCAGCAGCTCAACCTCAGTGCTGACATTTTGCGCTTGGACTCGGCATTGTTCTTGGACTCCTGTCTTAGACTTAAATTCACCTGCTGCTCCTGCATCAGGAAAACCATTCTCAGGAAGCTCGGTGCTCGAACAGCCCGCAGGCTTGTTGGCATCATTCCCAGGGATAACCGGAAAGCGGACCCACCTCCACAGCCCCGAGCCCCGGTGTGTACTCAGACCAGACCCGCCAGGATGGCGACCAGGCTGTGGTTTCTGTCCGTGTGGGCTGCGGGCTGGGCTCCCGCCATCACAAAGAGACTGAGAAGAGCTAATGTGACAAGAAAGAGCTAGTCTTGGGGAGATGTGCAGGAGAGCATCCCGATGTCCCTTCTTCCAGGGTGCCTTCCTCCAGACTAGACGGGGACCTTTCGTCCTGTACTTGGGGGACACGCTCTAGTTCGTGGTGTTTGCCACGATTTAAATTTTTAAAATTGTGTTCTATTTCTTCACAGTACGAAGGCTTTGTCTGCTTTATACATCACTCGATCTTACTTTCTATGTCATGATACCTCATTCGATCAGAATCTCGCAGAGGACCAGCGCAGAGTCTGTTCAGGAGCAAGTTGTGGCATTGCTGAAGGAAGGACGGATTCATGAAGAACAGTTGACACTTGGGGGTCTTCTGTGACAGAGCCGTGAGATGCTGGACTCTCGTAAGCGGCTCTGGAGAGAAAGATGTAGGAGAGAGGACAGCCCACCTCACCAGCTATAGGATTGTCTCCTTTTTATCTCATCTGATTTTTAAGTTACCGGCCCCTTGACGAGGTTTACACGTGAGATATCTAATTAGTACCCAACCAGACTGTTGCAGGCAGAACACCAATTTTGGGGACGGCAGGGTCTAAACTCTTGCCACTTGAAATGGGGCTCCTGGAGGGAAGATGAGAGCGTCACCCAGAAGATCGTTGAGAAATGTGGAATCTGGTCTGGACCCCGGACTTCCCAAGTCAGACCCGCGGCTTAGCAACACGTCCAGGTGATCCAAGGCCTGTTGGTGCTCAGGACACATTGTTCTAGGCACCTGCTGGCAGTGGCCGTCCAGCTCCTTGGCGGTAGGGCCTCCGTCCCGCTGGCTTCCCAGCCTCCACCCCCGAGAGCACCTGCTGTAGTGACCCGTCTGTGGGAACCTTTGCTAAAGTGCACAGTCTTGGTGTTCCTGAGCATTCTCGATGGAACTCCGCAGCACACACACAAGGTCCACGCCAGCAATGTTCCTCCCCCAGGCTGGAGCTGTGAGCCTGCAGTCAAGGTGTGGGCAGCCCGGGGGAGGATCCCCTGCCTCTCCTGGCCTCGGCTTATGGTTGTGTCCCCGCAGTCTCTATGTCTGTCTTCACACGGCCATTTCTCTGCATGTCCCTGCGACTTTTCTTCTTCACATTTTTTTTTAAATGTTTACTTATTTTTGAGACAGAGAGAGACAGAGCGTGAGCAGGGGAGGGGCAGAGAGAGAGGGAGACAGAATCCGAAGCAGGCTCCAGGCTCCGAGCTGTCAGCGCAGAGACCGACGCGGGGCTCGAACTCACGAACCGTGAGATCGTGACCTGAGCCGAAGTCAGACGCTTAACCGACTGAGCCACCCAGGCGCCCCAAGACTTTTCTTCTTAAAGAGACACCAGTCCTTGGGTTAGGACCCTCCCTAGTCCACTGTGACCTCATTTTAACCTAACTAATTCCACCTTCAATGACCCTATTTCCAAATAAGGTCACGTTTGAAGCTCTGGACCATGGATCTGAGGAGCGATTCAGCCCACCATGCTCATCCACACAGTGTGGTGAGCCGAGTCCTTCCCCACAGGGATTCTGGGGGCTGGGACGATGTGATACGACAGAGTCACAGGCAAACGGAGAAGCAGTAGCCCCCACAAAGCAGCCTGTGCCATTTCTGCCCGAGCGCCTACGAGCCCCCTCCATCAGTTCCGACTTTTTATGCGCATCCTTCCTCCGTCTACACGGACCGGCACACAGCACTCAACGAGCACCGTTTGCTCAACAACATCTGCTTGATGACTAGTTTCCTTTCATGTCTCCATTTCACATAGTGATTACAGATGAAGATTTTTGTTATTGTGTGAAAAGTATAAATCCAGCCAAGGAAATGTCCAGGGACTCTATGCCGTTTCGTGAGTTTCCTAGATTCTCCTGTGGGTTTGTTTTTAACTTGGCCTCAATATTGGGTTTTCTTTGCACGAGGAGTCAGATATTATAGGTGAGATGTTAAAACTACTCAGGGCACGTAAGAGACACGATTTATACCCAACTCCGTCTTCTGATCGAGCCCCGGCCGCCCTTTGCCAAATGTTCTGCTCTCTGCATGAATTCTGATGCACGCGGAGGTGGTGGTCTTCACCTTTAAGTGCTTAGAAGTGCGGGTGGTGTGTGTGAGAGACGCTGCGTGGCCGGGACCGGGACGGGGGAGGGGGGCGGGCCCAGCAGGGCGCTGGCGGCAGGTCCGCGAATCACCAGCGAGCGAGTGAGCGGGCTGGAGAGTGGCATTTTTTTTGACAGAGTTACACCCTAGGAACGGAGTCAACCAAGTGGGGAGTGAAAAATTCATTTTCTGATAGCGGTGTCAGCAGAATCATCAGGAGCCGATGACAACAAATCCATAGCTGGGTAAAAACCTGACAGGGTGGAAAACAAGGGCCTTCGCGGCTGGTCTTTCCCTTGCAGCTGTCCAGAACGTAATTTCACAGCAATTATTGCCCCAGCTGGTTCTACTGACCATGGGCCTCGCGGTCTCCCCTGGTCCCTGGGCTCACACGAGAAAGCAAACACGTGTAAGGACAATTAGGGCTTATCCGTGAGCCACAGGGATGATCTCCGCCTTGTCTGCAGAGCAGACGTGATGGCGACGTGGGGACCCCGGTACCTACGTGACGCTGGCTCTCCGGACGCCCCCGCTCAGGAGGCCTGGCTGGCTGCCGCGGTCCGCCCCGGTGTCCTGCCCTCTCTGGTGCACCCGGTACTCTCGCTGCTCACTGTCGCTGCGCCTTGCTTTCCAGAGACACCAACGACCAAACAAGCCAAGTTTGCGGCAAGAAGTGTAACAGCAATGAAGATGCTTTAATGCTCCAACTTTCTGCTGCCTGTTCTTCGCATGTTAACTGCACTCTGTGGACCCGAGTGACGAGGGTCCCATTTCCAGCACAGCATGGAGTGGGTGATCTCCTCAACTGTAAAATGAAGCCGTAAGAGCACAGCGTGAAAATATATTAGCAACAGTTAGATAAGGGGGACCTCAGCAAGGCGTACACACTTTCAATTGGTAAAATAATGTCTGTACAAATTGTTTTTGGTACATTAAGTACCTTTCACAGCCAAAATTAAAAAAAAAAAAGAAGGAGGAGGAGGGAAAGACAAAAACAGCACAGAGACACAGAACGCACGCACAAAAGGCACAACAGTCTGCTCTCCGGCGAAGTAATTTCATGCAGAAATTTTTTATTGAAATTGTTTCTCTAGTTGACAGATCTAGTGTACAATGATAAATGACAGTGTGCCGGGCGGCCCGTCAGCCCGTGATGGGGGAAATCTCACATACTCCTCCATAATAATAATAAGTATGCATTTCTTCCAGCAGAAGGTGTGTTAAGCTCGGGAGCACGGTGACCGAGCAAAGTGGCATTAAATCGCAGTGAGCCCGGGCTGAGAAAAGATTTATGTCTGTGTGTGGATCTAGCAGCTCTTTATTGGCTATGACACGCTGACAGGGAAACAGGGTTATGAAAAATGACCTGAGTCCACAAAGCTAAATCCGTGCCTGTCGAGGCTCTGAGCGGCCCGGTGTGGCCGAGCCACTCGCTGATTGTTGTGGAAAACCCGAGATACAGTAACAAACCTTAAATCCATTAGAGTCTCGGGAAGCCCGCAGAGCAGAACTGACAGGAATATCACTTTCGAAAGTTGCCCAGTTCCACGGGAAGATGATTCACAGGCAAAGATCTCACGCCACATGAAAATAAGCGGCTAGCGGGCCGTGAAGACAGACAAGCTGGCCTCGACCGAATGTTACTGGCAGCCCAGCTCTTGCCGTTGGTCCAAACCACCTTGGGATCACCACCGAACGAACCCCTTCTGCTTGTGTGACGGGAATTCATCGAGTGGGTCGTGTAAGATCGTTCCAACCAAGTATTGCCCAGGACACACATGCAAAGAGAAACCGTCTTACGTCTGCACACGGTGGCAGAGTCGTCCCAAGAAATGTTCCAGTTATGATGTTAGACCGAAGCTACAAGGTGAAACACAGCAGTATCTGTTATGGAAAGACGCGGAAACACCAGAGTGGCCGTTTGAAGAGAAGTGTGAAGACAGTAATCCCTCGGCGCCTAGGGTGCTGGCGCTTAGTGCCAGAAAATCTGCCGTAACTCAGTTACGAACCCTGTTGTAAGTCAAGGAACTCGGATTCTGGTCTTTGCTCTGGTGCTAAGTGGCAGAACCCGTGGCCTGTGAGGACCTCTGTGTCCTCACCAGTGAAAGCGGCTGGATTAATAAGGGTCTGGACTAAACACCCGAGCCCAGGAAGTACGCGCCCCCATTCTTCCGCATGGGGTGTAACCCCACAGGGTGCCTGGGCAGAGGAGGACATCCCTGAAGGCTGTATACCGCCCAGCTGCAGGTCGGCCACATGACTGGTCACTGGACACCTGGGAGCTGTGGACGTGGATCAAGTGACCGTCAAATACAGGGCACATCGTCTCCTGTAGAGCTCAGCATAGCACCCATGCTGTTCCTGTCTACAGGTGAGGCAGGGAGGCCCAGGAGGGAGGGGAGGCAGACCAGGCCCCATCATGAGGCAGGCACAGCCCGCAGGACATGAAGGGCTCCCAGTGCACCCGCTCACGCCTCGTGGAGTCAGGGTGACGGGTTAGCACACACCTGTTCACTCGCAGGTACGAGTCTGCTCACAGGGGCGGCTGTCACCCTGCGTGTCAAAGCTCGAAAATGTACCAGGCAACGAAGACCGACCCACAGTAAGTTAGCCACTCAGCCTGAGCCCAGAATGAACTAACATCGGCCAAGTAAGGCTCGCTGCTGCCTTTCCCAGCTAAGTTATGCCTCTAATATGTGTTTGCACACATTCTACATGGAGCATGTACCCAAATCCTCACATGGAATGTTTGTATCTTTGGTCAATCACAAATAGTTTGTGAAGAATGGGGGCCAAGACGTCTGGGTGGAAAGAAAAGGCAGATTCATGATCTAAAGGGTCAGTCGACATCAGCAACTGTATACACTTCCCTGGACTACATTTACGTTCTTTATATTTATATCATGAACCTCTCACTTGTTGTCGAGACATGATTTTGAGCAGATGAACCCTGGGGAGGAAGAACTGCCAGTGTGGTTAGTCTTGGCTGCAAAGGGGCTGTGACAGTACTCATTTGTAAGTCTCATTTACAGAAGCTGACACTTCCACGTTTCAGTTTTAGCTAGAATTCTTCATTTTCTGACAGCCTTGGAAGAGAGCTGGAGACAAGAGAAAAGGGGCTTGATGTGAACCGAAGTCCTTTGGAGGAAAGAGGTACGTAGTGTATTCTGAAGCTGCACAAAGTCTGCCCGTCCTGAAAGCGAACGTTCTTGTGTACTGTCGCTCAAATGGACGGGGCAATTCACCCAAGACTGAAGGGTGTTAAAAATTCATAAAATGTTGCTCGAAAATAAACTCGCATGAAGGCAGCCATTTCTAAGTGGATCCTAATGGGAATGTTGGACGTTTCTTGGACCTTCGTGCACGAGGACAAAGATTTCACCCAAAGAAATTAACTTTAGCATTTGAAACATTTTCTTTTAATGTGTAGACAAAATGGCCCGGGGCGCCTGGTGGGTCAGCAGGCTAAGTGTGGGACTTTGGCTCAGGTCATGATCTCACAGTTCATGAGTTCGAGCCCCGCATCGGGCAGAGTGGGGTGGACAGTGCAGAGCCTACTTGGGATTCTCTCTCTCTCTCTCTCTCTCTCTCTGCCCCTTCCCAACTCATGCTCTCTATCTCAACAGAAACAAAAAGGTAAAATGGAAATATCTTATCAACACACACAAAATCAGTAGCTTGACAAGTAGTACCTTTTAATCCAAATAATACTCAAGTAAATTCATGCCTGCATCAATAATTTGTTCCCTAGAAGTAAATATTGTTTATCCTTAGAAGCCATACTGACCAGCCAACTGGCTAGTATGGTGGCTTTATAGGCCTTGAAAGGATTCTTATTTTCCATTTATATTTACTTATTGATGAAAATACTTTCCTTCGGTATTCAGAATCTCAAATGCATGTTGGGAAGAGGTAAGATACAAAGAGATTTTTTTAGAGAGGGAAAAATACTAAAAATAAAAAAGAGTCCATCCTGACCGTGTTGTTTCTGATGAGCCTTGTTCTTTTGATATCAGACCTCAAATTTTACACTTACTGAGCATTTGATGCTCTAGTCTAAGAAAAACGTGGATAGATCATCGCCAAGAAGAGGAATAAAAGAGCCTAACTAGAATCGCTTGAACTAATGTTTTTAATACAGCTATCTGAGCGCGGTGATTCTAACGTGAGCATAGCAGGCATGGAAGCATCAGTTTGCACACACCTGCTGTAAAGAGAAGACTTTTAAATGTCTTAATAAATTACAGAAATTTTAATGTTAATCAACATACTTCTGAATGTCAGGAATTGTATAAAGCATTGATATTTAGTTGGTTAGAATACATATTTGCAATTTTTAAATTTAAAATATCATCTATTATACCTCTGAGAGAAATGCATTATGATTTCTTTCAGTTTTCTGAGATTTAAAGATATCATGTTTTTTTTTTTTACTTTTTTTAACGTTTTTATTTATTGTTGAGAGACAGAGAGAGACAGAGTGTGAGTCGGGGAGGGGCAGAGAGACAGGGAGACACAGAATCTGAAGCAGGCTCCAGGCTCTGAGCTGTCAGCACAGAGCCCGACGCGGGGCTCGAACTCACAAACCCAGAGAGATCGTGACCTGAGCCAAAGTCAGAGGCTTAACCGACTGAGCCACCCAGGCACCCCTATTATGTTTTTTTTTTTAAAGCAAAGTAACATATTTTTTCAGAGGTCTAAATCTGAGATTTATGAGTACAATCACTTCAAATACTGTATTTGTATTTTTAAGAGCAAAACAGAAATGGTATCTACTGATATTTTGAAATGCTATAAACGTATGCTCCTTTAAGTTCCAAAGCATAAATATATGTTCTCATTGCATAGAAGCATGTTTTTTGTACCTTGATTTTGTTTTTACTCAAAATGAACCAAAAGCCAGGACCTGCTTTATATAATGATAACCTTGAAGTCTCAACTATGCCTGAGTTGTGTGTGATGCCAGAACGTCTGATCATGATTCAGTTGAACCAACCCCCCACTCAGCAATGCAGATGTTCTAGGACAGTCAACCCTGAGCTGTGATGTCCGACCTTCATCACTCCTTACGGGAACCACCACGTAGCTCCATTGTTGGCAAGCTGAGGCAAGAGACATACTTGTGGAAATGCAGCTCATGGATGGTTGCTGTAGTTGGAGACTGGCTCTCTACGGGACAGGAGCAAGAAGGAGCCCTCTTCGCAGCTGCACACCGTGACGCTGGAGGAGCTGAGATGGAACCTTCAGGAATACTTTCGCAGTGAGAGTGAAGCTGCCCGTGCCACTGCTGATGGCATAGAGGTTACGACAGTGACCCAGACTGGATGTAGGTGGGCCCTCCTCCCCTCGTGTGGCTAGAACGTTTTGGCCAGAGAAAGTTGTGAGTGCAAATGCAGGAATTTCTAGAAAACGTATTGCTGTGGGAACAACTGTCCATAAAGAGCCTATCGGTGGCTTGGTTCCAAGGTCAACGCGTTCGAGTTCATTTTAAATTTTCTAGTGTTTCCATTTAAAACTAAAATCTACCAATGGAAGCCACTCCTCTGCCTCTTGTGATCAAATCCCTTAGAGCCTTGAGAACTGGCAGGGAAAGCCCGGGTCCCCTGTCTGACTCCAAGGCCAGCTGGGGGCTCGGGCTGCAGGAAGCCCACCGCACGCCCGGCCATGGGCCGGAAGTGCAAGAAAGGTGTCAGGGTGAGCCACACGGGTTCTCCACGACACAACAGAAGTGAGCGCCAAAAGCGGAAAGTTACGAAAGTTACTGAGTGTAAACAAATAGGATCTATGTTTTCTGGGAGAGAACAGAGGGGTTGTAAGCTTGTGCTTTGATTCACGTCGGCTGTCGCCAGCCCACAGCCACCCAGACCGTGAAGTCCGGCCGGTATAAAGGGTATCTGGGCACCTGGTGGGGCCTTGTCCCTTCGGTCCAACCCCTCCTTGGGCCTCGCGCGCTCACGGCTCACGGAGGATCAAGCTGGCCCCCCAACCGTCTCCCGGCATCTCCTCACACACTTCCCGGCACGTTCGGCCCCTGGGATGTGGTTATGTGGGGCAACTACGTCCTCCCCACGAATCTCCCAGGGCCTTAAGAAACCAGGCCCCCACCACCCCGCTCGCCTTCCCATGTTCCTCAGGACCGCGTGGAGCCCTCCCACACGGTGTGTTCCTCACACTTGTTGCACGAACTAAGGCGATTAATACATCTATCTGTACCACAGACGGCTGAACTTGGGGTCCATTCCATCCTGTTTCCGTTATGCGCACACCAGCATTTGGAAAGACACGATTCTCTTCAAAGACAGAACACCCCTCCACAGTTCATCAGTGACCCTTCTCCACGCTTGGTCCTTGCGAGCAACGTGGGCTCAAGTGGGCGGCCCCTGCCCCAGCTTTGATGAAGCAGGAAGTCCCGCTGTCCTCCATTCGGCAAGACGTCCGCGCACCTGCGCAAACGTGTGTTTGTCGCCTCCATAAACCAGGCCGCGTGGGATGCTCAGAAGGCAGAAGTCCAAGGGCCTGGTCCTTCTCAGTGTCCTCTGGGAGGTCATCGTTGGTGCGGCTGCGACGCTCTCTGTCCCCAGGTGGTGAGTGGGCGGGACTGCACTGGGGACATGACTACATGTCATGTACTGGCTGCACCAGCGCCTAGCTATAGCTCCTATGACTTGGTTTAACCGCCTGTAAAGTGGGCTGATCTCGTTGACCCACAGTAGGGCCTTGTGGCTTCAGTTAGCTGGCTTTTTTGCTGTGTTTTGGAAAGCCGTCTGCAGGTGGCTAGCACGATGGATGCGAGTCTGACTAACTGAAGGCCTCCGGTTTCAGACTGGGCCTCGGGGTTACGTCCGGCCCTTGTGCTGGATTTCCGGGCTCGTGGGTACTGAAGCCCCTTTAACGTTACTTTTTTTAAACAGTTAATTTCAGGGGCGCCTGGGTGGCGCAGTCGGTTAAGCGTCCGACTTCAGCCAGGTCACGATCTCGCGGTCCGTGAGTTCGAGCCCCGTGTAGGCTCTGGGCTGATGGCTCAGAGCCTGGAGCCTGTTTCCGATTCTGTGTCTCCCTCTCTCTCTGCCCCTCCCCCGTTCATACTCTGTCTCTCTCTGTCCCAAAAATAAATAAACGTTGAAAAAAAAAATTTTTTAAACAGTTTATTTCATTCTCGTTGGTAATGAGACCGTGCCTCTGATGCAGACCGATGTGCAGGCCTCAGGACAAAGGGGCCCTTGACGGAGGGACGGAGCCTTCTGGAAGAGTTCGAATTTGCCCTGTCAGGTGCAGCCTGCGTCAGCGGGGACTGGCTTCGCTTGGCGACGGCGAGCCAGAAAGGCCTGGTCTGGGCACCCCTCCTGCTCCCTGGCGTCAGCTCTGCTGAGGACCGTCAGTGAGCCGAAGTCCCCGTCGCAGGGACTTAACTGGGTTTTTAGAGCCTCGGATTCTACCAGTGTCTGTTCCCACGGAAATAATGATGGTATTCAGTTTAAAGTCTTCCCCATTAAAAAAAGAAAAGAGCACCCCAGCCCTCAACGAAATACGAAGTCTTGGAGGTTGGGTCTCAAAGGGGAGTTTCCAGAAAAGGTCTGAGCGTCCGCGTCTGCATGAGAACTTCCAGAACGGGCTCGTTGCGCCAAGTAGAAGAGGGAGGTCGGCAGCGAGGAAGGTTATTGAATATGTGGCTATCTGCTGGGCAGGCCTCCAAAATATTAACCCCTTCCTAATGAAGCCTGTGAAAGAGTCTTTACAAGCTTGTTCCTTGTTTCCAATTTCTCTGCTCTCTCTCTGGCGACTTTCATCACAGCCGTTGAACGTACCTTTCATCTGGGAGGAGTGAGGCGCTCTCTCCGGCTCTCCCGCTTGGATCCACTGCCAGACAGGCAGCCCCTCCCTGGAGACCCAGCCCCGCACTCGTCACATCCACGTCTAGGTTCCGGGTCGGGGTCAGCGAGAGCCCACGGGCAGGGTCTCCTGAATGCCACCAGGATGCTGAAATAGCAGCATTGGACACATTTAAAACTTGCTGTTTGTGCAATCACTAAAAACTGCACCATTAGCTGGATTTTCAGATTGCATGAGTGCAGATCATTAAGTGTTATTACAGTATTAATTATTAGAAATGTCCTGTACTGCCCAAATTAAATTGGGATAGTCAACGACCTGCGAGTTCCCAATACCACGGATAATTTAACTGGAGATCTGCCACACTGGGTAAGGTGTCTTCACATGCCACTCACATTATTTCACATTAAGTACCAACTGAGGATCCCAGAAGAAAACGAATAAATCAGATTTTAACATTTTCCTACGGCGACCTTGCCCCAGGAACTTTCAGCAGAGAGGAGAGGCCAGGACCTTAGGTGACGAGTGGAGGCCTGCACCCGGGACGTTCACGGGACCTGTGGAGGCCTGCACGCGGGACGTCCACAGTTGGGGCGAGCTCTCCGACAGCGATTCACCTTCTGATTGCTGATTTCACAGGATTTCTGTCTCAGAATCTGTATTGAGTCGATTAAAAACAAAAACATGAATGAAATGAGTATCAGAATTTGGGGCCAATCCGTTTAAATCTGGATCAACATTTCCGAAGCTCTTCTGATGAGATACGACCAAGTCTCGCCCCAAGTCCTCACAAACACCTGTCTTCAATCAGTCACCTGCCAAGTTCCTGTCGCCGGGGTGGGCGACACCCTCCTCCGTGGCCAAGCTCCGGCCCAGCCTGGCCACGGCCACCAGACGCTTCATGGTGGTGCCTTCTTCTCTTACCCTCCCGAGGTGGGAGCCTGTCCCATCCAGGCAGAGCCTGCCTGGTGACCCACAGCCGCCTGGCTACATCCTGCCTGTGTCCCCATTTCCGTGAAAGATGGTCTGGGGCTGTTTGGACATGTTCCTAACTGAAACAGAAGCCCAGGAAAAACACATTTTTTTAAATATAATTTATTGTCAAACTGGTTTCCACACAACACCCAGCGCTCATCCCAACAAGCGCCCTCCCCCCCACCCATCACGCACTCGCCCCTCTCCGCCACCCCCATCAACATTTTTAACAATAAAGGTGGATTTTTTCGTGAGATATATATTAACAGTATGCAAAAATAATTCAAAAGTGTAATGGAATAATATAACTGTGACTTAAATGTGTTAATGTGCAAGTTCCTTAAGATTGTGTGGCCTCAGTTTCCACACTGGGGAGAAACCATGTCTGATCCCCTTTCCATAACGGTGGCCTGTGGAGACGAGGACGAGGTCCGGTCCAGTGTCCCCGCTTCCCCTCAAGTACCATCCATTTAGTTCCCGCTGCCTTTTCTCTCACCTGTGAAATATTCAAGGCATCAAAGAAGAAAATATGCACAAAGTTCCCATTTGAGAAGGTCCAAGGTGAGCATACCTGGCTGTTCAACGGCAGAGGAGTAACTCACCACAACTGTTCTACCCGCACCGAAGCTGGGCTCATCCCAGCTGGACACGTAGATCCTAAATATAGCCCCTTAGGTTGGATTTCTAAATTTTCCGTGTTATTCACAAAGTCTAAAACACTTACAAGTCAGTTTTTCAAGCTTAATGTAAAACGTATAAAGGTCAAGGGGAACATCAATACATGATTAACGATATTTTAATATGTGGTTCCAGGCACACCTGGGAGGTTCAGCCGGTTAAGCATCTGACTCTCGATTTCAATTCCGGTCATGATCTCACAGTTCGTGAGATCAAGCCTCACGTCAGGCTCTGTGCTGACAGTGTGGAGCCTGCTTGGGGTTCTCTCTCCCTCTCTCTCTGCTCCTCCCCACTCACTTGTGCATGCACGCACGGTCTCTGTCTCTCTCTGTGTAAATAATAATAATAATACTGAATTTTATGTTACGCACAGCGTTGACATTATAACTATGCACAGAGGGGCGCCTGGGTGGCGCAGTCGGTTAAGCGTCCGACTTCAGCCAGGTCACGATCTCGCGGTCCGTGAGTTCGAGCCCCGCGTCAGGCTCTGGGCTGATGGCTCAGAGCCTGGAGCCTGTTTCCGATTCTGTGTCTCCCTCTCTCTCTGCCCCTCCCCCGTTCATGCTCTGTCTCTCTCTGTCCCAAAAATAAATAAACGTTGAAAAAAAAAATAACTATGCACAGAAATTGCATATTAAAAAACTAAGGCACCAAAAAATATAAACATGATCGGGTGACTGTATATTTTTCCACATATACACGTATGTACATATATGATGCTTTAACTGAACATGGACTTTCAAGTCTAACCGGAATAGTCACATTTCCCCTGCAGTAAGGAATCCTAAAACCCCACACCTCTACTTTTTCTTAATTAGGAAAATCCTTCACGGGCAACAGCTCCTGTCCTAGAGAACACCACTGTTGCGTAAATGGAGCTGTGTCCTCTCGGTGCGTCAATGCGCAGAAAGGTCTGAAGCATAAGGGGCTACGGGCAGGGCACAGATGTGCTGGTTCAAGCCCCAGCCCTGCCCCGCTCCATCTCGTAGGAAGAAGTGAGTCCCAGCGTGCACGCAGCTCTTCCTCCAGGGACACGTGACCGGCAACGATGGCTTCTGTATAGCTGATGGCACCAGGGGCACAGAACAGTGACAGGCTGTAGGTGACGAAGCTCCTCGCGGCCTACGTGTCTCTGTAGCACCTCCTTCTAGGGAAGGAGCAGCCGTGAGGGCGGTGGGCGCCCTGGACTCACAGCTCCCCCGAGCCCAGCCCTCAGTGAGGCACAGAGAGACAGGTGGGGTCTGGCCAGTGGGGTCAAGGCCGGTCTTCCCAGCGATCACAGAGGACTTGACCCAGGTCTCCCAAAGCAGCACGGAATGAAAACCATCACAGACGCCACCTTCAGTAAAGCGTGGACAGGGTGGCAGTGGAAGGAAGCCCACGGTAGTGGGGGACTCGAGGCTAGGGCCCCCCAGGCGGTGTGAGAGCCAGGGTCGTCCTCCCCAGCCACTGGGTCCTGGCAGACCCAGCTGGTTCTGTTCCACACGTTCAGAAGCTGACGGCCATTTCTGAGAACCCGGCCCAGCCTACTGGTGCTCTGCTGTACCAAGCACAGTCCCACCTCGGTCTGCTCCCACGTCTTCCCTCCTCCGTTCAAGTCCCCTCCTGTCTCTGCGTCCTGGGGTCGGCCAGTGGAGGCTGGGGCTCACAGCTCTGTCCCCGGGGCGGGGGGGCGGTCAGGTCAGGGGGAGCCTGAGTGTGGCCAGTGCTGGACCCAGAGGGGCAGTGTCAGAACTGGGGTAGGCTCTGCCCCTCTTCCCCTAGGCTCTGGAAGGCCAGGGACAAGGCGGGGTGATCTGGAGAAGACATGAGGACAGGGAGTGTGACAGGAAAGGAGGAGCCTCCCCCTGACAAGGGAGTCCCCACTCCCAGAGAGCAGGTTTGATCAGCAGCCCCCGCCACTGCCCCCACCTGGGGTCAAGGTCACTGCGCATTCCTGGGCTAAGAAGCTGAAATGCCTACAGAGAACACAGCAGCCTGGGGTGGACTCAGCCCGACTTTGTCCACCCGTCTGGTCGCTCAAACGCTGTTGCTGAAACCCTAATGGTACCTCGCGTGGCTCTGATCCAACTCTGCCCCTGCCAGCGGCTCGATATTTAAGCAAATTCTTTACAATTCCCAGGAATATGTTTCAATTGTGAGAAGAAATACTATTTTAATACTTCTCCGATGTTTGCATTCTTGTCCCTTTCTCTCAAATCCAGAACTTTCTAGAAATGTAGTCTCCCGGTTCTGTCAGCAGCAAATCTTCAGACAACAGCACAAAATCCAATCTGCTGCTGCAGAGGTAGCCTGGCAGAAAACTCTCTCCAGCTGTACAAAGGCAAGAGCAAGGAAAGTGTGAATTTCCCCTTTCCCGAGGTAGTCAACTCAATGAGGTGGGAACTTCACACAGGCTGTTTAAATGCAAACACTATTAAGCACTGTCTGTTTCTTTCTCTTATTTCAAAAAATGGAGCAGAGATTAAACATAAAAACTTGTTAAAGCAAAGTTAAGATTACAAATTTAAGCACAAAAAAGTCAGTAAATGCAAATGCCAATGTTCTAATTGTAACATTAACTTGAACACATTTCACATCCTGGTTGCATTGACTGTATGTTTAAAAGGTCTAATTAGAAACTGTTGCTATTGTGGGAGATGTGGATGAATACTTTTATTATGGGCGCATTTGTTCCCTACAGCCTCGCGCCTCCAAGTAGTAAGCTCCTTGAAAGTAAGGGTGTTCCCATAATTCAGTGTGTGTGTGTGTGTGTGTGTGTGTGTGTGTGTGTGGTATGAACTATACGGTGTTGATCCAAGAAGGATGAAATGAGCCGGGCTCAGCGGGGCAGCGGATTCTGTTACAGGAACCACGTGCAGATTTAACGACGGGGTCGCCCCTGTCACTCTGATTAGACACGACTCAAAAATGTCAACGGTCACTTACCAGACTGACTTTCATTAATAGTAAAAAATCTTTTCCATAACCATTTTACTTTTGAGTTTTGTTTGATTTTAGATTATATTACATTTGGAATATCAGTAATGCAGTTAGGGGAAAAATGCCTATATTTCTGCTCCCTGGAAAATCACCCAAGTTCGAGTCCTCATTTTCCCCTCCTGTCCTCATTCCTAGGAGGGAAAATTAATGCATAATTTTTCATAGTTGAGACATAATCGTACAAGCGTATCGACAGCCACATCTTCGTCCAGTTCGTGGACCCCTGGACGCTGAACATATTGTACGTGTTGCTGCTGTGGACACACCTTGCACTGCCAGTCAATGACCCACTTTCCTTTGGGTCTTTGGTGGGTAATAGGATCCTTGAAACTCCTCGTGAGTTTGCTGTATTTCCTCAGAACAACTTTGATCAATCCAAAGTACATTTCTAGCATGGTAGTAATTTGTTCCGATAGATTATCTATTTGGCCAGAAGTTCCAAAGTTTCATAGAAAATACAAGTACATCTGCAATTATTTTTTTAAATAGACCCAAACTATCCTCTACTTTTTTAAGGATTTGTAATCATTAATCCACTAAAAGAATTATAATGCCTTTATAGGCCAAAAAAGGATAAGAAACTAAAGAATATATTTGTTACAAATATGACAAAAATAATAAGAAAAACATTTAAAATTAATAAATTTAAAGATAAAGCAAAAATAATAAGTAAAATATCTGAGAACTACTCATTCTCGCAAATAATGAAAGAAATGATAGCTAAAAGAAGTTTAAGAAAACAGACAATCTAGGGATCTGAAGCTTTTAAATTAGCGTGCATGCCGCTAATTAGGGCAGCAGTGTCTTGGTAGAATGATGGACCCTGGCAGGTCTCTGGGACCCCCAGGCTTCGCTGGACTGCATTTGGGGAACTGACACACCACTGAAGCAATTCCTTTTCTTTATTATTGGGGGTGGGGGGCAAAGGGAGAGCGAGAGAATCCCAAGCAGGTTCCATGCTCAGCATGGAGCCCGACGTGGGGCTCAGTCCCATGACCCTGGGATCACAACCCGAGTCAAAATCAAGAGTTGGACGCCCAACCCACTGAGCCAACCCAGTGCCCTGAAGCAATTCTTATGCGGCCAGGAAGACCCCCCATGTGGCAAAATCCAAGGGCATGTTTCTGTTGTCATTTCGGTGGCTGCCCTCCGTCTGGAACACTCTTGTCTCTCAGCTGCCATTTCATACCTGTCCAGGGCCCCTCTTAGCTTCCTAATCACGCCCTTCTGTTCTTGTTCACAGGTTTGTGTTTCTCTTCCCTACGCTCAGTTCTTGTGCTCTGCCACCATCAGCGTGTCCACTCTTGTCCACTTGTCTCCAGGTGACCATACGATTTCAACCCCCGTCCAAGCAAACACCAGTGCCCCCTACCTCCCCAGTCCCCAAACCCTACACCTGACTCTCTAAGCTCAACAGACACGTGGACGTGTGTGCGGGTGTCCAAACTGTGACCTCCTCTCTCCTCTGCTCCCAAACTACACCATTTCCAGCTGCTCACATTTCGCCACCGCGTCAGTGCATCACGTAATGCTGTCCATTCATCTCCAGGCTGTTCACAAATTCTACTCATCTTCTCCTCTGCTGGGTCCACGCCGGTCTAAACTGTTCCCTTCCAGGCTAAGGAATCATCTCTAACACAGGTCCTCACACTTGCTCTGTCCCTATCCTTGACATTAGCTCTTGGCAGGTAGCAACAACACTGTTCTTTCTACACCACACATCAGCTAGCGGCGCGTCCCCAAGCTACTAACTTCTGCTGTGTGTGAAAACCGTGGAATCCGCGTATATCGATCGAGGCCACCGACCCAGGTCTTAGGGGTCTGCAGCCCTCATGGCTCAGCGTTGACAGCCTCTCCAACCTGTCCCACCCTGGGGTCTTGCCGTCCGGTATCCTTCGTTTCTGGGACCAGTGCACGTCTACTTCCCCCGGACAGTCTTCCTTCAAACGTCAGCTCAACTATGAATGACATAGGAGCCATACCCCAAGTCCACGAGCAGATCAAACTCCCATTCTACACCCTCTGATACTTATGTGAATCTTTGATAAAAATATTTTGAGTTGAAGGAGCTCTGTAAGTATTCTGGATACAAGGCATTTGTCAGATAATATGTTTTTATTTTTTTGTAATGTTTTTATTTATTTTTCAAGGAGAGAGACAGAGCATGAGTGGGGGAGGGGCCGAGAGAGAGGGAAACACAGAATCCGAAGCAGGCTCCAGGCTCCGAGCTGTCAGCACAGAGCCTGACACGGGGCTCGAACTCACAAACCGTGAGATCATGACCTGAGCTGAAGTCGGACGCTTAACCGACTGAGCCACCCAGGCGTCCCTCAGATATATGTTTTTAAAATATTTCTCAGAAGGTGTGGCTTGTACTTTTATTTTCTTAAGAGTATCTCTCAGAGAACAGATGTTTTAAGTGTTGGGTCCAATTTATTGTGGTTTTCTTTTATGTTCTATGTAGAAGCTTCTGCCTGCTTGAAGATTCAAAGGTTGTCTCCGGCATTTTCTTCTATGATGTTCTACAGTCAAAAATTTTAGGTTTAAATGCTTGATTGATTTTGATTTAATTCTTGAGATCTCGTGCTATGAGGTAACATTCAAGGTTATTTTTGTCTTCGTCTGAGGAAGCAGCACCATATGTGAAAAGATGATCACTTTCCTAGTGCCTTCCTTAGCAACTTTTTGGACAAACCAACTGATCGGTTATGTGTGGGTCTACTTCTGGACTCTATATGTTCTATCAACATGTGTGTTCATTCCTAGACCAGTACTTCAATGTTCTGATTATTATAGCTTTGCCTTAAGTCTTGAAGTTGTGTAATAGAAGTCGTCAAACTTTTTCTTTCGTTTCAAGATGGTTTTAGCTATTCTTTGCATTTCCACGTAAACATTAGAGTTGACACGTCAGTTTCTACAAAAATGTATGGGGAGATTCTGGAGGAAATTCCATGGGATCTCCAGATCAATTGGGAGAGAATTTGCAATTCTTCATGACCTACTAGCACTCTGTATTTGCTTAGGGCTCACGTTGTTTTATAGTTTTCAGTGTACATGTCCTGAACATAATTTGTAAAATCATCTCTGAGAAATGTATGTATTTTATGTTTCCATTTTTTTAATTCTAATCCCCAAATTTTTGTTGCTGGTATATAGATATGACTGACTTTTGTATATTGACCTTGTATTCTGCAATCTCACTAAACCGGCTTACTTGTTCCGTTTATTATTGTTGTTGTTGTTTTTAGCTTCCTTAGAAATTTCTTCCCAAATGATCATTTCTATGCAGAGACAGATTTATTTTTTAAAAATTTAACAGTATATTTTATTGTATTTATTTTTGCTTTATTGCATTATCTAGAAGCTTCAGTGCAGGGCTGAATGGAAACAGTGGAAACGGAGATTTTCATGGTTCCTGATGTCGAGGGTAAGCATTCAGTCTTAACCATTAAATATGATGCTACTTTATAGGTTTTTCATAGATGTCCTTTGTCAGGTTAAGGCTGTTGTTTTCTATCCCTACATCAGTGTGACTTTTTATGATGAAGGCATGTTGAATTTTTATCAGATGCTTTTTCTGCATCTACTGAGACAACCATATGGTTTTTCTCCTTTATTCCGTTAATATGGTAAATTACATTATCTGATTGTCAGTGTTAAAACAATCATACACTCCTGTGATAAACCCCACTTTGTCATATGTTAGGTTTTATATAATCTGAGAGTTGGTTTCTCAGAGCTCACTGAATAGTTGCATCGGTCCGTTGGATTTATTTATCTCTAGCTTTTCTTGCCCTGTCTTAGTCTGTCCTGGGGTAAATGCTTACTCAGAAAGTGAGGTGGAAAGTGTGCCCCTAATGCAGCTTTCTATAGAGTTTGCATGTCATAATTTCCTCCTCAAATATTTGACAGATCCCTTAGTGAAGCACGGTGGACTTTGATCATTCTTTACAAATGTTCAAGTTAAAAATGTAACTTCTTTAACTAATATAGGGCTCTTCAGGTTTTCTGAATGTTCTGAGTATGTAGAATTTGGAAATGTTTAGCCATGATTTCTTCCAGTGTGTTTTCTTCTTTTTCTTTTATTTTTGAGAGAGAGAGAGAGACAGAGACAGAGAGAGAACGAGCACAGAGGGGCAGAGAGAGAGACGCACACACAGAATCCCAAGCAGGCTCCAGGCTCGGAGCCGTCAGCACAGACCCTGCTGCGGGGCTCGAACTCACATGTCACTGGTGACAGCTGTGCTGGTATCGACTCCCATCCCCACGTCCTGACCTCAGAGGCACCTGCTTTGTTTCTGCTTCCACACCTGCCACCCTTCCACATGGCCACGTCCCCCACCCAACATATTTCTCACACCGTCCTTCCCTCCCCTGTCGCCCGCCCAACGTCACGCTGGAGTGTCGTCCACTCCACTCCACGTTATCGCCGGGCCTCCCCTCAGGCCTCCAAAATCATTCCAGAAAACCTAGGCAAGATTAAGTGGCATGAAGATTGGCTTAGACGCCCTGTGTGCCCGCTGCATTCTGAGAAACCAGCCCCTCTCCCCTGCAGTCGGGGCGGAGACGTCCGTGGACACTTACCTCTCCCGCCGGGAACTCAGCCTCCTTCCCCACGGCTCTGAGCTCCCCTCGTCCCACCTCACGGACGTCTGTCTCGGGCACCAGAGAGGCTCTCGGCGGGCACTGCCATCTGCCTCTGGGAACTCTGGTCCCGATGCAGCCCCCACGGGACTGTGCTTCTGACACTTGAGGGGCAAATGACACTTCCTTCCGAGGGGGGATGATTTTCAACACAGCGCTTTGGAGCCAGCGGCCTCGGTGTGAGTCTAATGCCACCATTTAGAGGCTCTGTGACCCTGGGAAGCCACTCAATTCCTCCTGGTCCCGGAGCTCTTGTTTGCCACGTGGGCACAGTGGGGAACTAACATTTACTATCTTACCAGTTAGCAACAGATAGGTCACTCTGGGATGAGGCTCGTAAGGTGTGTGTTTAAAGCAAACAGTAAAAAGATTGTTAAGTGATGGCTTCTCAGGAGGCAGGGCTGCTGAGAGAGAATGGGGCATGTGACACAGGGGACTGGCAGCTGGGGTGCGGCTCTGCCCGATTCCCATGCCTGTGTCCCACGTGCCAGGGTCTGCTAGGTCCGCGGGGATCCCCAGGGGTCTGCGGGGATCTGCAGGGATCCGCAAGGATCTGAGGGGATCTGCAGGGATCTGCGGGGATCCACAGGGGTCTGCGGGGACCTGTGGGGACCCGCAGGGATCTGTGGGGATGTGCGGGGATCTCCGGAGCAGGAGGAGGGGAACAAGGTAAGCCAGAATGCGGGCCGCCGGCACCTGGGTCCCCGCCAGGAGGAGCACACCTACCGTGACTGTGGTGCGTGCGGTGAGGTGACACAGGTACGCCCACGACGCGCCAGCCCAAGCCCTTGCCCCGGAGTCGGCCTCCAGCCCTGCAGGGGAGTGTCCTTGGAGAGCGAGCTTCCCTCCCTCCCACCTCATCGTGCAAATAAGAAGGAAGATGTGCTGGTTCCTGGGAGACCCGGCGGGGGAGGGCAAACACGCCCTCGTCCGCGTGTGCTCAGAGCACGAACGTGCTGTGACTGATTCGCCACTGCTCTGGGAAACGGACCAGCACACGTACACAACCTTCGTGTACTTCCCTCACGCGTGTTTTGCGAGAAATCACTTAAGGTGAATATTAGCACTTAGCACCTTTTGGTCTCATTATCTTTTCTCATTGCTCGTGTTCCATTCTCGTGCTTGAACAACCATCTCTCCTACTGCAGGGTCCCCAGACCTCCCGCCCCCACGCCTGGCCCCCAGGACCACAAATACATCCAACCACACTGTTACTCATCGGATTCTAATGAACATACAGCGTGAAAGTAGGAGATAAATGTCAAACACGGTTTCCACGTGCCACAGATCCCGAAATGATGTCCGGGCATCGTGGCCTCAGAGCCCACGGCGGGGCAGGTGGTGATTCCAGGGGCAAAACGCATGAGTTAAGGTCTACTTGGTCTCAGAGAAGGCGGGGAGAGTCCACGGCGCTGTTCTAGAGCCGCGGAGGTGAGCTTGGTGACCCAGCAGACCGGAGCCCAGGCCCTCACCCCTCTGAGCTCCACTCCTTCCTCCAGGACGCGGGAATCCAGCCCAGGGGCCAGTGCGAACGGGGGCTACCGCGTTTGCACCCGGGATGCGGTCTGGCCTCGCGCGGTCAGCGGCCTTTCCCGTGACAAGACAGAGACAGCGTCTTCGTAAACTGCTTCTATTTGTTAGGGTTTATTCCCCCCACAAAAAAGGGAGTGGGGTGTCCAAGAAGAGTTTTCTCACTTTGAGGAATCACGTGCCTTCCTATTTCACAATCTGTGGGCCTATCTGTACATAACCCGCTTCAGGAGAAGCATCCTTTGTGTCGCAAGACACTCGATGTGCACAGAGGCGAGGAGGCTCAGAGGCGGACCCTGCTCTAAAATGAAGAAAGCACAGTGGGACGTTGACGCTCCCAAACGCCAATTTGCACCTGTTAGCTGCTGCGCGGAAACGGCCGGCGGAAACATCAGCGATGCCGCGCGCGTATGACCGTGCACAGGAGGAAACCGTTCGGCCATTGATCAGAGTCGGGCAAGTGCGTTGGAGACACCTTCTGTCTTAAATGATTGCCACCGTGGTGCAGCCGTGTCATTTACCGAGAGACGGGACCGTAGACACCGCACGCAGGTAGTGGCGGCGAGCGCAGTTAGGGACCTACGCGCAGGTGGGCGCACATGAGCACTCACGCCGCCTCCCCCGGAGCGCGTGCGTGACTGTGCACGTGTGGGTGTGTGTGTCTGTGTGTGCACGTCAGCGTGTCTGTCTCGGCGTGTCCGTGTGCACACGTGCCAGTGTGTATGTGCGTCTGCACGCGTGTGTCCGTCTACCTGCGTGCACGCCTGTGTGCAAATCCCTGGGCAGGGAACGGCGCGGGCTGAGTCTACAAGTACCGGGATTTGCTGACCCCTGTGCAAGTTTTTGTGTGACTGTGTCTCTGCACAAAACAGAAGAGACACAAAGAAAAGAATGGAAGCGGATCCGACTCGGGTCCCCAGGGAAGAAGCGAGTCACCTGCAGTATAAATGCACAGCGCCAGCACATAAGTAAAAGCCACGGCAGCCTTCGCGCATTTTGGAAAGACCCATTTTTATTCTTTTCCTGTCAGCCCCGACTCCGAGAGGCAGTGAAATATAATTATGGATCGCTACGCTGCCCCCCGATGTCACGTATGGATTCGCATGGGGCCGAGGGGACCCGAATGAGTTGTAGTGTTTTGGTTGTGGGGTCATGTTCAATCACCAAGCCTGCTTATGACAGATCAATGAACAGGAACTCATTATATCCCGACCGAAACTCGCCACAAGGTTGGGGAAGTCCGCTTAGGCGTATGAGGATTAAATTATATATTGTTTTCAGTGTTGTTTCATTTCACAAAACTGCAAAAGTCCAGGCAACATTTTGTCAGTAAAAAACAATAAAGAATATGAAAAGCCCATCTTCACAGAACATTGGACATTGCAAAACAACCCACAGCTATTATCGGATATATCAAAACTGACAAGTAAAACTTTGGCTGTTGATTGAACCATATCTCACAGGGACAGCACCGGCTCGGCCGCATGCTCTTATCCAGGACAACCCGGCGGAGGGACCCTGCGAGCTTAATTGAATTGGTGGCATTTGTATGATTGAAAAAAATTGGTGACATTGCAAAACTGACCATTAGATTTTCGGGGACTCACTCCCCACGGACCTGAGGGAATGGCGCGCATGAGGACAGGTACGAATTTTGCTCACGTACCTTTATAGAAATCAGTAATGCTTTATGAATCCCATTGTCTCTTAACCTTTACAGAACCGAATGGCTTGATACGCCCATTGGTTGGTTCTAAGATCACCGAGAAACCAAATTTTTCTTGGAAACAGGAAAAGGATCCCTGCATGTTCTCGCATTCCATTTATACGCGCACAGTACGAACTCTGTGTGTTTTAATTATCACTCCGTGTCCTTCTGATATTGCACCAAGAACTGTGTGTGTGTGTGTGTGTGTGTGTCTGTGTGTGTGTGTGTATAGAAACCACACCCAAGTTAAATCAGGAAGAAACAATTTGGAACACTGTTTTCCTGTGCTGCTTACAAGTAGGAGAAAAACAAATGCATAAAAAGCCAAATAGGGGTCAGATCCTAAGCTACAGATGTGCAAAAAAGCCCTATTATGCACAACTGACAGGCTGGAATCCCCACCGGCCCACCTAAATAATATCAGATTGGGCTCTCCATGTGCATTATACAGCTGCACATCTGTTTCCTGGGTTTCTGAGAGACTGTATTTAAAGCATAAAGGTTTGGTATTAAGGGAAATAATTAACATGTTCCTTGGCACCTGGCCAGCAGGGACAAACCATCACCTGAAATGACAAACTCTCTTAATATCCCGTGTCCTCGTGAGTGATTCCTGGAGTAATTCGGAAGAGTGGCTGTAATAACATGCCCTTCCTCTCAAAAGGTGGAGACATCACGTACGCGTGAAAATGGCAACGAGCTTTCACAGGTGCCGATACGGAGGAACCTCAGTCAAGGGCGCCGGAAGTCAATGGGATGTTCTGCTCATAGGCTGATGGAGACGTGCCGTTCTTTTAGGTCTTAAAAACCGGAAGCTATTGCATTAACAAGACATTGAAGTTTTTTCAGTTCATTCTGAAAGCTGAAAAGATTTCAGCTATGTAGACCTACCTCAGATTCTGCATTACAGTTGTGTCCACCGTGGTCCCGAAACGTGTCTCCACTTTTCTGAGCACGGCGACGTCCCCCGAGTCTCGTGGGGGGAGAGATGTGAGGGGGCAACAGGCATCTCTTGGGTCTTCATTTTCTTTGGTTACAGAGAAACTCACAGGATCTAAAACTTCTCACAATAAGAACGGACAGAAGGAGCAGACGCTGAATGTCTCCTTTCTCTTCCCACCGTTACGATTATTTAAATACGTAAGTAACGCGGCTGACGTGATCTGCCTCTCCCGTATCGCCACTGCATATTTTAGAGAAGATGTATTTCTCCTTGCTCTGTTTTAGGTTTCTAAGGAGTTTTTATTTTTAAATTTAGGGAAAACGCAAGAAGATACTCAGGGGAACGAGGCTAGTGGCTCGTCCCACACAAAAATGGATTCCCTGTTTAAACGTTTCCGAAAAACGCTGTGTGACAGTAAACATCCATTTCCAGAACCAGCCTACGAGTCCCCAGCAGAGCACACAGGCAGAATGTTGCCAAATGGAAGCCACCCCCCCCCCGGCCCCCCACTCACACCGTCATGATTTTTTATATCTTTAACCAGCGAGGGCCAAGAAATCTGCTTCTCCTTTGTTCCTATATGTGGTTTGTGTGAGTTAGCTCCATTCTGGAGGCATTTAGGTATTTCTATTGCAATTAGCATCCAGCCCTCACTGTGTAAAGGTGGGAACGTGGCAGTGGCTGGAGCTCCTCCAGGAGAGCGGCCGGGCCGGCAGAAAGTGATTGAATGATCTCATTTCAGGCTCTTTGTTAGACATCAGGCGGCACTCTATGAAGATTGATACAGAGGTGCTGGGCTTCGCTGGCCGGATCATCAAATGGATTGATATTATACTCCAGCGGTGGATGAAGACAGAGTGACTGTTATCATACTCAATACAAGGGCTTGTCAGGAGCGGAAAATCATCCCGTGTCACTGATTATGGGAGCGTTTCATGGCTGTCATGCGAATTTAGGAGCGCAATGTCATGGGCAGGCTGCTGGGCCCAAAACCCTTTATTGGTAAGAAAAGTAAAAGAGGCCTCAAGTACAGCCCGCCGAGCCCCAAATAACGGAGCCTCCCGTGTTAGGGAGGAGCCCACATAAAATCGGGGAAAAGCAGCCCGCTGATTGGCGATAGGCTGTACCCGCGTTTGCGTCTCGCTCATAAAACGAGAGTATAACTGGATTCCACCCGACTCGGCGCGTTCTGGTTCCCCCACTTGTGTTCTCCGGATGAGACACCGTGCCCTCGGCCTGACACTTCCAAGAGGAGCAGGGAGCAGCATATGTTTTGAAACACGGCTGTGAGTTATTGACAGCCACGATGCTTCTCTCACTCCTGTGTCATGTACGTGTGTGCACGCACACACACACACACACACACACACACTGAGGAAGGCAGTGTTGTTCCTCTACTATCATGGGGAAACCGAGGCTCACGCAAATGTTGAGTGACGTGACCTAAGAGGCACAGGCTCTCTCTGTCCCTGCACCAGGTGTGAGGCAGGGATTCCCTGCAAGGCAGATGGGAGCACACGTCCTGCTCCCACGCTCACAACCAGCCAGATCCCAACGCCCATTTCTGGCCGCGGACCACCTTTCTTTCATCATTTGCCCTGCGGCCCCTCTGCAGTGCAGGTGTTCCGGGGGAGGGGGGAGGGGGGAGGGGGGCAGGAGGCAGTGGGTACGGTCCGTCCCATCATAGTGAGATAATTTGACGGCGGGATTCTGATGTTATCAAATCACAATGACCGAGCATATAAACATTTGTTCTCTTTTCCGAGTCAGGGTGGGTGAGGGAGAGCGAGCCCAACCTGGGACCCATGAGGGTACAAGTTCCATGAGGACCAACATTCACCTTTGAGCCCCGACATGTCAAACAGACACACGGTGAAGGGACAGCGATCCTTAAAGGACACGGTGAAGACAATGGCTGAGGGCGAGTGAGAAGGGGCATGGTAGGCTTGACTGGAAAGGCTGGCCACGTCATGTGGCCCGTGGACCGTAAAGAAAGGTGTGGATATTAGACTACCGACAAAGGAGGCTTCTGGGATGTTCCCACCATGTGGGCTCCGTGGTCTGATTTATGTTCAGAACTAAAAACGTCTGTGGCTGCTACAGGGGGTACAGATGGCAGGGAAGCCGGGTCCCACGGTGCCACACTGCGTGCGTGTGGGCGAGGGTGGAGGCCGAGGACGCGGACGGGGATGGTTGCAGAGTGGCTCCGGGGGGAGAATCCGCGAGACCTGTTGGGAGACTGCTGGACGGGCAGCGAGAGGCTGAGGCCGCCCAGGCTGACCATCAGGGTGGGGTGTCACCTGCTGTCATGGGCAGCACCAGGGCAGGAAGACTGTCTTGCGGGGAGACCAGAAGTGGAGACGGCCATTGTGGTCACTCACAATAGCGTGCACCCGGCTGTGTGCATTCGGGAGACGTTCCCATGGGACGGCACTTAGCCTGGAGGTGGGGGGGTGGGGGTGAAGGAAGGGGAAAGGGGGGCTCAGGCCCAGCTGGGGAAAAGTTATCTTTGGAGATTGTTCAGCACTCCACTTACCCAGAGGCTTTGTCCTACACTCAGACCCCCTCTGGGGCCAGAAGGGTGTGTGGTGTGAGCACTGACACCTGATTGTGGCTCAGCATGACATACTGAGGGGTCCTGGAGACAACCGTGGTGACCTGAGACCCCCGGGGTTCCGGAATGGGAATCCAGGCACCCTCTTCGTAAAGCATGCTGGAGTAAGGGGCTCGTGAAGGCAGACAGACATTTGGTTTACAAATGCAGTTATCACCGCATTAGCTCTGTCTCTGCCCTTCACCCACACCCAGATCACTGGTCTGCCGGAGAAAGGACTGGGTCACGGAATTCGAAACCCTCATACCTACATGCCTGTCTTTCCAGGGAATCGCTCAGTGAACGCTTGTTTTAGGAAAGACTAAACGACTAAGGCTTCTTGCGGTTACTTTGTGCTGCAAGTCTGAGATCACTTTAAACCTCAGTGGCTCAAAACCGTAGCAACCGCTAATGTGTTCCTGATTTTGCAGTTTGGCGGGGCTCAGAGGGTATCCTGTGCCCGTGGATCAGCTGGGGACGCTCAGCTGGCACCAAGTCGGCGCCCGCACAGCTGGAAGGCCGGTGTTGGCTGGAGGCTGGTGGTCCTGCTCCCACACCCTGTGGGCATCTCACCGGCTGCTCGGGCTTTCTCCTGTTACGGAGTCTTTTTCCGCTTGAGAAGCGAGGCCGCTTTCCCCCTGACTTGGTGCAGTTTGCGCATTTTATTGTCCCTGCACAGAGCGGCAGCCATCTACTGGCTGGCTGCCAGCCACTGATGTCACACGGGCACGCGGCTTGTCCCGAGATCCCACGTAGGGTTTCCAGCTCAGGGTGCTTGTCTACGCAGTCCCCAGTGCCCGGGGCCAGCGTTGTGTGCCGACTGCCCGAGGACAAAAAGCTGGTCGGACCGAAAAGGACCCAAGCATCCTGGGCCACTCGAGATGGCACACCGCTTTTCCTCATTATCGTTTTTTAAGAGTTAAGAGGACGTCGGAACATCAGGATGGCACTTTCCCTCAATATCCACAACCGCCCTTTTCTGCCACCTTAGCAACGCACAGAACGCCGTGAAGCAAGCTCTCCCGCCACCTCACATCCCTGTGTCTCGCGACGTCCTCTCCTCCCTTCGCTCGACAGGCCCTTCCTGAGCCTGAACGAGCAGCGCATCCTCGCCGCGTCCACCCGCCAAGCACCTGCCGCAGCAGGGGGTGCCCTCCACACCTGGCCGCTCTCACCGGCCTTGCTCTGGGCCAGGGCTCCAGTGCTCTTCTCCGCGGTGCCAGGCTGGCATTTACCAAGGCAGCAACAAACTGTCCTCAGAGGCGGTATCGTCCGTGAAAGGAGTGGTGACCATGGGGGTGAAAATCTTGGGTCTGCCATTTCCTTGTCACTTGATGAAGCACATTCTGTGTTACTTGCCTGCGTAATGAACTTGATCATCCTTCTCTGTGACGTGACTATTTCCGTCACCTGCTCCTACATACTCTGGGGTCCAGGCTGGGTCCTGCCGGCGTCCATCAGTTTGTGTGTTCTTTTCCCACTTCTGGACGAACAGGGGCATTGTAGCACCCCGCCCCCTGGAAGCGAGGACACCTGTACGCCTTGCTTTGACCGATGGAACGTGGGCAGAAGTGACACGTGCCGCTAGCAGGCAGACGCATTGACAAGTCAGGGCAGTATCCTACATGTGGAGGCGAGCCCCAGGCCGAAGGAGCCTTAATGCCGACCGCCGCGTGGACAGCTGACATCAGCAAACCACCCGAATTTGCAGCAGGCTTTGCATGAGTGAAAAATACCTTCTCATTGTGTTAAGCAACTTCAAGGCGCTCTTTCCCCTCAGGGTTGCGTCCTCAGCCTGCTGCGCACCATGAGCGGGACCCCAAGCCGGGCTGCATCGCCCTGCGGAGGCCCCCATGGATCCTGCAGTGGCAAGTTCTGGAAGGGAAGGAGAAGGGGAGAAGAAAACATCTGAGAACGTAAGCAACACAGCTACGTTGCAGGGGTGATTTTGAGTTGCTCGGAAGACGGGAAATGCATCCGTGCGTCCACTCCTGTTGTTACAGATTCTTCCTGGACACATTCTACCAGTTGCTATGTCTCTGGAAGGGCCACCACGGTCCCAGAGAGGAGCCTGATCCCTCCGCCCGGGCACTGCTTACCTTGGCCTAACTCCTTCTGCACACGGAAACCCCGATAAGCGCTGGGGCTCGCGGCAACCCAGGTGGGACCTACTAGATTCTAGAGGAGACAAATTGGCCTCCACCGTTTAAAATGAAATGCACAAGTAGGCAAAACGCAAAATCCCCTCCACGGTGCTCAAAGTTTGGTAAACAGGACAAGATGTGTACCTGATTCACAATTATTTATAACAAACTACAATCCAAATACTACAAGATAATTTTGCCTTCTTTCCAAATGAAGCCTAAGCTTCCCGCTACCATTTAAAATATGTAATGGAACTGAGTTCCCAGAACTGGTGTTCCAAACTGGTTCCGAGATGTTAAAACACGGAAAGGAAACGTGCACGTGCTTTAAACTGAATAATTACAGGATGTGATCATTATAAGAAGAAACTTCTGACAGTCCATGAGGGTCGAGAGCTGACTCCAAACCACTGGAAAATTACTTGCCCGTTGTCTGGCGCATTTCTAACAAAAACGTGGCTGTTCGATAATCTGAGGAGCTCCGGGCGTCTCACCGTGTTTGGTACGAACTTGGTGGATGGTGTCAGTATTTTCATTCACGCTTGAGAGTTTTCAAGGTGGCATTTGATTCAAAAAGACAAGATTCTCTTCACGTTTTTGATGTGATTTGATTTCATAAAACATTTCTTAAGTTACCGCCACCTTCAAAAAAATGACAAAGTCCCTCCTTTCCCTTTAATTGTTAGTATTTCCGTTATATAATCCATTATTTCCGTGGAAATTTCGTTGCGTACTTTCATTAATTTTTCACAAATACTATTTTCATCCCTACGTCCTGGTAGAGCACTCCAATGTGCTACTGGCCAGAAAGTATGGCCTTTGGACTACAACCCAACACTTCAAGTAGCACTAAAAGTACGGATGACTGTTTCTTCACTTTCCAAAGTTAAGTATTTGCCTCCACTGCATGCTAAATAGTTATAAACAGATTTGGTTTTGAGGACGAACGTGGTCTTTCCTTTAAGGTGAAACAGGGCAGTCTGGTTTTAAGCGATGGAGGTCACTTATCTGAGAGGTACTACAGCACAGAGACCTGACCCAAAGCATTCTTTATAATTTGGCCTCTGTCCTTTAATGACGAGGGGGGTAGGATTCACCAGAGCGAGCCCCCTCCGCTCCCCCACCTGCTCTGGACCCTCAGGCTGGAGGTTGCTACTCAGGAACCATGTAGAGCCAGCAAACATCCTTGTTCTGAGACAATTCCAGCCTTTTCTCACCCATAGGGTCCTGAGATCAAGAAGGATCAAAGAGGGCCAAACAATCTATTTGCACGCTGTTTTCAGTTAAGATACAATTTTTCAAAAAGCTGCTGTTTGATCTCTTAAGGATCAAAAAGGCCACGAAAGT
Source organism: Leopardus geoffroyi (assembly GCF_018350155.1). Lineage (NCBI taxonomy): Eukaryota > Metazoa > Chordata > Mammalia > Carnivora > Felidae > Leopardus > Leopardus geoffroyi. Next base: position 93,283,242 of record NC_059339.1, read on the forward strand.
GCAGAAAAACAGAAACCCCCCAACTAGTTCCAATCTTATGATAAATATTTTTTATATGGAGTTAATGTCCCAAGAATCGTGTTCAAAAATCACCCGCCCCTCCGCCGTCCCCTTGGGTGGTCATGCGTTCACGTCCATCCCACAAGCACTCACTGAGCACCTGTCAGGTGAGCCCCACCAGGCCTGCCCACGGGGTGACCGTCCCCCAGGGAGCTCCACGTCTGGGGAAGGCGGTACAACAAACAGGCGAGCTCTTTACAGATGGCAGGTGCGGGGGCGATGGGAGGAGCGGCTGCCCAGCCCCAGCTGGAGACGCGAGGGTCGGATGGGGCTCCACGGAGCGTCGAGGGCAGGCAGGCGACGGCCCTGTTGGTGACCCGCCAGCAGCACCGGGCCAGCCATCCGCAGAAGGTCAGGGTTTGACAGAAACCAGAGCACAGGGAACGGGACCCCCGTACAAGGAGCGTGTGGTGGCCGCTCCCTTGAGCCGTGAGGGCGGCTCGGCTTTGACCTGGCCCAAGAACGATGCCGCTGGCTCACGTTTCACACTGATTGTATTACTCTCCACGCGGCCCCTCCTCCCCCAGCACAGGCCGAGTCTTCCCGCACCGAGACCCCCCCACACAGTGCCCTCCTGTCTCCCTCCGTCTGAAGCGGGGTGACCACATCTAACGGCCCCCGGGGCACAGAGATGCCAGCTCCTGGTCTGTTCCCGCCCATCAGTGTCACGGCATTAAACCTGCCCTTCACTGACCTCCAAACCTTCCCCTTCCCCTCAAAGAGCCTGTTCCGACACTTGAAGGAAACAATAAACTGGAAGCATGGCCTTTCTGCTCTTTGCACCTTTGCTCTCCTGGCCCTCCAGCCGCACACGCGGGCGCTGTGGCCAGCACGCCGAACTTCAGATTTCCAGACGCTGAGTCCCTCCCGCTGTGTCCGCAGGAGTGTTCCTGGCCCTGTTTACGCTCGTGTGTGCTCTAGTTGGCTCGGCCCGGGGGGAGGTCACTGACCGCACACGGTCCCCGGGGTGAAGGTATCATTCAGCGTTTTGCAGAGAAACAGAACCAGTAGGATGTGTGTGGGCGCATGCATGCGTGTGTGTGCATGTGTGTAGAGAGAAGGATTTATCCTTAAGGAACTGCTCCCACGGTCGTGAGGGCTGGCACGTCACATCTGAGACATGCTGGCAGGCTTCAGACCCAGGGGACAGTTGAGGCCACCGTCCTAGGTCGGAATCCCACAGGGCACGAGGCTTGGATTCCAGGCGGGTTTCTGTCTTGTGATCTGGAGGCAGAATCCCCCCACTCAGTCATTTCTCTTGAGCTCGACAACTGATTAGACATGGCCCACCACACTACGGAGGATAACCTACCTCACTCAAAATCCGCTGGTTTCAATGTTAATCGCGTCTGAAAATAGCTTCAGAGAAGCACCCCGAATGATATTTGCCGAAACAACTGGGCCCCACTGCCTCGCCAAGTTGACCCCCTCAATTAACCATCACAGTTGGGAGGTGAAAGTCCCAGCCTTTCAGGAAAGGGCAGGAACAGAGCTGCCTTGTAACGCGGGCATTGGTTTCTTCTCTAAAAATGCCCAGCCTGAGCGGGCAAGGTCGAGCGAGAAGATGCCCGCACGGGCCTGGAGGTGGGCCCCTAGGCCGCCCGCAGCCTGTTAAGGGCACCTTGTTTCATCTGCCTGCTCCACGGTGCTCGGATGGGCCCCAGGATCCGTCTCGGTGCCATGGCGTGAAGGGGACAGCGAATGCCGGGAGAAGCCCGCGCCCCACAAGCAGCGGCCCGTCGGCTCACCGGGTGAGCAGGGGCACCACTCCCGTCCTCGTGACGGCATCCGTCCAGATCTATCAGCTGTTTAAACTCAGCCCAAACTCAACAAAATGTTTTTTAAATGGAGTAAAATCAGTACCTCTTATCCCCGAGGGTGTAAACAGTGTCATGTGGCTGGAAATCAGGATACGGGGCCTCGTCCGTGCTCAATCACTCGTTTGCCGTTGCCTGTTCCTTCTCCTGCCTTGTTCTGGTGAATCGAGCCACATTTCCTTCATTAAAAATACAGCCTCGGCTGAACCCTCTGTTACTGTTATCAGATTCAGGGCATGCGAGGCAAGGCGACTGTTGATAATATGTCCTGGCTTTGGTGATCCTGAGAGTAGAGAATACAAAATTAAGGCAGCAATGAAGCGGAAAGGGGCATTTCTTATGGGGGCTGGCGGCAAGCCCCCCCCCCCCCCCAGGGCCCAGCTCCCGGAATGCTCCAGCGCTCCCGTGGCCGATTGGGCACGTCTGTCACTTCTCCTGTCAGCAGCGACCAGCCCTCCCTGAGCCCCGTCCCCAGCCCTGGGTCACTCTGAAAGCAAGACTGAGGGAGGCAGACGCAGAGCCCGGGGTACAACGGGAGCCACGTGGGGGAATCGAGGTCCTTTCCTGCCCCCTCCACGTGGTCTTGGGTCTCGTGGAACTTACGCGTTTTATTACAGTCTCGCGAAAAGCACGAATCTCAAAGGGAAATGAGTCTTAAAGAGGTGGCACGGCCGCGCAGCCACCCAGCCTGTGGCGCTATCGGGCTCCAACCCCGTGGCTTCCAGACCAGCGACAGTCGCCCCACCAGGAGCGATGGCCCGTCCATGCTTCCGATGCAGGCTGGCCGGTGGGACAAAACCGAGCCGTCCTCAACAAGCCAGGGAACCGTCCCCTCAACTGGACGACCCTCAGGGCATCGCTGTGCTTATACCCGAGGACCATCAGACACGGAAGCCGTTCATCTTGGAGCGTTCGACTTCCCGCCACGCCTGGGCCACAGGGGAGGGCGCTTCCCCAGACTAACTGTGAAGAACATCATTGTCGGGAAAGGTCAGGGACTCCAGGACTCCCGAGGAGGGCCCCCCATCGGTCTTTGCAGCAACAGTCAGGGAAGCTGACGTTTAGTGAGGACCTGCCACGTGCCCGCCACGTGCTGGGCGCGAGGATGCCTGGGCGCCCCCAAGACAGAGGAACCCTTAAGAAGATGCCACCGCTGCTCCAGCAAAAACAAACCTGGACTGGGATCGATCGTTTTCGGGTAAGATTAGGGGAAAGAAGTGAGTGCTTTTATATCGAATTTGTGTTACTCTCCACGATAAGCGCAATTCTCCTCCTTGCCCTGCGGCTGCCGCCCACTCGTCCCCCTGCTGGTTTTCTTCTCGCTCGTGGGATACAGTTCGGGCAGCCCTGGGACGGACAGGCTGACCTGCGACCCTCTGCCGGCTGACTGTCCTTCCCAGAGCTCCGACGTTACCGAAACAGGTGCACACCAACCTCCCGTCTGGGATAAGGCGGCTGGTTCCGGAGTGAGAGACTGACGAAATTATTTAGGATCAGGTCGGCATGCAGTGGTGGGGGTCCCAGAGCAACGCTGCGGCCGATCCCGCGTCTCCGCCCGGAAAGGCAGTATTGGGGACACAAAAGCTATCGGGTACCTTTTTGAGCCGTGTCTGATCAGACCGGGAGGGGAAAAGGAACGAGAAGTGACGGCAGGAAGACAAAACCATTTCTCAGCCGACGAGAATCGCAGATGCTTCTGATCCGAGTGGAGCGAGTGGGGGGCGGCAAGGCTCTCCCGTCCGCCTGCCGCTTACCCTCAAGTCCTGGCAGACGCGGGGTCGCTGGGCGTCAGGGGCGGCTCGACCCACCGCCTCCTGCCTTTTGCCACTCAGGATGGAAAGCGTCATTCTGAAGCTTCGTGTGGCTGCAAGGATGGGTGTGTGTGCATCCGTCGGTGCCTGAACTCACGTGGTGAGACGGACACCGAGTTTGCTCAGAAGCGCAGAGTTTGGGGGTTGCCCCGGGGCTCCCGAAAAGACGGGCTCCAGCCTCAGCCCCGTCCCGCGGCAGCTGAGCTTCTCTGGAGCTACTGTTGCAAACGATGAGGTTGACGTGAGGCCTACTGGGTTCCAGAGGGGACCCCGAATCCGGTGTCCACATGAGGAGCGGGAAGCGCCGGCACAGAGGCACGAGGTCCCCCGTGACAGCGGAGACAGCGCCGGAGGGATGAGGCCACCGTCAGACGGCCCGGAGCCACCGGCAGCCGGAAGAGGGGGCAGGGTCCTCGCAAACACGCGTCCCGGCGGGCGGCCCCGTGTTCTCTGCGCTCACCTCGGGAAGTCGTGGTGCCCGCTCCACGGACGCAGTGTGGAGGGCACACATTTCCGTCGCCAGCGTGCCGTCTCTGGGCCCTGCTCTGTCTCGCTGTGACGCACCAATGTCAGCAGAGGCCCAGCGGGCTCGTTTGCTGCCTCTGCCTCAAGGCCGTGGACGGACCCTCTCTGCACCCAGGCCCGGGCAGGTCGAGGATGAGCAGCCGGGCCCTCTCGCCGGTTCACATGCCGCCCGAGGGGCCCTGCCCTCCCTTCCTGCGTCCCCTCGGAGAAACCCGCCCCCAGAGGGTGACCCTCCAGAATATGAGGCGATCGCACTGTTCCCCTTCGCAAGAAAAAGGCAGAGGCCGGCTGGTGTCCGGGGAACCTGCCGGGAGGATATTCTCCGTGGGAGCCAACTGACCATCCATCGCGGCTCTCAGGAGCGTCAGGGCCGGTCGGCCTGACGAGGGCTTTGTGCTCCCGAATGCTCCCCCTCGCCCACTGAAAATGAGTGATGGCCGCGGCCGGCCGGCGCACAGGCTGAGACCCCGCGCAGGAGCTCCGCTGGCCTGGCCCTTAAAATAAAAAAGAAGGGGAAGAAAGAGCGGGTGTTTTTAAAATAATGGAGCTCCTTGGGAAAAATATACTTCATGATCCGCTTTGTGGGCAGTATTTATTCCCCTCTGCTTGTGAAAGGGGTTTATCATGCCGAGTGCATTTCTCCGCACTAAAACCAAAACCTCAAAATCTATACAGAGAAAATCACACGGCTGAGTGGAGGTGCTGCATGTACACACCCAGGCACACACCCGTGCTCACACGGGCACAATTACACATGGGTGCACAAACACACACTCAGATGTGTGCTCACACATGCACATGTGTGCACGCTCACAAACACGTGTGTGCACTCACACGCGTGTGTGCACACTCCCCCATGTGCATGCACCCGCATGCACATGCACACGTGTATATACACTCACATGTGTGCACACTCACGCTCACGCGCATACATGCACACTCACATACTTGTGTGCGCTCACACGCATGTGTGCACACTCCCCCATGTGCATGCACCCGCATGCACATGCACACGTGTACATGCACTCACACGTGTGCACACTCACGCTCACGCGCATACATGCACACTCACATACTTGTGTGCTCTCACACGCGTGTGCACACTCCCCCATGTGCATGCACCCGCATGCACATGCACACGTGTACATGCACTCACACGTGTGCACACTCACGCTCACGCGCATACATGCACACTCACATACTTGTGTGCGCTCACACGTGCATACACGCTCACATGTATGCACACATACATACACTCACACACGTACACGTGTACACTCACATGCACACACGCACTCATGTACACGTACCCCCTACACCCTCATCTCTGCCCAGTATGTGCCCTTGTAGACGCTGATTAGCCGCCACTGTCCCCACGGGTCTAAAGCCATGAACTGTAGACAGACTGTCCCCCTCGGTCACAGTGTCAACGAGGTTACTTGCAGGAGCATCCGCATCCTCCGCCACCGTCGCGTCCTCCGATGATGAGGGGACCAGGTGAGAGCCTGGTGTGCAGGCCGAGGGAGGCCTAGGGGTGGGCCCTGCCTCATCAGGTCAACGGCGCAAAGTATGCTCCATGGGGCTGACGGGGAGAGGCCGGTGTGCGTTGATGGCCGTCTACACCAGCATGGTGGGGGTTTTATCCCTCTTGTAGACGCGCGGAGCCTGAGGCTCCCGAAGCGGAAGGATGGCACCCCGGCTCACGGGGGTGCAGGTGTGATGGGGACACACAAGCAGCTGAGCGCCGGCTGTGGCACTGGGCCGCGGGCCTGGGTGCAAATCCTCCCTCCCGCTTCCCCTGCTGAAGGGCGTCGGCCACGTCAGCTTTCGGACGGTCCAAAGGCAGCGGCAACACCCACCGGATGAGCGCTGTGTCCGCTGACACAAGATGTGTTTGCCTCGACGGCGGAGAAGGCGGCTCGGCATCCCAGCCTGTGCCGAATTTCCGTTCTGGCTCCGCAGCCGGGGCTGGGGGCCTGGGACCTTTTCACGAGAGGGGCTCCGAGAGACACAGAGAGGGACAGAGACGGAGAGGGAGGCAGAGACTGCCCACTCCTGGGGTGAGTGCAGGTTGCGGCCCCCACGTTCACAGCCTCACCCGAGTCCTCCTTTCACCCCATCCCCCGACCACGAGACGCAAGGAGGCGCCCGGGACAGCACCGCTTGTCCATCAAGCGGTGGGCGGAGGAGAGAGGAGAGCGTCCCTCTCCATTACTTGTGGACGGCACGGCCCAGACTCTGCCCGGCGGCGGCACCGCTCGGGACCCTGCGATGCGCTGTGGACAAGGGAACACTCGCCCTGCGGGGAGCTCCCGACCCGCCCTCACCTGCTGCAGGCCGTCCACGAGCGTCCACACCAGGTAGCGGCCCCCGCTGACCTGGTGCCCGCAGTTCCCCGCCGTGTGGGTGAGGACACAGGGGAGTCACCCCGAGACCGAGCGCCCGGAGGCGCGGCCACCGTCTGGCTCTGTGCACTAACCCAGCTGCTCACAGCGGCGCCTGCTTGACGCACGGGGCCACGGGTCACGAGTCCCTGCCCCGCGGTGTGCGGGCCTCGTGCCACGGGGCCCAAAGGCAGGGCTGCGGGAGGCTCTGGGGAGAGTCGGCTGCAGGCTCAGCCCTTTGTGGGCATCGTTTGCCTTGTGCCGTAGGGGCCGGGGTCCCTGCTCCCCTGCTGGCCGCTGGCCGGGTGGGGGGGAGGGTTGTCACTGCCTGTGCTCCCAGCACAGCCCCGTCATCCCGAGAGCCGGCCACAGCGCTAAGTCCTGCTCAAACCCGGGGTCCCTCCTGCCGCTTCCCCGGCCTTGCTGACTCCCTGCCTCCTCCAGGGCCCCAGGGACCACACCGGGCCGGCCAGGATAGTCTCACCTGGAGGTCCCGCGGCCTAAGGACTCGGTCCTATAAGATGCTCCCCCCCGCCCCTCAGCGTGGGACTCAGTCCTATAAGATGCCCCCTCCCAGCCCCCACCTTCAGACTCTAGTCACAGGTACCAGGTACCTGTGCCTCTGACCAACCGGCAGCCGATTCTGCAGAATCCTTTGATTCTGTTAACTCGTCGAGAGTCTCACAGAGCTCAGGGGAAGGCTGACCTGTGCTGACCGGTTCCTTAAAGATACAAAGAGCGTGTAGCAACACGCAGATGGGAGAGATCCACAGAGCGAGCTACAGACTGCTGATACCATTAGACAGTACGTACCTTTATAAAAGCGTGAGACTTGCATGCGGTCCGCATTAACTTCCGAAACGAAAGTAAGCCAGTGTGTCGTTTTAATTTGGAAGCCGCTTTTAATACCTTCTGCAAAATCTAAATCATTTTAACAAATCAAAAATATGAAATGCTGTTTTTTTTTTTCCTTTTTTGGTGCCGGTTGAAATTCATTCTCTCATTTCTCCCTCGGTGTCTCTCTCTGTCTCTGTGTCTCGCTGTATCTCTCAACACACACACACACACACACACACACACACACTGACTACATATACTTTTTTAATAAGAAAAAAATCAGTAGTCATTATCCACATGAATTCAATGAGGAAATGTAAATCTGACAGCTCTTATTATCTCCCAAGGCAAAATGACGTAGACTTACAATCGTGGATCCGCTTAACGTAACATATCAAATATTAGTGTGAAATGGAAGCAAGGGCAGATAATTGTAGAGAGTTGTTATTACATGACATTTAAAATCATATGCTACGTTCCGCAACACTCCAAGAAAGATAAAAATGAAAAATGAAGTTAATGAAAAGTTATTGCCTTCCTGACGATTGCAGAATCAGGCACTTTACATTATGATAAAATCTTTCTGGAACACTAAAGCTTACAGAAAATAATAATTTAGGAGTGAATCGCCCTCATGGGAAGCTCCCAGCCCCATGTCCAAAAAGGTTTCCCAGCCGAATGATGAGCCTTTATTTGTCTCATCACGTGGGATTTATGAGTCCACGTCTCTGGAAGAGCCCTCACGAAGGCTGTCACAGAGGGACGTGGGTCCTTCCCACAAGCTGGAACCAAACTCCCCTTTGGAAGGTCTCCTTCCTGAGTCTCCTGTGCGCTTATGTGCGGCTGAGCTGGGAGAGCCGCCCCTCCACGCGGTGTGTGTGTGGCTTTCGTGTCGACGCGGGGGCGGGAGCCCGCTCTCTGCTCGCTCTCTTTGTAACCGGGTCCACCTTGTGACCGGCAGTCTGCCAGGGAGTCCGTGCCCCGGTCCACTTAGAGAAGACACGCACAGCCCAAAGCCTCCAAGGACAAGTTTACCCTTTGTTGAAACTTGAACTTGAAATCATGAATTTGCAAAATGGTACCAACACGGTGTGAGCTGGTTGGTGTTTTTTGTTTGTTTGCTTGTTTAAGTTTATTTATTTATTTTTCAGGGAGAAAGAGAGAGAGCGCAACCAGGGAAGGGGCAGAGAGATGAGCAGAGAGAATCCCAAGCAGGCTCCCCTACGCGGGGCTTGATCTCAGCCGAAGACGAAATCAAGAGTCGGACGCTTACCTGACTGAGCCTCCCGGGCACCCCTGTTGGGTGCTTTTGAATGCTCATAATATGCAGTGCACAGTGCCAGAGTATCTGTCCTTTCTAGATCCTTCTAGCTGGACTTTTCAGTGGCCCCTGAATCAGTATCTCTGTCAGTCTTCAGACCGGCGTCCGGCTTCTGAAAAGAAGCCCTTTTAATGTCAAAGGCTTAACTTTCAGAGATGGTTTCCCTAGCTCACAGAGTAAGTTTCACGATCCTTGGCTGGGCATCCGACCTCCCCGTGGTCTCATGTTTATCTACCCAACTGCGCTTTATTCCGAATGTGGTCAAATAACTCAGACCCGTTCCCATCTTCCGCATGCTCCCTGTAACCTCATCTCCTGCCTCCCTGGATGCGTGTCCCAAAGATCTCCATGCTCCCCAACCCGGGACACTCAAGGAAGGTGGCATTTATGTGCCCACAAGGTGGTGTTTTGGTCCGCTTCCTGCCCTGCCATCCTTGGGACTGGAGATTAGCCCACCTCACAGCCACATTGGCCATTTCTCTCTGGACTCGAGGGGACAGCCTGGTGTACCCTCGGCGGCAGCTCCCCACACTGTGTCCTCCGATGCCCACGCCCTGATGAGGGCGGCTCTCTGCTGGGCACTGCTGTCCTCCGCTAGCCTGGGGCCTCAGCTGCCACCTCACTGGAGTCTCAGCGTGCGGATGCTGTCCTTTTCCTGCTGCTGCATTCCAGAATGAACACACCCTGTCCCCAACGCCCCATGGCACAGATGGGCCCAGACTGTAGCTAACATGCGGCTTGGGGACAGCAGATGAGCAGCACTCGGTGGAGAATTTGGCACTGGGTGGGAGGTCTTACTGCCTGCCGAGGACACGGACCCCAGCCTGCCCTCAGCGCATTCTCCGAGCGGTGAAGTTATCCCACCTGCCGCCATCTTGCTGGAGGAGCTTCCCAACTGTGGCCGAGAACACGTGGCATGTCCCCCTCTCTAGGGACCAGGCCCGTCCTGTCCAGGCAGGTAGAGGTGCCCCTGCCCCTGAGGGTGCCTGTCGAGGCTTCCTCCACATGAGGATCACGTGTTCCTTGCTGGCTGACAACCAGAAATTCCTCACCAGTGCTTGGGGGAGGCCACGCTTGTGACTCCTGCTGCCCTAAGACGCAGTGGTCTGACGTCCACACCCTCCCCAACGTCCAGGCCCTCCAATTTTCCATGAGCTCACGTGGGACCGCCACAGCCCAGTCCAGAGCCAACCTCACCTGAGCCCCCATCCCCGCCTGTCTGCATCGCATGCTCAAAACAGAATTCAAAAAAGAATGAGACCTTGGGGCGCCTGGGGGGCTCAGGCAGTTCAGTGTCCGACTCTTGGTTTGAGCTCAGGTCACGATCGCACGGTTTGTGGGTTCGAGCTCCGCACTGGGCTCTGCGCGGACAGCATGGAGCCTGCTTGGGATGCTCTCTCTCTCTCTTTCTCTCTCTCTTGAAATAAATAAATAAACTTAAAACAGATGATAAACTTTAAAAATAAACTTGTACACACCAGTCAGCATAATGATTGAATAATAAAACAAAAACATTTCGGAACGAAATAAGAAGCCGATTAACGGCATCTCCGTGGTTTGATGACAAAATGGTGACGTGAAGACTTCTGGCATCCTGCCTGGACGTCACCGGACCTCTCAGAGCTGAGGGCTGGCGCCATTGCGCATTCCGAGTTTTAGCCGTATCTGGTACATCCTTGCCTCTGTCACTTTCTGTAGCACCTCTGCCTGTAGCCCTCGTCGGACTCCCGTTGGACTTTCTGTGGCTCCACGGTTTCAGGTCCACCTTTCATATCGTCTGCTTTCTTTCCCCTCTCGGGGCATCAGCTCTGCCTTCCGGCTCCTTCCCTCTTCAGCTTTGTCTGATCGTGGTCGAATCCACGAACAAGTCTCTAGTTTAAATTCTACTCTCGAAGGCTTGTGTGATTTTTTCTTCTAACTAACCTGGTGTGGCCTCTTGTTGCTTTTTTTATCCCTGATTTTTCCCTTTAAACACACCAAACGTACTCACTTTATACACTGTCCCCGACAGTTCCAGCACCTTCCAGCCTGTGAGTCTCGGTTTATGGGAGTCCTGCTGGCTATGGCTCCTGCTCAGTAGCTCTGTCATGTATTTAGTGACTTTTTTTCTTTTAATTAAAAAAAAAAAAATTTAATGTTTTTATTTATTTTTGAAGGAGAGACAGACAGAGCATGAGCGGGGATGGGGGGGTTGGGCGGGGGGGAGCAGAGAGAGAGGGAGACATAGAATCCGAAGCAGGCTCCAGGCTCTGAGCTGTCAGCCCAGAGCCCGACGCGGGTCTCGAACTCACGAACTGCGAGATCACGACCTGAGCCGCAGTGGGATGCTTAACTGGCTGAGCCCGCCCCCAGGCGCCCCAGTGACTTTGGTTTCAAATTCCGGTTTCTCAGAACCACTTCATGCAAAGGTGTTGAATCCTTCGCCCAAACGTATTCCCCATTTTCTTCTCACAAGGACACCACCAAACGGACAATTAAAAAAGACAATTTTAGCTTGACCTTGAGGCCACAAAGTCAGCGTGAGGTTCCGTTCCCGGACACGAGTGCGCACGGTCGGCACATCTCAGAAGCAGACGTTTCCTCTGTGTGGCCTCTGCCCAGCACCGGCAGCCACTGTGAGAGAAACATTGCGCTGCCCCTGGACTTACCCTTTCACAATTTATGGCCTCAGAGGAATCCCCTCCTGTGATCCCTCAGCCGCGCGTTTAAAACTAGTTTTGAAATATGTTAGCTGGTGCTTTTATCGGTATGGCGGCCGGTTTACATTTCCAGTTCTTCCCCGACTTCAAAACGGGGCATTACTGTACATTTGAGGTTTTGCGGTGCGACGTGGCGTTTTGCGCCAACCTCCCTCCCCCGTCCGGCTGACAGCAGACGCGACCCCTCCTGCTGGTCCCCGCAGTGAGGACACAGCTGAGGATTACACATCCGTGCTAAGGAAACGTGGCTTTTGTTTGTTTCTGATAGCCTGGTTTTCTGCAAGACTCAATTTCGCTGTGATTTTGTCCTCTAATAGAACACGTTCAAAAACGCGCCGTTCTTGGGGAACTGCCTACCTCAGAACGAATTTTGGGAGTTGGACGGCTTTATGAGCCAGTTAATCCTCCCTGTGTGGAGAGCACAGTTTTGGCTATAAGAGTTTCCAACGACTTCCATGCATAAACAGAAAATCAAGTTAACGCTGGAAAAATTTGCTTTCCTTAGATGTAAGCTCCCTGAGGGCAGAGTTTAGTCTCTGCAGATTCTAGGCCACGTCCGACTGATACTCCAAATCACCTATGGATTAAAGAGAGACTTCCATGTTTAGAAATTCTCTGCAGACAGGTGACAGTGACAGTAACTTCAGTGCTGTGACCCCGTGGGAGGAAACACAGGTGCACCCAGGGGACGTCTGGGCTGAGCTCCTGCCTGGAGGGGTGTCACCTGGGAGCACCAGGCCGGCGTGCGGGCTGCAGGGGGCAGTCTGACTGTGGCAGTGGCAGGAGGCAGGGCCGCGGAGGCTGGAGGCCGAGGAGAAGTCCCTAATGTGACAGGCTGATTTCAATGTAAAGAGAGCACGCCTCTAAATTAATTTAATTAATCAAGCCTCAACAGAGGGGAACAATTTGCCGTTTGTGGGCACAGCCATGACGAGACAATTCTCCTGCCCTAATATGACAGGGGCAGTGAGATGCTAGTCAGGTGTTTCCGCTGCTGGTTTCCGAGGGAGGACGCCTCAGAATTAATTACATCGAGCGAACAATTACGTCTTTAAGTCACAGGAGTTCAGAAAATATGGCTACTGCTCCTCGAAGGTCGTGAGCCTTTTGGGTTTGCGTTTTGTTTGATAATGTCTCGTTCGATTGGCTGAATCATTGTCACTTGGATTTTTGTAAAAAGAAAGTTTAAATTCGAATGGAAGACACGAACGGCTGCATTTTGGATCTGCAACGCTTCTCGTCACTCCCGGCAAATGATTGGTAACCGGCCCCCCTCAGGGAGGGAAGTGGAAGGTGTTCCCGGAGACTCCCTGGTCTAGACACGCAGTTGCTCAAACATAAATGCGCGGCAACTGCATTCCCGTGGTAAAGACAGCGCGTTGGCTGCTTCAAGGTCAACCTCAAAGCTAGCCCGACCTCATTTCTAATTGTGACAATATGTGTATTTCCAGCCCGGGAATGGGATGCCTATGGGTGACCGAAGAACTTCCTAAAATCTTGGAAGTCAATATCCTTTGAGTTGCATGGGTGTTGTTTTGGCTTGTTTTCTTTTTGTTATGTGTTTTTGGAAGAAAGTTATAAAAATCGGCTTGACCCCCTGCCGGTGTAAACCCACGTGTTGTCCCCAAAGGTTTCCGATGTCCCGCCAGGAGCTTCCGGGTCGGGGCCCCCACTTACAACCTCAGTGGCACTGCCGCTGTGGCCAGGAAAGGGTGACGGCTCTGAAGCCTGGCTTTGGCACGGCGCGAGCTCACTGCTAGAATTTCACGCCAGCTGATTTAAGAGTAACGGTGCCGGAATCTCGGCCAATGGCATCTTTGTGCCAATGAGGTCAGTGCAAAGCACCAGGGAGGGTTAGAGAGCTCTTTGGAACGGGAGAGGTCTGGCGCGGCGCTTATTAAAATGTAGGAGCCGAATCAGCTCTACCTACATAGCACTCATCCGTCACATAATTCATTTCGGGGCTCTGTAATGTTAATGAGATATGAAAAGCCTTTTCTCCACTTGCAAGGTATCAGCGTAGTAACATTAATGACACAGAATCAGCCCTAGTGAATGGCGGAGAAAGCACTCACCTACACTGTAATTTATAATTGGCCTACTCAGGGGACCTAAGCCTTTTTGCAAGAAAACCGGGGCAGTTTGAGCTTTCAAATATGTTCCTTTCAAGCTCGCATTGTCACAGAGAAGGTCTGAAAGAATCCGTTTGCATCTAATTCAGACCTCAGTGTTCTAGTCTGAAAAGACTCAAAGAAGAAAAGAAAGGAGAAGAATAAACCCTCCAGCTTCTCTAAGGCCCGTGTGTGACATCAGGATTTGTCGGCATAAAAATGCCCTTGTGACAGACATCATTATATCATTGCAGGAAGGGAAAGAATGAATAGGTCCCCCAAATATTTCTGGCACGGCTCCAAATGCACGCGGTTTATTCCCGCTCCTCTGAAAGTCTCTCTGCTTCCTGGGGATCGCAGGCCTGAAGTGGGGCCCGGTGGGTAACACTTTATTTTAAGCTTCCATCAATGGGTGCTTAACTACTACTAATTTAGAACAGTGGCTTGGGGAACGATATTGGTGAGTCACAGACATATCAAATGATTCCATTGTGATTGGTTTTATTGCCACGAATGCCGGGGAGGCGAGGCGTTATTGATGGGAAGCTGGGAGAAGCGGGCTGCGGTCTGCGAGCTCTGCTTGGCGGCCAGTTCTGAGCCGGAGCCGCGGGCCCCCCGGGCAGGCCCCACGGTGACCCGGAGCTGGCGAGGGAAGCTGTCCCCATCGCGCAGTTGGGGTCAGGCCCGAGGGGCCAGGACCAGGCAACTCTGACCTAAATATTGACGTGGATCGCAGAGTTCCTATTTTTTCACTAACTGCAGGGACCCCATGAGTGCAAGCAAGCGACACCCCTGTGTCCTCTCAGTGGGATTTTGGACTCATTGTCTTAGCTCCAGACTGGCCTGGGATCATTTTCTGCCCAGAATCCCAGCCACGGCCCCTCGCTCGGTGCCCGTTTCCTCCAGGCGCCCCGAGCTCCAGAGTCACGTCTGCCGGTGACTTGGTGCCAGGCCCTGCACCTGCCTCGTGGGCACACCGGACTTAGCGTGACCAAACCCATCTGTCCTTGTCCACCCAGCGGTGTGACCCCTCAATTACAATAGTGATAGATAATACTATATGAATGTGATTTTGAATCTCTTCTTAAAACTGAGCATAAAAATCTTTTAAGAAGTTAATGGATTTTTTTAATGTTTATTTATTCATTTTTGAGAGAGGGGGAGAGAGAGAGCGAGAGAGAGAGAGAGAGAGAGAGAGAACACGAGCCAGGGAGGGGCAGAGAGAGAAGGAGACACAGAATCCAAAGCAGACTCCAGGCTCTGAGCTGTCAGCACAGAGCCCGACGCGGGGCTCGAACTCACGGACAGTGAGATCGTGACCTGAGCCGAAGTCAGATGGTCAACCTACTGAGCCACCCAGGCGCCCCAAAAAGTTAGTTTAAATAATTAATGGAGAGATCGTGGTAGCCATCTATGCTGGAAAAAACTATACGTGGAGAAACAGTGGTTTTGATTACTTCCTGCACACACGCAGGGGGCGCCAAGGATATGCGTGTGCACAACCTGTGAGGCTGCATAAGGCTGAATGGTGTCGGCAGCTCTGAGAGGCACGAAAATCGACGGGCTCAAGCCCGGCCGTTGGCTTCGAAGGGACGAAAGCTGAGGGCTAGTGTCGTACCGTGGAATCGAAGCAGCTCCCAAGCCGGCAGGGTGGGTGTCTGGGTTCACGATGGTGGCGTGACCGCACGTGTGCCGTGGGATGGTGCACAGGGGGGGAGCCAGGCTTCCATGACGCAGGGGGACGTTGCAGGTGCCCCGCATGGGGCGGGGGGGATCATGTGTGCACGGCTCAGTACGGGCAGACAGATCCACGTAGAGATAACTAAGGCGCTGGTATACACAGGGGTTAATGTGCACACATGCATCGCATTGCAGGTCAGCAGAGGGGGTCTAGCAGCAGGGAGTGCACCTGCTACCCGGATCTTGGTTTCCGATACAATTGTCCAGCACAAGGACCCGGCAGTCCTTGGAGAAATGCCTCACCCCAGAACTGGCCGAGGAAGGCACAAGAGGAGCCTGGCCTATCCTGCTGTTCTAGAAATGAGGAAGCGCTCAAAACCAGCGGGGCCAATGGGAGGAGCTCCCAGGGGGCAAAGCTGGAAGGACTTTAGCAAGGGGACAAATACTGCCGAGTTATGCCCAGTGAATAGATTTCCATGAGTCATGCTGATTAAGTAAATGATTGAACAAGCAAATAAACGGAAGGGAAGGGACAAGTCTGCATGGCAGACGAATTCCAAATAATTTCCGTAGACACTCTGTCCTCAAGGGGTAGAGTGCGAGCCCCCAGCGGTTACCCATGTTTGCAAACTGTGGCTTCCTTCCGGTGGGGAGAACGTGGACAGGGGAGGCCTGACGGGCACCACTGCCACCAGGCAGGCGAGGTCAGCGTCAACAGTGAAAATTAAGACGACGGATGCACCTTGACACGACGCTGTGTGAACGACACCTTACGTCTGTGGCCCTCCACCCCAAAACTCATGTCCCCAGGGTGATCACGAGAAAAACACTAGGCAAATCCCAACAGAGGGACAACATACAAAATTCCTGACTACTGCTCCTCAAAACTGTCAGCATGGAAAATAAAGGAAATCTAAAAGACAGTCCCAGAGCAGGAGAGCCTAAGACCACACGATCAGTGGATGTGCTGGGGGGTCCTGGATGGGATAGAAACAGAAATAGAAAAAGGACATTGGGTAGAAAATAAGGAAATGTGAATAATGTATGGTCTTAACGCATCAGGGTTGACAGATTAATCGCAACGGACGCAGCTTACTGATGTAAGATGGTAATAACAGACAAGACTGGGTGTGGGATCGAGGGTTGTTCTCTGAACTTCACGATGTTTCTGCCCAACTAGAATTAATCTGATGGGAAACTTAGTTTTTAAAAAGTTACCTATGGGACACACAGAGGGCCTCATATACTAAGGAGAGAGGTTTAGGCAGTAGGGATTTTGTGCAGGGAGCCCATAAAAATAATCCATCAGGAAGCCTTGACAGTGGGGTGCAGGATGGTTTGGGACACAGGTGGACGGGAGGAGGGGACACCCTCTCGGTGCTGTCAGGCCTCGAAGTGGCACCAGCCCGGGCCAGGCGCTTTCAGTGGACACGGCTGGAGCCCTTCGTGTCTCCGACTGCAATCTCGACTGACGGTTTCCAGGATGATCTAGAAGGAAACCATGTGGGTGTATATGTACCCTAGTTGATGACAGTGAAATTTAAATTCAAACTCATAAAGGCATAGAATGTGGCAACGAATTCATGAAGCAGAAATGTAAACATTCAAAGTAAATTTTTGAATATCCTCAAGAAGACACAGTTGTAAGAATTCCAAAGCCAAGGAAACCACAGAAGTCATTTCTCAACACAGTCGGTGTTGGGCTGACAAAGCCGGGAGCCTGCAGAGACGGCCAGGTCCAACCCTGACTTCACAGGTGAGGAGACGGGGTCAGCAGTCGGCTGAATTACCACGCAGCCCAGGAGGGGGCGAGTTGGCGACACTCTGCTCTCTTCCCTTCCACGTCGTTGCGTGAGCGTCACCCAGGCACCCCGGAGACCTCCCACGGCTCCCCGTCTTTCCTAAACCACTTGCAGCTTGGAAAAAGGGTTTTAAGGCAGCACCAATGTTACAGGAAATTGGGACATTTTTTCCCCTTTGTCTTGAAGGGCTCTGTGAATTTGTTGGTGACAACAAGTCTCTGTAATTGGTTTGAAGACAAATCCTCGCCATTTCCACAGCCCAACAATAGAACAGCGACGGAAGTAACGCAGCTTCGGGCTCAGAACGCGTAAACTCTACCAAGATGCCCAAGAACGTTCAGAATCTGAATCTGAGATGGAGAAGCTAGCGTTTTCTGGAGTTTCTAGTAAATCCATCTGAAGCCCCGTAGGTACCGCAGGGGAAACGCCTGCCTCCACAGACGTGGACACCCTGTCAAAACCCCTCTGCCCACAGACAACGTGGGGTTCCGTGCCCCTCACGTTTGCTAAATTTGGGGAAAGGAACCAGGAATCTTGTTGTCATGTATATATGTGTGTGTGACATGTGTGTGTGTGTGTGTATATATATATATACACATTTAGGAAAAAATGAACTTGGGTTTTAGTTTTATAGCCCAAATAATTTTTAGCTGAAGAAAATAATAGAAATGAACAACAGACATAAAACTTTAGCCTGTGTAAATTAAATGGTTCTGCTGCATTAACTGCATAAGGCCATAATCCTCTCCTCCATAAACTATTACATGCACAGCAACATATCTGATTTATGGGGTGTGGAATCGATGGGAAAAAATTAATGCTTGAAAAACATATTAGAGACATTATTGAACAGATTTTAATTGAGATTTGATTTCAATGCCCCTTATCCACATGATTAATGGGTCCTACCCCTCGACTGCTGCGGTCTGAAAAGAGTCCTTAATATGACAATTAAGTATCTGTCTTTAGGTTTTATGGAGCGCCCCTCCCCCAGACACTTCATCAGTACAGTGTGGCTTTTGTGCAGATTAAATTGAGACTCAATTTTCTCTATTTTCCAGCACTTACTTATGTTTTATGACAAGCACTAAATCAATTTTATGCCATTATTGATTTTTTCTTAAATGGACACAAACCATTTCGCCTTTTGCCCTTCTCTTCTGCCTCCCTTTCCTCACTGTACGTGTGATATACGGCCAGCGGCCGCGATTTCCGGCGCTCCCCGACATTTCCACGGGTCGGCCAATTCATTCCGTTTTTACAACATCAGAATTGACAAACTTAACCTGGAATTCTATCAAAACTTATATATTGTTGCCGGGGACGGGGGCTGGGGGGGGCCGGGGGTTCCTTCCTCCTTTCCTTCCCCGAACGAGAAAGCCTCAAGGTGAATTCATTTCCTTGCAAGTTCTGGCAAGATTTCTCGTATAATATTGCCGAAATTTTTGAACAGAAGCTTAAGCTATAATTTTTCTAACATCCTTGAAGTCTAATTAATATAGCAATAGAGGAAGAATCTATTTCATGGCTTGCAGGGAAAGGGCATTATCTACAAGGTGCAATAACTCCTTTGAGATGCCTGGCGACAGCTAGTCGTATGCAATGCAATTAAGCAGCTCCCGGATCTTCGGGGCTTTATCCTCTATGACCTATGGCAAAAATTAACTGCTGCCTTGGGCAAAAGAAGTAAGAATAGGTACATAATTTGTAATCAGATAGCATTTTTTTCCGAGTGAAGAATTATACACGGAGAAAAACAGCTAGCAATCCAGGCTGCTGCAAAGGTCCCACATTGATTTGTGGCTCAAATGCTTGTCTTTGGAAATATAATCATACTTAGGTGCAAATAGCCGTTTTCTTCGTGTGGTTAAAAAACATGCAAATTAAGTACAATTGTGGCACTCCATCCTGTAGTGAGCACATTTTATATATTTTATTTTAAAAGGTGAACAGCTAAGCTATATACAGACACGAAGACAGGTTGTTTTTTCTCTCACGTTTATACAAATATAATAGATGGTAACTACCGGTATAGTAAGACTTGCAACAGAATTTTGAAAACAACAGAATTTGCAGATTCGAATGCCAAGTGTTGAAAACAATAAGATTTGCAACTTCAAAGGCAGAAGTCATGTGCTTGCTTTTGGTGCCTTTAGATTAGGCCATGTTAGTTTACCTGTAAACTTTGGAGGAAGAGAGAGAACGAGGGCCTAGCTACCAAGAAGTGCACTCTCTTTGACCTGTCTGGTTCTTCTTGTCTTCCATCTCAAACTGTTCTCAAGAATATTTCTGTAAAATATCGTGACACTCTCTGTTCGGGACAGCATGCCAGGGCAATGGCCGGTAATATGTAGGTTGAAACATAAACACTGTTTAAATATTCACACGGAGAAAGGCCCACGGTTTATGGTTGACTATTTAGATATGACGAGTTATCGTCACATTGCAGGACACCCGAAGTTTGACTTGGGAGGGAGCGCATTCTACAGCCCTCGGCCTGCGCGGCCCCGCGACGGGGGTGGGCGTCGGCTGCAGGACAGAGGCTGGTGGGATGCCGGCCCCACCGTGTCCCCTCTGGGGCTCCCATGGAAGGTGTGACTCAGAAGCACTGATGTCAAGGCTCACGATTGTCCACGCGGTCCCACTTTCTCATGAGGTCGGGATGACGGAGAACACGTGCCGCATCATCCCTCCTGCCGCCGCCCCAGCGAGAAAGCAGTCGGGTGAGCAGAGCCGGAGAGGGTCACGCACACGGCGGTCACTGCCCCCCGTGTGTGCAAACACGTTTAAGGTGGCAGGACAATCACCAGCAGAGAAAAGATGGCTAATAGGTCAGAAAACAGAATCCCCTGAGGGAAAATTATAAAAATACAGTGAATATGAAAACGTTTCTTAAGATATTTATTTATATATTTTGAGGGAAAGAGAGAGTGGGGGGGGCGGGGGGCCTAGAGAGAGGGAGGGAGAGAATCCCAAGCAGGCTCTGCGCTGTCAGCACAGAGTCTGACGCGGGGCTCGAACCGTGAGATCGTGACCTGAGCCGAACCCCACTGGGCCCCCAGGCGCCCCGAGAAAGCACGTTGAAGACCTGAGAATCTGTTCTGATTCTGCTGAAAGCAACACGGACCGAAGCAGCCTAGTCTTCTGAGAACGAGGCTCGTCTTTCTCGCTGGCGCGACTCATCCACTGGTCCCTCTGACACGGGGGGCAGCACCCCCCACCCCGTGCCCCTGCCAGAAGCAGTCTCCACGCCCCGTGTGACACCCAACACCGTCTCCAGCAACTGCCAAACGTCCTGGGGGCAAAACCACCCCGGGACCTCTGCCGTGCGGCCTGGCCCTGGGGTCCGCCGACAGGCAGCCGCAGCCTCGGTGACACCCCGACCACCAACCCCAGGGAAGGGGCGTGCCGGGCGTGCTGGAAAGGAAACCACGTCTGGGACCTGCTCCTCCCCTCCTCCCTGCGTCCGCCTGCATGGCATCGCTTCTGTCTTCCCAAGTCACGAGGAAGCTGGCTCTGCTGTGTCAGTAAACGTGACCTTGTCCCGATAGCACGGGCCGCGCTGACCTGGACGCACCTCCCCCGCAGCCTCTCAGGTCAGCAAAGCACCCACAGTGCCCACCTCTCACCGCCAGCCCGTGTGGGACACACACAGAGCCTCACCTCCCTGTCTAAGCTGGCGAGGCCAGGTGTCGGGGGCCAGGGGCCGGGGTCAGGGCTGGGCCAGGGGTCAGGTCCCAGGGTCAGGGGCCAGGATCAGGGTCAGGGGTCGGGGCCAGGGGCTGGGGGCCCAGGTCAGGGTCAGGGCTGCAGGCGTCAGGCACACGGCCGGAAGCACGGGCAGTGAAGTCATTCATCGTCAACTCAAGGGCTGGAACCCTCCAGACTCCGAGCCGCCTCTGGGGACCCCCCTCCCAGCACCCCCGCTGCCCCCACAACCCCAGCAAGGCTGCTGGCCTCCCGGCCTCGGCATCCTGACTATAAACGCAGGGACGTCCTTATGCACCTTTGGTGTTCCCGCCAACATCTCTGCCCTCCGACTGTACCGATAAACTCAGGAAAGAACTAGACGCACTGGGTTCTCCTCTCCCACCAGGTTCTGTTTTCACAGAACTTCGGCCAGGATAACCGGGGGATTATTTAGCAAACAAAACAAACCAAACAAAATCTCCGCTGCGTAAACGAAAACACAAAGACCACATTATGTATACGGTAGGCACTTCGAGTTTAAAGATCCGCACGTCCTCCTGCAGACAGTGAGGGGATGTCTACACGTCATAGATGAAGAAACAGACAAAATACCTGCCTTCATGCAGCTTAAATTCGGGAAAGGGACACAAACGAGAAACAGCACCAATGAGGAGAGTATTTACAATATGATTCGGTGGTGACGTCACAGAGGGAAGTCGAGCAGGAGAGAATCTGAGATTGTGATGACGAGCATCTCTTTAAAAGAATTAAACACTAGAACACTTTAGCTGAAAAAATACCTTCTCTTAAAGAAACACACAGGGTGACGAGATATGCAGGAAGCAAAAGCCCGTTTATCACGACAAGCAACTGAATCGACCCGAAGGGTGCGAGCCGGGCACGTTCTTCCATCGACAAGCTCCCTTAAACAGACTTCCGACTCACGTAAACCGAAGTTTGTAAC
The DNA here is from genome assembly GCF_018350155.1 of Leopardus geoffroyi. NCBI lineage: Eukaryota > Metazoa > Chordata > Mammalia > Carnivora > Felidae > Leopardus > Leopardus geoffroyi. Next base: position 93,304,943 of record NC_059339.1, read on the forward strand.
TTCAAGGAAGTCACGACGGAACAACGCCCTCTTTGCCCGCAATCAGCTCTCACCTACGCGACAAAATCCCTGGGAGAGAAAATCCTCCAGTCTTTGGGTAATTACAAGACTGTGTACGGCTTCCGTGGCCATTTTCTCCATAGCTTCAATTAATGAACTAATTAAGGGACAGGGTTGCATTCTTCTTACAACAAGTGGGTCACTGCTGCTCGGGATACGGCTTTGCGCCAAGGTGGCTTTGGATGCCCGGCCCAGCCGCACGCCTTCGCGTGTGGCCCCTCTAACACAGGTCACGGGAGGGTCCCAGCTCACCCGTACACGGCCCGCCTGGCACCGGGCCGGGACCCACGAGAGCCGGGGGCCCCATCTTCCCTGGCACCTGCCTGGTCTCTGCTCCCCTGCCCCTGGGGCTCCTGTGACCCCCTCCCCCTCCCCCTTGTGCCCTGTCCCCGCCGCCTCTTGAACCCGACAGCACACGCCTCCCCAGGCCTGAATCTGATGCGCCGGATGTAGTCGTCTGAGCAGGGACCAAGGCCCGGCCGGCCACCGTGGCCAGGGGGACGTGACCTCGCCCGCCCTCATCTGGACATACTTTACTGGGTCACTGCCAGCGGCCACTTGAACACCTGGACGTGTGCAGACAGGCTCTGGCCGCGCACCATCGGGGGTCCCTTGTCGGGGCAGCCGCCGTCCGGGGTTTCCAGGTCGGCGTGGCCGTGGACAGGGCCACGCCCGAGGGAGGGGAAGGGAGGGGCGACCGGGGGTGCCTCTGCTGGGCCCTCCCACCCCCGCGGGCCGGCCGTCCCGGGAGGAAGTGGGCGGCCAGGGCCCCGGCGCGGAGAAAACACCTTCCGTCAGCGCGGGGCGGCCCACCTTCCGAGCGCAGCTGGAGCGGGAAGCCGAGCGCCTGGGCCGTTAGAAACGTGCGGAGAAATTACCTCGGTCCCCGTAGAGGCATCCAGCAGCCGCCCGGCCCAGCCTTTCGGCGGTAATATGCTCCTATCAGCTTTAATAGCCCCGCGCTGGATTCCGGAGGTATTATGGATTGTACAGCAAGCATATTGTCATTAAATTAAATTTTCAGAACATTCCCCAGCTCATCACAAATACCACAGAGAGTAATCATAATCGGTTCTCAACACATGTGTAATTGCCTTCAGCTGGCGTTTCTTACAGTTGACATTGCTCAGCAGTGATAAGGTGATTGGCGATTTGAATACACAGCTTGCTCCGTGGCTGCCGTAATTGAAATATGGTATGTGTGAATGGGAGATTACATTAAGACCCAGGATAATCACCTGACACGAGAGTAATTGAGTCTACAATCTGCCACCGGGGCTCTCGGGGAGCTCCGCCATGAAAGGCAGCCGGGAGGCGGAGGCGCCGCGCTGGCTGGCACCCGGCTCGGCTCGGCTCGGCTCGGCTCGGCGCGGGGCCGGGGGCGGCCAGCGGCCCGGGGACGGGCCCGGCCGGCGGCCGGCCGCTCCCTCCGTCCCCGCGGCCCGCCCTGCCTCCCTGCCTCCCTCCCTCCCTCCCTGTCCCCGCGCTCCCGCTCCGCTCCTTCCCTCTCCCCCGGTCCCCTCCCTCCTTCTGTCGTCAGGACCCTGCCTCGCTCCGCCTGCCTGCCTCAGGACGCACGCGCGGGCGCGCGCGCATGCACACACGCACACGCACGCACACACATACACACACACGGCTCCCGCTCCGGATTCCTCGGACTGAGGTCACCTCGGGAAGACTAACTGCAAGAACCCAAGAAGCAATCCTGCCCCGGATGCCTGGTTCTCCACACTCGCGCGCACACACGTTCACCCGTACACACTCGCGCACACACACGTGTATACACGCACACATTCACCCGTACACACTCACACACATTCACCGTTACACACTCACGCACACACCCGCGCATACTCGCGCACATCCACCCGTACACACGCACAGACACGTGTACACACTCGCGCACATTCACCTGTACACACACACACACATTCACCCATACACATTCACACACATTCACCGTTACACACGCGCACACACCCGCGCATACTCGCGCACATTCACCCGTACGCACGCACAGACACGTGTACACACTCGCGCACACATTCACCTGTACACACACACATTCACCCGTACACACTCACGCACACACATGTGTATACACACACACATTCACTTGTACACACTCGTGTACACACGCATACATTCACCCATACACACTCAGACATTCACCCGTACACATACACATTCACCCGTACATGCTCATGCACATACATGCGTACACACTCACACACACATTCACCCATACACTCACACACATTCACCCATACACACTCGCGCACGCACATGTGCACACACATGCACACGTACACACTCGTGCACACTCACATGCACATGTGTGCACACATACACATGTGCATACACACACGCACACAGGCTCACAGACATGCAAGCATGCAGACGTACATGGGCACACGTGTGCACACATATGCATGCACACATACACATGTGTGCACACTGGAACCCATGTGTACACAGGCACACAGACACACATGTGCGCACACATGCACGTGCATGTATGCACATGCATGCAGACACGCGTGCATACGTGTACACACAAGCGTGTGTGCACATATGCACATGTCTACACACACAGGCACACACACTCATGTGACTCAGAGGGGAGGTCAGCCAGCACCAGTCCCCGGGCCTGGGAGGGCACAATATTGCCGTGGCCTATGGCTGGTCGCTCGTGCTCTGTCTCATCGCCTGCTGCTGCCGATTCTCCTGCCGCCGAGCAACAGAACGGCCGCACAGCCAGCAGCTGGTTCTCGTGAGCCCAGCCTGCATCACGCATCCTGCCTCCTGAACTACACTGAACTAAACACCTCAACATATTTGAAAATAGAGTTTATCGGTTACTACCTATTAAATTTAGGTGGTAGTGTCCATTTGAATATTATCGACAAATAACAAGCATGCAAAAACTGCTTTAATTTTCATGGTTCTAAAAACTGGACATTTTGTTTTACAGAATCTCCTCTAACCCCACATATAACTTTAAAAAAATTGTAAATACTGGGGCGCCTGGGTGGCTCAATCGGTCGAGTGTCCGACTTCGGCTCAGGTCGTGATCTTGCGGTTCGTGAGTTTGAGCCCCGCGTCGGGCTCAGTGCTGACAGCTCGGAGCCTGGGACCTGCTTTGGATTGTCTCTCTCTCTCTCTCTTTCTGTCTCTCTGCCCCTCTCCCACTCACGTTCTGTCTCTCTCTCAAGAATAAATAATAAAAAAATTTTTTTAATTAAAAAATTAAAAATTGGAAATACTATTTGATTTAAAAAACAGAGTTCAGCATCTAAACTGTGGCAAACAGAGGAAATGAGAAATTAGACAGAGCATGTGTGTGGCATTGAGGCAGGACGTCCACCTTCCCCGCAGCGTGGGCCAAGGGGAGCCACGACACAGGGAACGGGCCGGCCTGGGAGAGGCGTCCCAACCCGGCCACCACGAACATTGGTTCCTTAGAGCCTGAGTGTCCCGGAGGGAAAACGAGTCAGCAAGCAGCCGCCATCGGAGGTGGGAAGTGGCCTGCTTTCTGGAAAGGCTCCTCTTCTGCGTGGGGGCTTCAGCAGCAGCAGAGAGGGTGCGGCATGGATCCCCTGGGTGGGGGGGCGGGTCCCCGCACGGGGCCTGGGCATCAGGCCGGGCTCCCGTGGACCACTCGCCCGTATGCACGTGCGCACGCACTGAGGACCTGCGCAGCCTGACTCTGGGGAGAAGGTGCCGGCCGTGTGCCCACCGCCTTGTGTAGTTTCTATGGTTTCCACGTTGTCCCTCCTCTCACGGGTCACATGCTGCACGCCCACGCCTGCCACATAATTTTCTCGCGGAAGTCATCAATGGATGATAAAGGAGAAGTGGAATAGCGGATGCTACAAAAATTCATAGAAAACTAAATCCACATCAACCCTTCACAGAACACAGCCGCTTTAAGTCGTATGAATTCTAGATTCACGGTAAAGGAAAATCAGTTTGATGACTGTCCGTCGTGAAGGTGTGTTGGGCTCCACTGCTCCAAGCAGGCCCGAGACGGCTCATGGGCCTCGACTGCCCCCTCGAGTCCCGCTGGACGCTCAGCGACGGGGGTGTCCTGTAACTTCCCCGGGCAGGGACGGCTCCCTGTGAACCCCAAGTCTGTGCCCCTGCCACCCCTGTCTGCCAGCGCTGGGCCCACCGGGACAGAGGGGACCGCAGCCGTGACTCGCTACTACAGATCTTAGATCCATCATTTCCTTCAACCCTCATCAGAAATGGGCAAGTCACACATTTTCGTGAAACTGGCGTGGACACAGAGACCCAGAAAGGGAAACCACGTGGCCCGAGGAGAGCGCCAAGGCACCAAGATGGAAGCGGGGTTGCAGGCATGAGTCAGTCGCCACAACTGGGCGGGTCTGGGGGGCGGGGACCAGGCTCGGGGGTGCCACAGGCCGCAGCCCCTCTCCAACGGGCACGTTTGCATCCGTTCCCTCACCAGCCACCGGAAACACCCTCCTTCACGACAGAAGGCGGCTTCGCAAGGAGCCCCGGCCCCCTGCCGACCTTATGCCCTTCCCAGGCAGAAATCATGGCGCGCCATTCCGAATAGATTCACTCTGGAAGAAAATTCGCTGAGGCTCTGATTGCGTGTGTTCTCTGGGATTTGCATCTTACTGGGTTCAGACTCTACAACTCACACAGGTTTTCATGATTTGCAAGATTTGGAAGAAACCGCCTACATGTAGCAATTTCAAGGTCATGGAGTTTCTCCATTTTGTTAGGCACAGATACAGAACTATAAGGCCATCTTACTGCCGGCAAGAGATAGATGGCCAAGCGGAGACGATAGCATCTCTGTGCACTCTCCACCCCTACAGGTGCACGCTTCCTTTCACTTTGTTGTTGTTGTGTTTTTTTTTAAACTGCAAAGTGTCACTTGCACGCATATCTACACGATCAGAGGAGCCCCAGAGGACTGAGGGCGGCACTGGGCACGGCTGGGGCGCGGGGCCGGAGTGACAGTTTGGACTGAGGAAGGTGTGGCTGGCTGGAAGGGTGGGCAAGCCCGTCTTCTCAGAGTGACACAGGTGTCCCGGAGCTGTGAGGACAGACCCGCTAGGACCCAGACAGAGCAAGGTCTGCACACCGGCCGTCACACACGCTTCCAGGGAAAGTGGCATTTGGAAAGGGCCAGAGGGGACACATCCGGTATCCGTGCACCAGTTTGTAGGGATGTCAGTCAAACCGGAATTCTGTTTCCGGGCGCCGTGGCCAACACCTCTTCAGACAGGACAGCTTCTCCAGAGTCAGAGCGCCAAGACACCACGACAGGTCACCTGAGGTCTCCGCTACCCTGAACACACGTCACATCCCCCAAAGGCAGGCACCCGGCTCGTCCGAATCTCCATTTCTTCTGCTGCGAAACGGGCGTCTTGATAGTAGGGGTGTGTCCCAAGGAGGGACGCATCAGAGACTTCAGCGCCGTCAGCCTCTAGTGTGTGCCCGAGTCACGTAGAGTCTAGACAAGGGCAGGACTTGGCGTTGGCTCAGAAGAGTCCGTTCTCCCGCCTTGGTGGTTCCAAAGACCAAGGAGAGCGTCTTCCCCATTTCCCGCAGCTACTCTGAGTTCCCTTGCGGTGAAAGACTCACACCGGCCGAGCCCCCGCCGCGCCTCCTGCCTGAGCACACACCCCATTGGTAGCTTAGGATTCAGGCAGGCAGTCTCCACAGCCGGCTGCGTTCTGGGGCTCTGTTGTCTTCTGGGGTCACATCGTTCCTTCTGACAGATCAGAACCACCGCCTGGATTCGGATCATTCAGATCACTGCCCTGCAGGCCACTCACCGTCTGACGCAGAGGAGGTCCCGTAACCCTGAAAGGCTCCTCCTTCCATGTCTTCCCAAGTCTACGGTGACCCTGCGGAGCCAGGCACAGTTCTGTGAAACCCCCTGAAGAGTGGCGTCTCCCGCAGGAACACCAGACGCCCTGACTTTGCGGGGGTTGCTTCTCACCAACCCGCTTCCCATCATGCACCACGTGTTCACCTCAGACCGAGACACTGAAAACAGAACAACCAGACAAATGTCTTTAATGAAAACAACTATTTGTGTGGATAAGCAGATGGTCTGGAAGGCCCCTTTACCCCACTGGTCCCCACCCCCAGGTCAATGTGAGAATCTGAGGTGTTCTTGACCTTAGAGTGACCCAAGCTGAGAGTATTGACTGGAGAAATCCCAGGGGACTTGAAAAGCTCTTTCTCCCCCTTGAATCAGAAGTCAGCAGGACTTCCCAGCAGCCTCTGTCACACTGAGGGCCGCCGTATATCTGAGTGTCCAAACAGATTGAGAAAGTCATTAATTCAGACCTCTCGCCAAGACAAGGTGTGAAAGGCTCAGGGTACGGACATCCAAGAACCAGAACCAAGAGCGAGAAGAACCCTTGATGACCGGGATGGTCATTGTCCCTAACGTGGAAACAACCCCAAACTAGTCCTGCATCTAGGAGGAAACATAAACATAAAAGCTTGGGTTACCCTTCCTTTTATGGGACTTTCTCTCCCCTCCCATATATTACTCTCTTAAATGAATTCTTCGAGACCCGAAACGTCCTCACGCTTTTCCCGAGAAGCTGACAGTCACAACGTTAGTTTGACCATAAAGTAGCAAAGTTTTACAACATACGAAAAATACAGTAGTACTGTATAACACTGTCAATATCATTTATGGCACAATTTTACACAAAGTAAGAAGTGTCATAAAAGAGAAATAACTTCTATCAACTGCCCTAAAATGACTTCTGTCATAAATAAGTCCGATTTCTGAGAGAGAACCAATAAAGTCCTAGCAAATACCATTTTCCCCACTAAATAATCACCCTGACCTTTTCCTGTAGCATCACCCCCCTAAAAAAAACACACATGCAGGGAAATACTGGCCTTGAAGGAACTGGGAAATGAGTCCATTTTTGAAGGTGAACTGCAGTCTGCTTCTCACGCAGGATCCAGAAATGTTGGTGTCGACGCGCGTTGGTGGCCGTGTTAAGAGGCCTGAGAATAACAGTGATTTGGTTTTTTTATTCTTTTCATAATTAGGTGGCCACCAAAATATCAGCCCAGCCACATTTTTTGCCCATTGTCCTCAAGTGGATCTATGGCCCTCACACCCACACCTTACCAAGCTCGCACACTTCCTTGTCTTCATTCACACACACAGACATGACACATGGGCACACTCATGCACACACGTGTGTGCACAGAAGGCACGGCCTTCTCGTCCCCAAGGCACAACAGCTTGGCTGTGGGGTGGCCGAGCGATCACTAGGCCGCGTTCTTCCTGAAACACCTGAGCTCACCGGGCTCTGACATTTCTTCACGGCGCGTCTAACACAGATGGTGAGTGTGTGGCCACGTGGGCCCAGACACAAAAAATGTGTGAAAAGTCATGATCAGAGCTTCAGCCCCAGACCTCCTAAGTCGGTATTTTAAGCACTGCCAGCCAGGAGCCACGCCATCTCCATAATCACCACGTGAACGTGGAATGGAGAAGTGGGATGAGTTTGTGGTCACACGTGTGTTATTCATTCATAACGTGAAGTGTCTGAAACATCTGTGAACTCAGTGACTATTAGAAAAACTGCCAAGAAGTTCCAGATTTAGTGACCAGTACGTATTTCTATGGAAGAGAGAGTCAAACCCGTCACTTGTTAATTCAAATATGTGAATTCAGAGCTCAGGAGGACAATATTTTTTACTCCTGTTTTCCTGGTCGGGACGAGGTTGGCAGAGAGACTTATGGGACCGTCGCCCTTTTCACAGCAGAGAAGGAACTTTCCACGTGAGTCGTAGTTTTTTAGTTTTATGTTATCTTGTGTTTGATTTTATCGTTATTTTCTGTTACACGTATTGTGAAAAGCAACGTGCCTGCTTTGATAAATAAAAAACTTGAATCGAAGCCTATGGGTACACAGCCACATGCAGTCTTACGTCCTCCTCAGACTTGCCCGATTTTGTCTTTACTGCACAGACACAAAAACAATAATAAAAATGAATTCAGGGTCATAACAATAAGCACATTCAAGGGCCACAGCTATTTTGGCGCGTTTTTGCCAGCTTGGTTTACCATCTCGGGTCACGCTGATTAAAAGGTGCGCATCCTGAGCGAGGCGCTTGCTGGAATTTTCGCTTCCAGACGGCGCCCTGCGCCAGGCTGTTGGAGAACCACGCCCTCGACAGCAGGCGCAGTTCTGCCCGGTGTTTGGAGGGAACTCTTCTTCCCAGGTTTCCCGTGGTTGTGACTGAAACACACTCCACATGCAGCATCTGAGATCGTGGTTTCAGCTTTATCCTTAGCACCTGTCTGCGGTGAGCGCATGGAAACCACCTTGCCAAACGGTGCGTGCTGGGATCCGCGTGGTCCGTGCCGTCCCTACCGTCCTGTCTGCCGCGGCCACGCAGCCTGGTTGTAAGTACGGGAATCGGGACAAAAATCTGTGGGATGGTTTCCCTTCTTTGAAACATTCACATCAATTTCATTCACTGAGAAAATTCGCCAACTGTGATGTGCGAAAAATAAATGCTCAACTCACCAGGCCTGCGGGTTGCAAATTACCCAGGGCTTGGCAATTTGAATATGTCACCTGAATACAAATGCCCCACGCGACACCTGCTCTGAAATTGGCAGCCTTTGGGACGGCTGGTTTTGTCCACGCAATGGGGGAACGGCGCCTTTGGTCAAAAGCTTTTCGAGGCCTTTGCCACAGCCTTTGTACCGTCAGAGCAAACCTCACTCTGTCTTTTCCTGCTTATTTGACAGTGTTTGAAAAGAGCACACCAAGGACGACATCCCCTGAGAAAATGTCCTGGGCTTTCGGGCAAGACCATATATTTTCCTTGGAGTCACATCCATGTACACGTATTTAATTTTTAATGTAATTTTATTTATTTATTGCAGAGCAAAGAAAGCCAGAAACCATATTTTCACCCTGTTGACTTTTGAAGATTTCACATAATTTAAACCATCGAATTAAAGTGAGCGCTCTGGTGACGGGCCGCTTTCACGTTCTCTGGACAGTGCTAACAAGCCGTAATGACCAGCAAGGGTGAAGCGCCTTCCACACACGGCCAGCGGTGCAAGCCTGCCCCCTCACTGCCAGTGGCTGCCGGGACCGTGTACGTGCCCTCGTGTGATGCCTTAATTTGAAGTATATTTGCCTTGTCAGATTTATGTCGTGTCCTCATACTTTCCCCATCAAGCCACTGACTCATCCTAAAAGGAAACCGTGCACACTTCGCCTTACTGTAACTTTTCAGGGAACCCAGAAATGCAGACATGGTGTTTCACTGTCTACAAAAATCATTAACAACTAGGGGGACGTTTATTGCATCAAAGGCAAATCTCCTCGATCAAAAAAAAAAAAAGGACATTGGTTACCTTTGTCTCCTGTACTGTAACCCTTCAGGTCAGATGAGGACTCTACACAACTTGGACACAGATAATGTGAAGATACTCCCACCACAAACATCTAACGTGCTGGCTAAAATATAGCCAACGTACTCTTTGAATAAATGATCCGCTTGCATAAAATGGGGAAGTGTCAAGAAATAAAGAGGTGTGGGAACCCTGCCCAGTAAGCATGTGGAGAGCTCTGCACCTGCCCTGTGCCGTGTGGGGGAGTGATGTGATGTCTACAGGTGGGCAGGGGACGTGAGCCTGAGCGCTCACGAGTCGAAAAGTGGGAACCCGGCTCCGGAGGGCTAATCCCTCAACGTTTATGTGCACAAATTACATCCATCCGTTCAGCATCGGGATAATTTTTTTTTTTTTGGAATTTATAACCAGTCTGAACCACCTAGTCCTTGGGGAGCAAGTTCATACCATACAGAGTCTACCCCAAGCGACGCATTTATGTAAGTCACGATACCTAACCAATTGCACTAATTGAGAATTTGAAGGGACATTCTCTGAGCCCAAGCCACACTCATGCCCCACTAATGACACGTCGCCGAAGAGGGGCTGGGGAGGAAGCGATCCAGAGAGTGACATCAGCAGACTCCACAAGGGGAAGAATTAAACCCTCTTCCCCACCACTGCAGAAATCCGAATCGTCTGATAGAAATGATAAAGAACTAGGTAGAAGAAAAAATGCAAACATGAAGGAAATAGCGAGGCAGAAGCAAATATTCAACAGGGGAGTTGATTCATGTGGCTGTGCAGGTGTTAAGAGGGTTAACACACACGAAAGGAAAACCTCAGGCCTGGGACCGGAGGCGGAGCAGTTATCGGAGGCCCGGAGGTGGAGACAGGGACTCTGAGCCGCTGCCCAGACCTGGAGGGGAAAGCGGTCCTGCCTGCCCACTGCTGCTGTCCCCGACACTAGTTTTGGTAAGCTGCAAGGAGCTGGGGGTGGGAGAGACAGCAGCTTGGGGAACAGTGGCGGAAGCAGCTTGCACACAGCAGTTTCACGGCCATTGTCCCCTCCAGCTAATTTCAGAGAGGACCCAGACCGGACCCCTGGGTCCAGGGCAGAGATGCAGTGGGTAAGTGGCATTTTGGAACGTGGAGGATAGAATGAGAAGGTCCAGTAAACAAATAATACGGTTTCTAGAAAAGAAGAGAGCACATTATTGAAGGAGGTGAAGGGCTGGGACTTATTTGAAAGGACGAAAGATAGTAAATCCTCGCATCACAGAAGAATAAACATAAATCTACACTGAGGCATGCCACACGGATGCCACGGAACAGCAAAGCCCAAGACAGGTTCACAGTATTTTCCCAAATGCCGAGAACCGTTTCCCACGCACCGGGAACTGTAACCACCCCACTAAATTATCCTTCATAGGTGAGGACAGACAGTGGCTGAATTAGTGGGGACAATGCAGTTTGCCTGTGTAGACAGTGCTCCGAGAGCTCACACGTACCGCTGAGTTTAACCCTCACAAGAACCCCCATTAAGAAAGCACCATGCATACCCCACCTTGGTAGGTGACAAAATTTAAGTCCAAAACCTTACATAATTTTCCAAAGTGCATATGTGTCAGAGGACTAAAATAGTTCACAACTAATCTCAAAGAAGAAAAGTACCAAAGAGTCTATTTTATGTGGAAGGAAATTGATTCCAGAGAAGAGAAGTAGGGTGATAAAGCACAGAGTGAGGATTGACAATACTCCCGGACATACGGGTTCATCTCAGCAAGTTCTACATAACCATAGGAAACCATAGTAACAATGGCGAAGACGAACTGAGAACCTAAGAACTCAAACACTAAACAATAATGAGATTCAGCCCCAGAGGGATGGTCAGGGTTAAATAATGCTAAGGATTCACATTGGATGGAAGGAGGTGGGGATATTGCTTATACTTAGAACTGGTCCAGTTAGGAATGCTTGTTAAATACTTACGGTAAGCACAAAACAAAAGCATAAGGTATAACTACATTATGTTGGAAAGACGATCATGGAAAAAAATGTAATAGGTGAGAAATTCTAATTTTAAAAAGAGCTTGTAGGCTACATTAATATCAGACCACAGACACTCATATCAAACATGGCCATTATTTAATGGCAGTGGAGCATTCACCAGGAAGATAGCATGATTCTAAAGTTCCAGTTACCTGATAACAGCTTCAAATATATAAAGCAAAAGAACAGAATTCCAGAAAATTTTTGAAAAATTTATAAGCAGTGTTATAATTTAACACGCTTCTGTTGATAACTAATAGGCATCGTGGTCAAAAAACGTGATATGATAATAAATCACAAAGTAAGACAACACACGTATCAAAGAAATTATGGACATACCTAGAGCATGTGCTCAACAACGGAAAAAATACACGTTCTTTTCAGGCATATGTAGAATATTTATAAAATTGATCATGCACTTGACGAAAAATTGAATTTTAGTAACTACCTGGCACCCGGGTGGCTCCGTCAGTTAAGCGTCTGATTCTTTTTTTTTTTTTTTTAATTTTTTTTTTCAACGTTTATTTATTTTTGGGACAGAGAGAGACAGAGCATGAACGGGGGAGGGGCAGAGAGAGAGGGAGACACAGAATCGGAAACAGGCTCCAGGCTCTGAGCCATCAGCCCAGAGCCCGACGCGGGGCTCGAACTCACGGACCGCGAGATCGTGACCTGGCTGAAGTCGGATGCTTAACCGACTGCGCCACCCAGGCGCCCCAAGCATCTGATTCTTGATTTCAGCTCAGGTCATGGTCTCACGGTGGGAAGACTGGGCTCTGTGCTGACAGCTCAGAGCCTGCTTGGGATTCTCTCTCTCTCTCTGCCTCTGCCCCACTCATGCTCTCCCTCTCTCTCTCTAAAAATAAGTTAATAAACTTAAAAAAATAATTGGTAAATAACACACTGCATCCTATCAAAAAATCCAGTGAGTTGAAGATAACAAAAAATAATGTGTATTTGGAAAATTAAAAATGCTCTTCTAGGTAATTTATAAGTCAAAAAATTGTGGTAGGAACTGGAAAACATTTAGAAAGGAACAATAGTGAATATACTGTCGAAACTCCTGATATGGTCTTGAAGCAGCACTTATCGGGAAATATATGATCATGAAAGATTACTTTAACAGGCGAAGCAGGGCTGCCTGGGTGGCTCAGTCAGTTAAGCATCTGACTTCAGCTCAGCTCACGATCTCATGGTTTGTGAGTTTGAGCCCCCCGTCGGACCATGTTCTGACAGCTCAGAGCCTGGAGCCTGCTTCTGATTCTGTGTCTTCCTCTCTGCCCCTCCCCCCCCCCATGCTCTGTCTCTCTCTCTCTCTCTCTCTCTCTCTCTCTCTCTCTGTCAAAAATAAATAAACATTAAACACACACACACACACACACACACACACACACACACACACATTCTGGGCTGTCCGGGTGGCTCAGTCCGTTAACCATCCGACTTTGGCCCAGGTCATGATCTCACGGTCCATGAGTTTGAGCCCCGCATCAGGCTCTGTGCTGACAGCTCAGAGCCTGGAGCCTGCTTCGGATTCTGTGTCTCCCTCTCTCTCTGCCCCTCCCTTGCTCGCGCGCTCTCTTTCTGAAAAATAAACATTAAAAAAAAAAAAACAGACAAAACCAAGGGTCCAATGTGAGTCATAAAAACATCATCACAAGAAAGAGAAGTAAAGGCAACGAAACTAGAAAGAAATAATATGGTGAAGAATGAAATTTAATGAAATAAAAATAAAAGGGGAAACAAGAATGATGAATTTAGTTCTTTGGATCATCAAATAACCACACCTGTGACAGAATTAATCTAGAAAGGAAGCACAATAAAGCCCTAGGAGGAATGAAAATGGGCCTAAATATACTGACAGCAGAGATTCAATCCATTATACAGAAATAAAAGAAATACCTTTATGCCAGTAAATCTGAAGGTCTAGATGAAATAGATAATATCTATTATGAAATAGATAACATCTAGAAAAATACAACTTACCATACAGAGTTTGAAAGTAGTTAAAAAGTCTGACACGTAAAGTAATTCCAAAAATAGCTTCCTATTAAATACCCGCCACCAAAACAGCAAAATCCAAAAACAAATCAAGCACACACACACACACCCAACAAGAGGGAAGAACAGCCAACAACTTGGACAGTTGTACGGAAAGTCCCACAAGCGCTCCAGGTACGGATTATGTGAGCTCACACGCAGTGTCCTTCAGAGAGGGAAGGAGCAGCGGGCGGTCCTAACGCCTGGAGCACAGTACGTGTGACCTTCGCACCAAACTCGGACAAAAGCAGGATGAGACAGGAAAGTCACACACAACCTCAGGTACCGAGCATAGACGCAGGCATCTGAATTAAAACACTAACAAACCCAGTCCGCATAAAAAGTTACATTATGACAAGTCCGGTCACAATGCAAGCATGGCTTGATATCAAAGCATCTATTAATGTCATTTATACTTTACCAGATAAAGGAGGAAAATGTAAAATTACCCAGGGAAATGTCCAGAAACATTTGATAAAATGGAACCTTTTATGAAATAAATGGTTAAAACAGAAGAACACCTAGCAAACCAGGAGAGAGTTCCTTGGTCTGAAAAACATTAACCACCAAACCCCTGTAGCAAAAGAGAATCTTAATTGTGAGACCTTCCAAGCATTCATTCCCTTTAAAACCAGGGACCAATGAGCTGACCCATTATTACCACTTCAGCATGCTCTCCAGATGTAAATCTGCTGACTGAGAAGCAAAGCAAAGCAAAGACCTATGAATTGGAAAAACTGGGAAAAAAAATACGTTATTTTGAGATACAATGACATCTGGGGTCAAGAAAATCTACAACTAAACTGCTGGAAACAGGCAGGTCAGGAAGTGCGGTCCTAGACGTCAGCCACACGACGACGGAAGAGAGCAAGTTTCAAAACCTGATTTACAATAACATCCTAAATTACAAAGTAGCTAGGAATAAATCCAAGGCAGGATGTGGAAGAGTTTTGTTTGTTTGTTCGTTTTAGCAAAATGTTACTGGAAATCCTATAACATCTCCACGAATGAAGAGGCGTGGGATGTTTAGTCACCGTACCAGGTAATGTGTTTATACGAGCGACGGCCTCTGAAGAGACACTCCACATTCTGGATCCGGGACCGTTGTGTCCGTGGCCTTGTTCCGTAGAACGGGGTGCAGCTGTATATCCTAGAGATGATCTCTCCCACGTGCAGAAGACACGCACGCGAAATCATTCACGGAAGGATTATTTGCGGTTCATTTTAAAGAGAGCAACGCAAAGTTTCATCAAGAAGAGAACGGGAAAATCCTGGTAGGGAATTCGTGAGGTCTGGAGCTACACGTATCAGGCTGGTGAATATAAAAAATCAAGTCTCGGATGACAAAAGCAAGTTTGCTGGAAAGGCGTGGCATGATCCCATTGACAAAAACTTACAGACACAGACACGTATTATACCCTTTATGGAAATGATCGACAAATAGCACAAAGGGATCTTGTGTCTGGGGCTGAGCGCCTGCCCTTTCAGGAGACACGACTCTGGGAGGAAGAGAATAAAATTGTGAGGCAGCTTGGGGGCGGGGGCTAGGAACATACCTGCTGTATTGTTTCAAAGTCAAAAAGGAAGAAGGAAAGAGAAATCTGCCCCAAATTATAGCAAAATCTCAAGTTTTCATAAAGCTGGAGCTGGCTGCGTACATGTCTTGCATCATTTGCTATACTTTTCCACAAGCTTGAAACAGTTCCTAACAAGAAGAAAGAAAGGGGAGAGGGAGGGGGAGGCCGGGAGGGGCAGGCGGAGAGCGGACCCGAGCGGGGCCAACAAGGGCGCCAGGCTGCTCGCGTCGTCGCAGGGTTAGCTCGTCCTCCCCTCCGCGAGGACGAAAGCCCCGGGTGTCTCTGCAGGGCAAATACCAGAAACCGAGAGCGAAATAATGGGTTTATTGGAGCAGCCCAACAAAGTTAAAAATCAAACATTCTGGGCACGGTACCACCCCAGAAAAAAAACCGACTTGAGTTTTAACCGGCTGTGATCATGCTGTAGATGCAGGAAAGTGTCCCCGCGGAACTTATCCCCCGCACCATCAGGAAGACCTCAGCGAGATTTATTTCAGAGTTATAAAAAGATGTAAGGAGCATCATGGATCTTTGCCAAACCCAAAAAGGATGGGCCTGGTTTTCCTAGGGACTCCCCCACCGCGCGTCACCCCCCACCGCGCGTCGTCCTCGGCATCGGGACACATTCTTTATTCTTGTAGGACCTTCGCGTAGCATTTACCAGATGGCCCCGCACACAGCCGCGGGGCAAAGCCTCTTCCTGCCTGTGAGCACGAGCGTGCCCAGTGAAACCCACGTCCGCCAAGGGGCCACCCCCAACCTGGGGCGCACACTCGTCACACCCTACAGCGGCCTTCAAAGCAGAGACAGCACAGGCGGCTGTCCCCCCGATGCCACGAATACCAGAGCCCACGGATGCGGGGTCGTAAGAGGACTTGCGTGTGACTGTAATCTTCCTGAAAGGGGCGTTGCACCTGTCCCTGTCCGTGTCACCGTCGGCTGCGTCTTGCTGGATGGCTTCTAATCTTGGGTCGGTCGCAAAATTCAGAACTGTCATCTCCCCCTGGGGGCCACTGTGGTGGCCGTCTGTAGGGCGGGCAAAGCCACCGAGCCAATGAAACGGTGCTGCGAGCCCCACCTCGCTGTGACCTCTGGGGTCCCACCACCCCTGTGTGGCCACGGCCACCGTCGACACCAGCCCGGTGGTGGCAGCTGGCAAGAAGCATCTCTTCTCCCTGCCCTTTGACCTCCTCCTAGCGCTTCCTGTCGGCAGATCCTGACAAGAAGCCGACTGGCAAGATCCAGGTGTCGGAATTTGCTGGCACCCACCCCCCAGTGGAGGGCAGAGAGCCCAAGGGGGACAATAGGGCTGAGACGGGGCAGCTAAGGAAGCCTGCGTTTGTTAAGCACTTGCTGTGTATTAGCCACTATCCTAAGCACTACGCAGGCGTTACCTCCTTCAACCCTCAGAACAGCCCTGTGGGCTGGTCGCTCCCACTACTTGTTTGGAAGACAGGGACGCTATGTCTCCCACCAGCCGAGCCGCCCAGCTCATAGCCACTGAGTGACCGCAGCTAACGACACACGCTCAGCGCTGGGCCTGCTGCCAGCTGCCCGCATTTAGATATGTTTTTAAAAATGTTGGGGCGCCTGGGTGGCGCAGTCGGTTAAGCGTCCGACTTCAGCCAGGTCACGATCTCGCGGTCCGTGAGTTCGAGCCCCGCGTCGGGCTCTGGGCTGATGGCTCAGAGCCTGGAGCCTGTTTCCGACTCTGTGTCTCCCTCTCTCTCTGCCCCTCCCCCGTTCATGCTCTGTCTCTCTCTGTCCAAAAAATAAATAAACGTTGAAAAAAAAATTTAAAAAATAAAAATGTTTTATTACGTTTATAAAACGTAATTATTCACCTGGCACCCATACCTGGGTTTCTAATAGCATTCTCCAGTAAAAGGAGCCTAGGCTTCTTGGAAAAATGACTGAGTGTAGGGCTGGGAGTATCTTGTATTGCCAGAAAGTAGGGAAGTGTATATATATGTACGTACACACACACACACACACACACACACACACACACACACACCCCTTGCTGGGGGTACATCAAAGGGTCAGGGTAGCCACCCGAAGGAGCTAGAACAACCTGAGTGACAAAATAAAGAAACATTGGATCATAACCCAAAGTGTATAATAATATCCACGGGTCCAAACAGATACAAATAATCAAATAAGTAAGTGAACAGAGGAAACAGACAACTCTCCTGAGCGGAATTCCAAGTAAGTGTCCTCAAGAATGAAGCCTTCACTCCTCAAATGTGAGCGATTCATGACTCCCTTTCAAAGAATCCAGTGTGGACAGGGGTGGGGAGCCTCAGAGCGAGTTCACAGTGGAGAAGACTGACAGACAGACCCCGGCCAGCTGACGACGGTCAACATCAACACGTTGGTAGCCTGTGATACAACGTGATGGAAACAGCACCGCCCCTCTGCGGTCCTCCTCCCCAAGCTCGTAACCTCAGTCCCAGCTGAGAAAAACACGTGGCAAATCCCAATAGAGGGACATCGTAGAAACTGCCCGGCCAGTCCTCCTCAAAACTGTCAAGGCCATCAAAAATAAGCAAAGTCTGAGAAATTGTCACAGCCCAGAGGGCCCCAAGGAGCCATGAGGACTGGATGTAAGGTGGGGTCACAGGTGGGATCCTGGAACAGGAAGAAAGGATCTCAGATAAAAACTACGGAAGTCTGAATCAAGTATGGACTTTAGTTAATAATACTGCGTCGATATCGGCTCACTAACCCTGGCGGATGCACTATACTAATACAAGGTGTTACTTTGTACTATCTTTGCAATTTTTCTGTAAATCTAAAAATACTCTGGGGGCGCCTGGGTGGCGCAGTCGGTTAAGCGTCCGACTTCAGCCAGGTCACGATCTCGCGGTCCGTGAGTTCGAGCCCCGCATCGGGCTCTGGGCTGATGGCTCAGAGCCTGGAGCCTGTTTCCGATTCTGTGTCTCCCTCTCTCTCTGCCCCTCCCCCGTTCATGCTCTGTCTCTCTCTGTCCCAAAAATAAATAAACGTTGAAAAAAAAATTTTTTTAAATACTCTGAACAAGAAGTTCGCTTTTAGAAACTTAACTACGGAACTTCAGCCGAAAGCAATCGATGCTCCGTGATGATTCACAAGTTTAGTTAGTAATAGAGAAAGGGGTAAGTTGACCACTTATTACTTACCTGAAACCACCTGCGCAGGTATTAGAAATACAGAGCCCACACCTGCCTACATCCCCTAAACAAACCATGGGGCTCCGTCCTACGCACTCCACTCAGGACCATTTCCTCTGCAAGACTGCCTTTGCTGCCCGATTTGGCTCAGTGCTAGGACAGGCAGAGCCCCGGGGAGCCCTTGCAGGACCCTGCTTCCTTCCAGACAGATCTGGAAACAGATCTGGAAACAGACCTGGAAAACAGAGCGTTTTCCAGATCGGCCCAACCCCACTGGCCGTTGGGTAGACGGACGGAGGAAGACCAGAGCCCAGCTGTCTGCCCCCCATGGTTCAGCTGATGGAAAGGCACAAGAAAGAGTTTTAGGAGGACAAACATTCAACTGTCTCAGAGAAGTAGTCCCTTCAGAAATCCTGCCATCTGTAGCAACGTGGATGGAACCGGAGGGGACTATGCTGAGTGAAGTAAGTCAGTCAGAGGACAGATATCGAATGTTCTCACTCACACATGGGTCTTGAGAAACTTAACAGAAGACCCTGGGGGAGGGGAAGGGGAAGAAAATAGTTACAAACAGAGAGGGAGGCAAACCATCAGAGACTCTTCAATACAGAGAACAAGCTGAGGGTGGGTGGGGGGGTGGGGAGGGGAAAGGGGTGATGGGCACCGAGGAGGGCACCTGTTGGGATGAGCGCTGGGTGCCGCATGGAAGCGATGAACCACGGAATCTACCCCCAAAACCAAGAGCACACTTTACACTCTGTATGTTAGCCAATTTGACCATAAATTATATTTATCAAAAAAAAGGGAAGGAACACTGCACGGGCTCTCCAAAGTGCCAAGTGCTAGCCGGCGGCCCGACCGGCCCTCTGACGCTAGCTCGGACGTGTGCGTGGGGTGCAGCTCACAACGCAGGACGGGCGTCAGCGTCTGTGGCCGTGCGTCCCGTCTGTCCAGTTGTTCTGGATGAATAAGGCTGAGGCCTGTGACGTCATTACCAACGCTTTTGAAATGTAGAGACTTACAGTTCAAACAAAAGTTCTAAGAAGATTGAGAAGAAAACGGCAAAGCTGATCTTCACACGAGACCATCACCTGAGAGGTGAAAACACCAGGAAAACGTCCAAGTTGATTACTGTTTCTTTCTGATTTTTTTTTTAAATAACAGTCTCTGACTCATCTTCCTCCCTCTTTGAATGGATGGACCGTTTCTGGGTGTAGAATGTCGATGGGACTGACATGTTGCCCGCCTCTCTCTTGTTCTGAGCTACCCTACACGCCTCATCCGGCGACGGTCCAGCTACCCGAGGACACGGTGAGTGAATTATTCATCAACGCAGAACTGATGAAATGCGGAGCTCAGGTGGACTCCACTAAACCCGAGAGGCTTCGTCTGGCATAGGTTTTCAGCCGAGTTCCTGGCTCCCACAGTTGTGATCCGTTCAACAAACATCGAGCCCTTGGCCCACCCTGGAATCAGATGTCGTTACTCTGCCTGGCGTGAGCTCTAATCCTTACCATTAAATAAGATAAACTTACTCTTCCCGAACATTAGCCGCAGCACGTCCCCTTAAATAAGAACAGACTGAAGATCCCAAAATGCCCCAAAGTTATTCTCCAAAGACAATGCTGCCGATGACTTCTCCTAGATCAATCACCATTGAAGGTCGCCTGTCCTATTTGGCAATATTTGCTCAGTAACTAATAAAGATCAGCCTGTAGTTATTTATATTAGGTTATCATCTCTCCAGGGTGAAGCTTAATCCATTTTGCAATGTTTTTCCCAACAAGACAACATGAGTTTCTCCGCCTGAAAATGAATTAAGTGCACGGTTTCTAAATATGGGATCTGACATTGTTCTTGTTACAAAAAGCAATTTATTCCCCAAAAGGCTTACACTTCAAAGGTTATATAAAAAGGTTCAAATATCAATGCTATCCATTTTTCAATTACTGGGCTTCCTAACACCACTGGCTTTTGGACAGATAAGCAGTGGTATCAGTTTTCTTATTCAACATCTTATAGGTTTCCAATTCCACAGCACAGAGAAAGCAAATTTATTGTAATACATTTAGCTGCTTTGGAAACAGGAGAATCCAGTCTGTTTCCTCCAAGACTATAGAAGGTATCAAATAGCATCTTAAAGGGATATTTATGAAGTGCCCGATAGTAACGATTGCAATTGTAGATACAGCTTCAAGTGTCTACCTATAAACAGTCTCATATGTATATATATATATATATATATATATATATATATATACATATATATACACACACACACACACACACACACACACACACAAAGGTGAGGGGCTGGGGAAAACGATTTTCAACGTACGAGACTGAAGGAGCCATGAAAACAATCCGAACATCTCCCAAAAGACAATCTACAGACACTTGTGTGTTCCTAGGAGGGAAGGAAAGAATCCTTTTGTCTTTGGTTGTGCCAGCAGATAAAAAGAAATGGCGTCATTCATATTTTCCTTCTGACAACTAAAAAGGATGCTTGGGATTATGCCTGAAGGATCATGTGGCAAAAAGAAAGAACGTCCTGATACTCAGGGGGAGATTTCTTTTCTTGGCGTCAAACCAGGCACGTCACATGAGACTTTTCGTAATTGGCTAATAAGGACGGGGCGGTCTGATGTACACAGGTCTGGAGGTTCTTCTCAGGAAGAAAACAAAACTTACGAGGAAAGGGAGCTGACACCGGTCACACGGAGTCACGGAGGCCGGGGTGCAGTGGCGGGGTACAGGCGTTCACTGCAGAGTCCCGCCCTGTACGGTGGCCTGTCTCCCCGGGGGTGGGACCGTGGCCCTGGCGAGTGCCAGCTCTCCGCTCACGGGAGGGACACTGCCTGCTTCCAGCCCCACGGGGTGACCCGCGCACCCGCCCCGCCGCCGTGGACCCAAACACAGACAGTTACGCCCACCGACAGCCCACGGGCACAGGACCCACCTGCCGGAAGTTCCCAGGTTAGACCCTAGAGACGCGAGATTAGCAGCAGCCCCAGCAAGGGAAGAAGCACAGAGAGGGGACGAGGAGAGAAAGCAAGGCGTGAGAGGGCAGGAGCGGCAGGAGCACCAGAGCAGAGGCGGAGGGGACCGGCCGCGGGCTTCACAAGCACCCCCAGGTCTGGATACAGAAGGGAACGGGACCCCCTGTTCACCACAGCTAACACTGTGACGACGGCCACGCACAGCACCGAACCAGGTGCACCTGTACTCGACCGTCCCGCGTGGCCCATCCTGTCAAGGGCCCGCACTCCGCTGTCACCCCACTTCCCCTCGCTCCCCAGATATTCTCGTCCTAAAGGGAGCACCTTTACATCTTCCAAAATAACCCTCATAGGTCACCCTGCTTTTCAAACACATGCCCGCCCAGCTTAGTCTTTTTCCCCTGTTCTTTCCCTGGAAAAGGGTGAATTCCTCTTCTGGAATTTCATTTGCTAATCCAAGCATGTCCTGTCCAGACACTCAGCTATGGCCTTGCAGGAAAAATATTTGGGGGGAGGGGCGAGGGGAGGGTGGACTCTCACTTAGCCAAATGTTTTGGCCATTTTTAGAGCTAATTTCCACTTTTCCACTTTTCCTACTTGTAATGGGTTAAATTGTGTCCCCCCCACTCAAGAAGGAAACGTTCAAGTCCTAACACCCAGGGCCTCAGAATGTGACCTTGTTTGGAAATAGGGCCACTGCAGATGTAACTAGTTAAGATGAGGTCATAATGGGGAGGGCGGGCCCCGATCCAATAGGATTCGTGTCCTTTTGAGAAGACAGAGACACCAAACAGAGACCAACTGAGACCAGAGGCAGAGACCGGAGTGAGGAGACTGCACACCAGGGAATGAACGCCAAGGATCACCAGCAGCCGCCGGAAGCTGGAAGGCACAGAGAGGGACTCCCCTACCTGTTTCAGAGGGGGCACGGCTCTGCTCACACCCGTTTTAGACCTCTGGCCTCCGGAACTGGGGGAGGAGACATTGTTTGAAGCCGCCTGGTTTGTGCGCTTTGTCACGGCAGCTCTGGAAACTGACACACACCCACGGCCACGACAAAGGCCCTTCACCCCTGAGCTTGTGTCCAGCACCTTTCATGTTCCACTTTGAAACAGCACCTGAGCAGGACGGATGCTGTAGGTGCGGGTGAGCCAGGACCCTCAGGAAGCAGCTGTCCGCAGAGGAGACACCTACAAACAAGAGAGCACAGACTTACACGGATGCCCGTGTCGAACTGATTCCGCGAGGTGAAGTCTTCGTGGAGTGTGGACTGGACACGGTGGGGGGTGAGTGGTCAGCTGTGGACACGGTGGATGGTCTACATCATCTGCTGCCCGTTAAACTGCCAAAGTTTATTGACCACACCTCTTACCAGACAGCTTCTCTGCTATTGGCTTGAACGAATCAGGAAACGAAAATTTATAAACCAAGTAAGGACATATTATGAATCTGCTCCTTTCAAGCACACAACACATTTATCAGTTTTTATGTGCCATCGGATGGGAGGCATCACGAAACAAGATTCACACGAATCCTGAAGGACACCTAAGGCTTTGATCTGAAAGTCTAGAAAAGTCTGGAGTGACGCTCCTGGTTACGTACTGGTTCCACCTGCAGTGAGAGCTCTCTCCGGCTCCTGGAACTCCTTGTGGCATTAGTCTCTGCCCATAAGTCTTCTACAAGGAAGCGAGCTTGTCAGCTCAAAATTTGACCTTTGATTTCACGTATTTTGTTCAGGAAAGCACGTTACCCGACACCCAGAGCAGCACAGCAGAAAGCCCCCTGAGGCCGTGCTTCCCTTCCTGACTATCAGCTCGGAGAACCTCCCCGTCTTGATGGAAATTTCCATTCATGGGCATTTTTCTCACATGCTTCATTGAGTCTTCAAAACAACTGGATTTCTATTGGGTACGTGTTAGGAACGCCAAAGAAATTAATGATGAACAATGCAATGAACTTCAGTTGTTCTGATGGGGGAAAAGACAAACTTCTAAGGCTGGCGGCACTTGTGAGACAACAGTGCCCATTTTCTGGGCTATCTTCCATCCAGATGACGGTCCTCTGGTGATGCAGGTGACCAGCGTCCAGGTGACGCGGCAGTCCTGCGTTAAGTGTTTTCATGGACCGATTCACACGATCCCACCACTCTCCTCCAGAGCCTATGAGACAGGAACCCTGATTTTTCTCATATTATCCATGAGGAAACTAAAGCAATGGGAAGGCTGGCTTCTAATACCTAATTAGTTGATGTACCAGGAGGATTCTGCATCCTGGGTGCTATCTGGAGATCTCCTGGGGACACGTGATACGTGGATCGCCTGGGACCCGTGTGGCCGTGGGCAGCGCACCCTCAGGAAGGGTCCTGGGGAAGTGGCCTTGAAGTCAGTAGCTCAGCCACGTCAGAATGATGTGCCTTGTCTCACCCCAAGCCCTGAAGTTCAAGTACAGGTCTCACGTTCCCCTCCATTTCAGTCATTAGCAACAAGCGGATGTAAACGTAGGCACCAGGCACACCTGTGCTGGGGAGCCACAGGTTAATCATTAGGGGCCATTGGCTCCTTGTGCAGACTGACCTCAAGGGACAAGGAGGAGGGGTTTCCACGATGGCTGTCATGTGGCCTTTTCCACGCACCACATCCTCGAGCCCACCAGGAGGTTTTGTGAATTACCTCATCAATGCAATAAAAACAACAATACAAATGGCCCTGTGAGGGAGTGTGTTCTTTATTTAAAAGCCAAAGGGTAAGAAATGGTGTTTGTGGGTCAGCAAGTTTTGCTGAATCTGGTAAGTGCCCGGATCGGTTTTTAAATGCACGTTTGTATGTCTTCCGGCCACGTAAGCAAGCTGCCTTCGGTGGCTATTTCCTGGCCGAGAGTGAGTGACCGGGATAGACCTCACCCAGGAAGCCATCAGAACCAACCTTCTGAGCTTGGGTGGTGCTCACACAGACACCTCGAATCTCAATGGGTACTTGTGGCCTTATCTTAATTAATATCTTCTCTCTCTGTCTCTCTATGAAAAAAATCGCAGTGTAACTGGTGTGGTTTTTCAAACAGAATAGTACTTAATTGCCATTCTAGCTCTACCATAAAATTATATCTACAATCATTATAATTTCGAATGTTTTTTGAAAGTACCTGTGTTTTGTTCTCTCTCTCAGCGAGCAGACAGAGCCAGGAGGAGCAGTCGACATTTCATAGGATGTTTGCCGTAGACGCCTTTCTCCTACTGATGTATTCCAGAAGACGAATGTACTAGTCTAAATTAGTTTTTTTTTTTTTTTCCTTCTTTCCCTGCTGGTAATTAGCACTAGAGGGGATGGGTCTGAGTTAACTATTAATAGTTTAGAAGTAAACCTGAATTTTAGCAACAGCACATTACCAGACAGTAAAAACCTGATTCTTCTGCTTCTGTTAAGAGCTTATCAATGAATGGGAGCTTCCGACTGTGTCTGACTATCGAACAATCATGTTCCCAGCTGATGTTCGCTTATGCTGTACACTGCTGTATACCTGCACTGTTGTCTAACAGTGTTAATCTCTCCTAGCTGTGAGGGGTGCACAGAGAGCTTCCACAACGTCCCCGAGCCATCGGGCGACGCCTCCGCTCACACACCAGCCTTCGGGACTCCCCACGTCTCGCTGGAGCACCTCTGCCTAGACGTGGGGACCTAACCCAAAGCAAGGGCAGATTACGGAGCACGGAGAACCCCTGCCTCTGGCTACGTTAGCCAAGTCGACCAGGATGGCTGTTACTCTCCCGCGTGTGCTTGGAGGAAAACAAGAAACAGAGTGAGGGCAGGTGGGCACGTCCGGCACCTACACGGGGCCGGGCACGCGGGGGCTCATAGCAGCCCTCCTCCCTCTTCACCAAGCGTTTACATCTAACTATATTTAACCCCCACCAAAATGCAATGTGGCGGTAACGGACCCACCTCCCAGAGGCGAAACTTAAGCTCAGAGAGGCTGGGGACTTCGTACGTTCACATGACCGGTAACCGGCAGACTCAGGGGTCTGTCCGGGCGGATGGGCCCAAAGGTCGACCGTCGTCACTGGACCACGTGCCGTGCGTGATGGCCGTCCTCTGCCCTGTGCCCTTTGTCTTCCTCCTCCCGGTTAATCCTCCTTAGAAGAACACAGAAATATGTAAACTCGAGGAACAGGAAATAAAATTTCGAGCTCAGTGACGGCAAGCTGGAATGTGCAGAGAGCCCGTGGCCGGGACGGGAAACGTCGGTAGATGCGCCGCAGCATTCATCCAGAGCGTCCTTCCCCGCGGGAGACGAGAACGTGAGCCATCCCCCCCGGCACCTCCACCCACCCGTGCCCTGCTCTCTCTCCCAGCCGCTGCCCTGCGCCCGATCCTGCCACTTGTCACCAAATAGCCAGTGTTGTATCTCATCAGTAAAGCGGAGCAAAAAGTACTTGCCCGGAAGTCCCCGGAGGGTCGTTGGAAGAGCGAGCGACAAGAGCTGTGGAAAAGAAGACGAACGCACAGGCCGAGTGTGGCATCGCTGCTGTCCTGCTCGAGTCCGACTGCCCATCTGGCACCGGCAGGTGCACAGGGCGGGGCCCCCAGGCTGCCCGACGGCAGGAGCCAGCCGGCTACCGCAGACCCCTCGGCCCTCAGGCAGCCGCAGACCACAGTCCACAAGAGACACTGTATTTTTAGTTAAATCGAGCCTTCCTCCGCATTAAATACCCTCCCAAGATATGACGGTATCCTTTCATCAACATAATTTATTACAATCAATTTACTAGCTAGGACATTAAAAAGTGGCCCTCAGACCTTAAGCACCCTCTCTGTCCCATAAAAATCCCTCCGGCCACAAGGCTGCCTCGCAGCCCCCAAACCCTGCGGCCGGAGCGGGCATTACCTGCCCTGAGACACAGAGAGTGTGGCGCTGGCCAGGACGCCTGCCTTCTGTGAGCTATTCAAGGCGCGTGCCTCTAATAAGGCCACGGGCCCTTCAGAGATGTGACTCCTGTTAGACCCAGGGTTGCAGCCACGTCAAAGGCAGCATCTGTCCACGCCAGCCCCACAGCAGCTGGCTTACCCCAGTCCAGCTTGACGTAGCTCCTGCCCAACCTCTAAGCTGCGTTTGGGTGAAACTACGAGGCTATATTGTGGCAAATAGCTAACCTTCTCTTTTCTTAGTTTTTTTTGATGTTTATTTATTTTTGACAGGTAGAGAGAGAGAGAGAAAGACAGAGACAGAGAGACAGAGCGTGAGCAGGGGAGGGGCAGAGACAGAGGGAGACACAGGATCCAGCAGGGCTGCGAGCTGTCGGCACAGAGCCCGACGCGGGTCTGGAACTCACGAACCGTGAGATCACGACCTGAGCCGAAGTCGGACGCCCAACCGACCGAGCCACCCGGGCGCCCACTAACCTTTACCTGCGTACACGCACTGTATAGACAAAAGTCGTCTTACAGAAAGATACGCGAACAAGGCTGGGGTAAAATCGCATGGCCTTTCCAGCTGCAGCCCGTTCTCACCGGCACGGCTGCTGGGCCTAGAGCCCCCGAGCCCGACGCCCTTCCTGTCCTGTGTGTGAGGCAGCCCCTCCCGTCCAGCCTGGAGGGCTGTGGGGACCAGAGGACCGCCTGCTGGAGGGCCGAGGCTTCTCCACCCGCTTCTCCTCGACACTCCTGTACCAACAGGCAAGCCACACGCCATCAGGCGTGGTCATTTGAAGTGCACGATTCAATGATTTTCAGTACATGTACAGCCGTGCACAACCGCTGTCACCTCCCCCGCCCGAAAGAGACCCAGGGCCCGCTCGCGGCCCCAGCCGCAGCCACAGTACTCGGCCACTTTGAAAACGACAGTTGTCCAGACCCCACTGCAGAGCCCTCGGGGGTGGGGGTGGGGGTGGGGGTGGGGGCGGGTCCCCACCCGGTGTTTCCTAACACCTCCTCAGGGGAGTCAGGCTTGCCCCAGGTCCGAGAAGCACCCCGAAAGGGAGGAAGCTCTCAGGTGGCTCCAGGAGAAGAGCCACCGGGCAGTGACACGGTACGTGGTTCCCAGGAGCACAGGTTCGGGACCAGAAGTCTCCAAAGCAACATCCCGAGCTGCTCTTCTCACAGGAACGTGCGTAGAGATGCTGCTTTTTAATACGGAACAAGCTTGGTCATTTTATCAAGATGTCAAGCCCATAAAGATTCTTCCCTTGACTATATTTTTTGTCTTAATGTCAGAACTTGTTTAGAAAACTCTTTGTTTTTCATGCAAAGTCCTAAAGCGTATTAATTTAAATCTCAGTGACAATAAAACGCCACAAAGCACTGTACCTCCCCAAACTCACGCATTTCCTGTTTTTATAAAAGCCAAATGAGTTCATCATAATTAATGCTATAGAACAGATCCTGCATAATAATAATTAACCACATATTGTTAAGTGCTATCAAAAATGCATGGCATTTAATTAGCTTGAAAACAACATTCGCTGCGTATTACAAAGTGAGCTGATGTTGGTCTTGGGATGATCATTCTTCAGCAGGAAGCACTTTTCTTAACAGTCTTGTAATGTATTTATTAGTACTTCAATAATATTGAATTAGTACACTAGCAATTTAGCTTCAATATTCCATTTCAATTAAACATTTGACCTCTTTGAACCCTCTGGAATTCTCAAATTCGGGACCGGTTTGTAATTATGCCATTTGTGGATACAGTATAATATAATAACTCCAGAGTTTTATTGTCTTAGTACCTAATGGAGATGTTCGGCGTGATGAAATTGTCCAACGCGTCCGCGCCAGTTCCCCCGGGGGTGCGGATGGGGTGGGGCCGTCCGTCACAAGGTCCCTCAAGGTCACGAGGGAAAAAACGTGGCAATGGCTGAGCCTCAAGACCGGATCGGCCAGCAAACTGCTGTTCGCTCCCGCCCCGGTCACGGCCTGGCCTGTTTCCTGAGGCGAGCTCGTCTGCCCCCCCGGTATTTTCTTGTCTATGAAATGGGATAATATTGCTAAATTCACTGAACCCCCCGAAACCCCTTGGAGACCACACTAGTCTAAAATTTATATGTAAATGACTTTCTGCTAATTGGTGATAAGAATAATTTAGTAAAATGTGGGATTATGATACAATCTTTTATGGGAAGAATTATCATGAACCTCATTTTTATTCTGAAAAGAAAATGAAACTTCATTAAGATTGTCATGTGGGATTTGCATTTATATTGGCCTTTAAAAGTCATGGAGGCAACTACTACCTATAAATAAATAACATAGCTGTGTATTTAAGTACAGTGCTTTGTCTGTTGAGCAAAAATGCCAGCCCTTGACCATATGTTGCATCATCTTTTCCTAAAATTGTGTGACTTTTCATTACTCATCATTAAACCAGGTAGGGGTAGGAATCCGAGAATGGTCCCTCCCAGGGCAAAATCCCTCCTCCTCTGTGGCCCCGTGGAGCTAGAACGCCGGTATCTGCCCTCAAACGACAGTGAGGTGAGAAGTCCTGGGTACCAGCTACAGACATTTCGGCTGGAAAGGGAGAAAAGGGGAGGAAAAAGGAGTCACTGGTCCCAAGCAATTTCAAAATGGGGAAGCCCCTTGGGTTTCAAGGCGTGAGGTCCATCCTCTGTGGCTCACGGCTCTGCCCCTGAACCATCTTTCTTTTGTCTTGAAGGATAGCGTTTACTCTCCGCTGAGTGTTTTCCTTAGTCCGTTTCCCGCCTGTCCACGTTTCAGGATCTGACAGCCTTCTTTCCCTCTGCGATCCCCCTTTTCCTCTCGGACCCATCTGGCCATCTTGTGGTGACGTGAAGCCCCTGAGAACCGCGGGGACCACGCGTGCCTGCCTCAGAGTCCGCTCCAGCCCGGGGGGGGCAGGGTCACTGCCAGCGGGTCTGGGATGCTCTCGGGCTTCGCGGAGGCATCTCTCCGCCAGACCTTAATCTCCTCAGAGAGCCTTGTGTGCGTCTTCGTGACCGATCACTCTGACCCTCGGAAACTTCCCAGGTACCAGTGCGAGACTGAACCCTCCACTTTTCCCCCGGAGCAAAGATCCCTGCCAGCAGATCTCTTAATGTTGGTGTATTTTGCGATCTGGATGGACTGAGAACCTCCCAAATGATCCAGACTTAGTCCCTTTCATGTCATGGTTTTCTCCCAGTTTCCCCCCCGCCTTCCTGCTTTGGTCTACGAGCACCGGGCAGACACCGGGCTACGCCCTCAACACTTTGCCGGCAGCCGCTTCAGATAAATGATTTCACGGCTCACAAGTTCTTGCCGCGCAACCACAGGCATGGCCCCACCCAGGTTGTGGCCTCTGTAACGAGGCTCTCCTTCCTGCAACGTTGGGGTAGGCGCCCAGGCGTCTCCCCGGCCCTCACTGACAGCGAACTCCCGTCTAGATTTCCGCCAACGGCCTGTGAGGCTCACAGCTCGCACGTCTTCCGTCCATCTGTCCGTCTGCTCAACACGTGTAGCTTTTTCCTTTGTGGACCCCTGCTTCCAGCCTCGCCCACTGTCCGGCTCCAAATACACTTCTCTGTTCTTGGGTATAGTTTACAGCAACACCCTGCCTTCGGGCAAAAACGTGTTGCGTTGTGTTATCCCTCAAGCAGTCTGGGCAAGAGTCCAGCTGTACCATTAATATATAAGCATCGTACGTATAGACACACGTGCGATCCATCTATCGGGTCTGTTTCTCCTGAATTTGTGGAGCATATGGAACACACATATACAGCGTGTCTAAACATGTAGCTAATTGGCTCACGTGGTAGTGGGAACCCACAGGTCTAACACCTGTAGGACAGGCCATGCAGCTGGAACTCGGACCGGAGAGGTGGGCTTCAGGAGGCCCCTTCTCCCCCGGAAAACCTCAGTTTTTGCTCTGACAGACTCACCTGATTGGATGAGGCCCACCCCGTCTCGAGGGTGACCTCTTTGCTCAGGGTGAGCCGATGGGTGATTCCAAGCACGTGCGCATACCGCTGCCCGCAGACCCCACCCACGTTGGGGCCAACAGCTGGGGCTGCGGCCTCGACACGCGGCGTCCTCTCCCCACCCCCCACCGCCTTCATTGGCTCTGCCTTTCCCGAGGCCCCCATCGCGTGCTCCACGCCACATCATCATGCTTCCCGAGGGGGACACTCAGGGAAAGACCCAAGAGACATTCGACGCGTGGGGCGACCAAAACAGGGTTCGCCGGTGCACTTGGGAGCTCGAAACCC
The DNA here is from genome assembly GCF_018350155.1 of Leopardus geoffroyi. NCBI lineage: Eukaryota > Metazoa > Chordata > Mammalia > Carnivora > Felidae > Leopardus > Leopardus geoffroyi. The sequence continues at coordinate 93,335,392 of NC_059339.1, forward strand.
AGCTACTGAAAGGAAGGAACGAGAAAAACAGGGATCGGAGCAGGAACTTTGACGTAACAGACGGCGAAGAAGAAAAGGCAGGACGAGAACCGACAAAAGAGATGCCTGTTTCATATCATAAAAGACCACATAACGTGACTTTTTACTCTGTAACTTTCCCACAGACCAGACCACGCCTGCTACCCACGCACTGGTACACATCCTCCGGGGGATCTCGATACAATAGTGACGTCGTGTGTGACGCAGAAGGGGCGCGGGCTCACGGGGACAGGACATGAGCGCCCACAGGGCTGCCTGGCGACGCCCCAGCTGTCGGGCGGCGGGCACTGGCTGTGTCCTGACTCCGAGTGCCGATGGCACAACCCTGGGAGAGCGCTGGTGGTGAGTTTTGGCTGCTCCTAGAAACACTCGGACCAAGACGGAAAGGCCAACACATTCCAGGGGGTGTTGGCCTCCCGAAGGTACGAAGGCCACACTGCCTGCTCCTCAGGCCCCTCGGTTGGCCGTCTTGCTGCTTCATGAGCTGACCTGCGAGCGGCCACACCGGCCCTTGGATTCACGCCTCTTCCTGCTCAAGGACGCGTCTGGGCCCACCCCGCCCGTGTCCACAACCTCGGGGCCCGGTTCTGAGACGCATGTGGAAGGCGAGCTGCCTGGCCCTCCACCTGTCACATCTGGGCCACGTCAGCCCAGGTCAAGTTTGTCATCGGCTCCAGCCTTACCCAGACCCGGGTCCTCTGCCGGCAACTCTCCCCTCCTCCCCCTGCACTCCTGCTGCCTCCTGCAGCCTCCAGATCTCAGCCTTTTCCGTGGAGGCAGAGGGGGCCCTCTGTCCCCTGCCCGCGGCCCCGAGGCTTCTGCACTGCCATCCCCGTCCCCCCCTAGACTCCAGACTCCTGGAGGGGGCTGGGGATCGACTGAGCTCACAGTAGGTGCTCAGTAAGCATCCTCGAATAGATGACTTTGGGCTATAGACGCGCACTCTCCGTCACCGTCTGTGACCTCTGAGGCGGGAGGCAGGCTCACCTCGGGCACGGCACTTAAAGGACGTCCGAAATCCCAGCAATCGGGCTAACTAAAGATTCGGCGCAATGTTTCTTAATAAGTAAGAATTAGAGTAAAAAATCCATCAACCAAGCATCAAAAGGCGCGATCGCTGTTACTGATTTCCTTCAGCCAATGTGGCTCCGCGGGACGCTGCTACTGATCCCGGCTCCACTCGCCGCGTGGGTGGTTTGCATCATCGATTGTTTGCATACATTTTGATTGTTTTAAATTGTGCTCAAAAGTTACTTATTGTTCTCCTGATGCTCCGGGGCGGCCAGGGCGCTTCTCGGCCTGTGCCCAGGCAGAGGGCCCGTCTCGGGGGCTTCGTTTTTGGCCCTGACGTGGATGCTCTTTTGTGGGTGTCTTTTCTTGGGTTTGTTAACGCAAGATCAGGACAAGGATCAGAGGAACCTCCGCTGATAGGGTCGTAGCGCCCAAAGCCCTTAATAAATTCTTCCTCTGTGCCCCATTTGTTACCTATCTGGTTAGCGCGAGTCGATACGGACAGTGAGATAATGTAAATGTATGGGTCTGTGAGACCGTTGTTTTGCATTTACAGTCAACTTCACTCACATACTTCCAGAGTCCAAATCACCTCCCTATTTGTTCAAGCTGTGCCTGGAGTGCACGTGTGCAGGGACAGGCTGCCAAGAGCTCACGCACGGGCCCCGTGCTCCTCCCTCAGGACCTTCTTTTAGCTTCTGTGGGGCTCACGTTCGGTTCAAGGGCTCGTAGCTAGACCAGGCATGGCAGGTGGCCTCGCTCTGGCCGCTGGCTGATTCCAGCGAAAACTCCTCTTTAAATATATCACCTGTTCTCGTGGCACCCGGGTAGCTCAGTTCGGTTAAGAGTCCGACTCTTGATTTCGGCTCAGGTCGTGATCTCCCAGTTGGTGTGTCAGAGCCCCGCGTCGGGCTCGGTGCTGACAGCGTGGAGCCTGCTTGGGATTCTCTCTCTCCCTCTCTCTCTGACCCTCCCACGCTCTCTCTGTCTCTCTCTCTCAAAATAAATAAATAAGTTTAAAAATATATAAATAAATAAATATATCACCTGTTCTCGGGATATCTGGGTAACTCAGTTGGTTAAGCATCTGACTCCTGATTTCCACTCAGGTTATGATCTCATGGCTCATGAGTCGAAGCCCCGAGTCGGGCTCTGCACTGACAGTGTGGAGTCTGCTTGGGATTCTCTCTCTCTCTGCCCCTCCCCAAATGTGCCCTCTCTCTCTCTCTCTCTCTCTCTCAAAATACATAAATAAACTTAAAAATTAAAAAAAATAAATGAATGTATCACCTCTTCTTAAATTCAATGGGTGCCAGACTGAGTTCAGTAACTGTGTAGTGAACTAACTTTACCCAAAGAGAGCTGCGGCCATGGTCGTGGCTCCCGGTGGGCGACCTCTACATTCTCGGAATTTCTAGAGTAATAGGAAGTCTTTGTAACTCATGGCACACCTGGCTTGAGGCTAATAAGGTGACCCATATGGGGCTCGTTCCACAAGAAAGCACAACCCTAGGGTGAGGATGGGGATTTTCATGCCAGGTGAGGGCAGCCCCACCTTCTCAGAAGGACAGGGCTGGAGACCAGTTAAAGCAAGTGGGCAAGACTCCAGGCAGCCATGGCTACCTGCTGAGACCCCAGTAAACACTGTGGACAGCAGTCCAGACTGTTCCCTGGGTTGGTGACTCTGAGCGTAGAGCCAAGCATGTTGCCAGGACGGCAGCCTTTCCTTGGGGACGACAGAAGCCTCTTAGTCCCAGACCCGCCCCAGGGCCTCTCCCGGGGGCTGGTCCTACCCGCCTCCTTTTGCTGCAATGCCACGGGCACCTTATGAATCTCACGCTCCTGAGCAACGCGGGTCCTTTCAGAGCAACGCTGAACCCGAGGACATGACGGGGGCCCCAAATGCTGCCAGCTAATCTGAGTGAGAATAACCCGGGGGCCCCTAGTGAGGCTTTGTCTGGAGTGGGGATAGACCTGGCTGTCCAGTGGGCGGCGCCCTTAGCTTCCGTGGGCACAAGCCCAGGGGCAGCTCGGAATACATCCATGCACCTGGTATGGGCAGCTGACCCTGGCAGATCCCCTGGGCGGGCTCTGTAGGGAACCTCCTGGGAATCACTGTTCCTCACAGGTACCATGTTTGGGCAGTCAGAAAGGATGATCTTATCCCCAGGACACGCCATATTCTTACCTTCATGGACGTGCTGGTGCAATCCAGTAGGAAGACAGCGTTCTGATTGAGCCTGGTTACGGCAGGAAACTCCAGAGAGTCTCCTGTGGGTCTGGTGTGGAATTTCAGCCCTGCACTGGGCTTTGATTTGTTGTTCCGTGCACACGTCGATTCCGTCGTCAGACCCGTCGATTTAGTCACTGGGCGTTTGGATCAGTCCTGCTTACCTAACAACAGATGCCTCCAGAACGCCAGCACCGGCTTCGCTTTCTGCACTGGATGTTCGCAGCGGCTTCTCTTGCTGGCCCACCTACCCCCGCACAATCTAAATTTAAACCCAAACAAAGTTGCTCTTGACTTTGAGTACTTTCCGGTTTTTCAGATCAACTCGTATTTAGTGGACTTTGGTTGAATGTACAAGAGCCAGCGTCAACCTGCCTACTGTCAGGTCTTGTCCTTTGGAAGTTTGTGACAACCTCACAGCCCTCGGCTCATGCCCCGACTCCCCCCACCGCCTTTCTGCGGCACAGCCCTGGCCTTGGCCGGCGTGGTAAAGACAGTCTTCATTCGCGGTGAGAGATCATCCTCTGCCGGGAACCTCCCCGAAACGTGTTAAGGCTCCGATGGTGCAGGCAGTGGTGCATCTCGTAAGAACAAACAGGCACGTGAAAGTATTAATATGGCAGGATTATAATTACGTGAACATTCCAAAACTCTGCTCAGAAATGCCTGGAGGCATATGCAGTGAGATGTTAGCAGTTGGCATGTTTGAGTAGAAGAATTGCTCACTTTTTCTACTTTCCGGACCCTTAAATCCTCCCTAATAAAAGCGTTCAGTTATGGGAATTTCTGAAACAACAGTCAAATACCACCTGCTGTCGGCCGAGTGGCGTTTTCTCACCCAGAAGGGATCGTGGCTCCCTGGATGCTCGCTGTCCCGATGCACCAGAAGGCTGGTCTGGCCGCAGTCCCCTTGGGGACAGGCCCTCTGCCCTGGCCGCAACCCCCTACCTCACCTCCCTACATCACCTCCCTGTTACCCCTCCAACCTCGTGCCCTCGGGGCGTGACTCGAGCAGCACACGCTTCGGTCTTGTTGCCAAGATGGGGTAACCAACAGGATAGAGCCTCCCCGGATGGACGCCCGCTTCCAGACGCGCTGCTCGGCACACTCGCGCCAGCCGCAGGGGCCCCCCCTCGGAGGGTGGGTAGCACGGGGGCACCCAGAGGCTCTGCAGGCAGCCGGGAGGAGGGAGGCATCCCCCAGCGTCTGTAGATGTCACCCTCAGCCAGGAGAAGCACGTCCTGGGGGACAGATCAGGGAAAGGTCAAGAAGTTGCTGCCAGCCTTTCGCTGCCTTCTCTAATATTATTTTGAATTGTAAACAGCAGCTTAATTTGAAAACCGGAGTCATAAATTCTGAAATGCAAACCCCTCCAAATCAGGGTGATGCTGATTAACTGGCATCATTAAGTCCAATTCAAAACGATGCTGGTATAAAAAGTCCTTGTGTCACCCAGGGTTCCTGCAAAGAGAGGCCCGTCCACAGAGACATACAACGCGTCAACATGGAAAGGGCTTCCGACATTTCAGTCCAGAGACACCAGTGCGTGTGAGAGGTGGAGCGCTGTGTCCAAGGCCAGGAGGGCAGGCAGTCTGATGTGGAAACCATCTCCCGACCCCACCGGGGAATCAGATACCCCCTCCTTCCAACTGCCGTCCACCTGGGCTCTGGGTTCCTCCTTCCCACAGCCGCCCCTCTTCTGTGTCCTTCCTCTCCGCCCGGCCAGGGACTCCACGTGTCCATTCCTTCCTCCGTTTCCTCCCTTTCTCACCTCCTGCCCTGATCCCACGCCAGCCACCACGACGGCCACGCTGCGCCCGGCTCCGTGCAGCGACCCTGCGTCGGGAACACTTTGCTTCTCGGTTTCTGTGCTACTAACTTGCCAAGACTCTCAAGCACCACGTCTCCTGGACGCCCCCTCCCCTCCACCGACCCCCCACTTCACTTTTGGGATTTGCTTTCCTTCTCCTGTTTCTGTAAAAACAACCTTCACTCAGAAAAGCCGTTTCGGAACGCAAGGTCTAACCAACTTCCCAGCGCACCCCTGCCCCCAGGTGACATTCCTGAGTGTCACCCTGAGACTTCTCTGAGTCCCTGCCTGAAGCAGCCTTCTCCGTCCGGGCTTCCCAGTCCGCGATCCCTTCTGCGGCCCCTCGTCTCCACTGTGTCACGTGCACCCGGCCTCCTCTCCACACCTGCCCTCGGCGACCACCAACGACCGTCTGCGTGCATGGAGTTTCCATCCGTGATAAGACACCGTTCACACTCAACCACCGCCCGCGGAACACTGCAAGTGCGCGAGGATCTCCGACTAACTCTCTCAGACGCCCTGAAAACGGAGCTGGTCTTAACCCCATCTTACAGACCAGGAAACTCAAGTTTTGTTAGGGCTGGAGGTTGGCCAGTCCACACACAGCAGAATAAGCATCCAAAGCAGGTGTTTCTGACTCCAAGAGATGTGAGCCAAGCTCCATGTCCACTGGGGTCTCTAGCTTTGGATCCTCATTTCTCCGTGCACATAGCGCTGTTTCCCCCTCAAAAACGTCCTTTCTCCTTTAACCCCTCCTTGGAGAATATTCCTTCTCTTTTTCTGCTTCTCCAAACTGTATATATCTGCCAAAATCTAGTTAAATATTGCCTACATGAGAACTCTATGAATCTGAAACCAGAAAACGACGTCGTGGCCCCTCAGTCCCTATGCTGTTCTTTGTGTACCTGTTTCCAGCACTGCCCCCAGTGACACACGCTTGTCCGTGCTCCTGACGCACCCACCGGTCCATAAACCTTTCTGACGGTGCAGTTTTCTGCTACATGCGTAGCTCCCTCCCGGGTGCAGCACGCCAAGGGGATGCACCATCTTTGAGTGACTGACTCCGATGGTTAAAGTCAGAATTCTTCTCTCTTCTGCAAGACCTTCCTTACTCTTGGAGAATCATATATAATTTAGTTTTATTACATTTTAAAGAGCATAAAATAAGCTTACACATAGATATAAAGTAAACTAACCACACACACAGAATAATTACGAAGTCAATAAAACATCCCACAATCTAAAAAACACATGTCAATAACCCTGAAGAGAGGAGCAGCGCCTCACGGGGAGCACAAGCCGGGGAGACAGTTACCACGCCAGGCGGATTTGAGCAGGTTGGTAATGTGATTCAGCTGTCTTAACAGTGTTGAGTGATTACCTCCACAGATTAAGGAGTGGGGTGGTGAAGAAAACAACATTACCACTCTCACATTTGATTTCTCCCATCTTCTGTGACGATCGTGCGTTTCTGCGTACGTTTTCTGCAGTTCATGCTTAGCCAGCGTGACAGGGGGTTTCAATCTGAAGTTCCCCCCATTAGCACCTACAATGGGTTTCTGTTTTCTCATCACGTGTTCTTATTTTCGAGAACTATAAGCTCCAAGACCACCGGCAAGAGCAACGCTAAGAATAATCACAAGACTCACATCAGAAACGGTCCGTCATGAAGGCAAAGCAGGAAATGTGGAAGGCCAGCAGGCTAAACAGCAACCCGAAACCCAGGAACGGGTGTCCCCTGACACCCTGCCTCAGCCCCGGTTTAGGTCTCAAGGACTCGACTGCAAAACCGGGGATGGTCACACCCATGTCGTCAGGGGCCGTGAGGGTGAGTCGGGGAGCACGCGGAACACCCAAGAGATCGCCTTCAAGACACATCTACCCTGTCTTTGTGTTTCTCCTGGTATCTTTGAATCTCTTGGATAACAGGCAGATCATTTAAGCTCCCTGATTTCAGTTTCTTGACAAGTGGAGTGAAAACAATACTACCTGTTACATACGCGATGCAAGATCATCTTTTAGTTAAAAAGAACCACTGCGCGTACAACTGGTTTAGAATCAACAGCAGCAGCACAAACCTGCCTGTTGTCTGTCCCGTGAGTGTCTCTTCTTCGCCTTTCTCGACGGTGCTATTGGCGTGCAACTTTCTGCGCATGAACACGAGACGAAACGTCAGTGTAATAGCGAATTCTGACCTGTATTAGTATTGTGCCCAATACAGAAGTGAAATGAGGACTCCCACCACAGTCCCCAGAAGTACAACATGAGAATACTCAGTTTCCAAGTAAGGTGGAAAAAGGAATCCGTTTGAATAGTCAGGAGTGTGAAATGACATAGAAAAAATCAAACAAGCCCCAAACCCCACACAACTGCATGTTCACACAAACACTCAACGTTGGATCGGTACATTTTTAAGATGGGTAAGCAATATGGTTAAACCCCAGAAGACGTATTGCTCGGTTTTCTTTCATCACCTAAAGATATTACCAATTAGATAGGTTATTTCATTTTTAACCTCCCAAATCATTCATTTTTCTCAAATACGTATAAAAATTGACTTTGAAAAATGCTTCCCACCCGGGTGACTAAGTGAGTTACAGGTTTTGGACCACCCAAATGGTGTCTCATAAGAACAGCATTTGGTTTCCATATTTAAATGGCTGAAATAGCAACTTTGGTTTTTCAGAGGTAAGATCAATCACTTTGCACATGACTGGCCAGCATGAGGTCCATGAGGGACCAATCCCTTCCATTCTCTTTACATTGAGCATAGAACATGCGTTGAATAAATGAATGAACAACAAACGACTGATTCTGGTCCAGGGTAGGCTTTCCCTGGCGAGAGTGCATTCTGTTTCCTATCCCTGTGTCCCTCTTCCCTTGGAGCTCAGGAAGACCAGTGACGTGTGGTCAGGCCGCCTCAGTTCCTTCTCTTCTTGAAAACCTCACTGAGGCCATCAGTGCTCAACTGAATTACTCTCCTTACTCCTTTGTACATTTAGATATAGCTTTTCAAAAAGGAAGCATAAGTCTAAACAGAAAACCAAGAAAATAAATTATACGATTACCAAAGAAACAGCAAAAATAAATATGAAGGATCCCTCAAAATAAAGCAATGCTCTGAAGAAAACTCTTGCCAAAACAAAATAAAGGAGTGTAAAGGAAAAGGAGAAATTCTTAAGGAGAAGGCATGGGAAGTGCTGTGAATGGCCAGTGAACAGGAGAGAACTTGCTCTTTGAGCAAGAGACAAGAAAGTAAACACACCTTAAAGTCTTTATTAAAGGTGGTTCAGTACACCCAAATGGAAGAAGGACTGGAGACCTATCAGGTGGACCTCAAAGGTCACGGTCCCTCCAGTGGTGGGTTGTCCTGCTCCCTGGGGCAGAGCTCGTGGGGCTCCAGCTAGTGGACGTGGAGGACAGGATGCCCGTCCAGTCTCCTTGACCATCTAGTCTTCTGTGACCCGAGAGCGCCTCGGGATGGCAGTGTTTCACACTTCTTGCAGAAGACAGGATGGCGCCAGAGTGACATGCACTTGGGAAATAGAGTCTAAGAAGAATCTCAGAATCGGGCTGTCCTCCAAACTCCGCACGTAGGCTCGTGAACTCTCCCAGGAAATATCACCCGAGTAGTAAGTTGTTTGTTACATGTGAGTGGTGTTCAATCACGTCCGCCGTGGAACAACAGGGGTGCTTCCCGGGAGAGCAGGGAAGGGGAGGTGATCGTTTCTCCTCACATCTTCACGGCTCTTCTCCCACCAATCCTCAGGGGCTTTGGTTCATCCAGAATAACATGAAGCACCTTGAGTTCACAGGAGCCCTTTAAAAATATACAATTGCAGGGGTGCCTGGGTGGCTCGGTCAGTTAAGCATCCAACTTCGGCTCAGGTCACGATCTTGTGGTTCGTGGGTTCAAGCCACATGGGTTCAAGCTGTCTCTGCTGACAGCTCCGAGCCTGGAGCCTGCTTCGGATTCTGTGTCTCCCTCTCTCTCTGCCCGTCCACACCCCTTCTCTCTCTCTCTTTCAAAAATAAATACACATTAAAATTTTTTTTAAGTACACAATAGTATTTATGCATTGGATGTTTGATATTTTGAACAAAGGGGTGTCGTAGTGGGAGGTCTTTAAAACCAGTGTAAACAGGTAATCCCAAGAAAAGGCCATCGTGACTTTTCCCAAGTGGTAGACCCTGCCTCGTGGTGTCACTTCTACCTGAGAAACCAAAGAGAATCAAGTCAGGCATCGTAGCTCACAAATGCCTCTGTTCCCCAGCAAACCCTCAAAATGCATGTACTTGTAGCAAAGCCACAATGAGAAAAGTGCTAGATCCCACTGCTGTGCTAGTATCATTTTGATTGTTCTATTAATAAAAATTACCCCACGCATCTTTGTCAAACCTCTGAAGTGGTAACTGGGTCAACTGTCACAAATCTGAGTTTTCTGATCATATAAACATTAGCAACGTGGGGTCACTTCAATCTAAATTAATTAAGATTAAATAATGCTGAACTCGAGTTCCCAGTCACACTAGATGCATTTCACGCTCCAGGTTCCTGTGTGTCATTGATGCTCTAGATTTGTTAAGTTTTCTTTCAAGTTGTCCCTCAGGGCAAATTCTCACGGGGGGTGGGGGGGCAGGGGAGGGGGCAATACTTTCCCCCGGGGATACCTGGCAGTGTCTGGAGACATTTTTTTTTAATGTTTATTTACTTTTGAGAGAGAAAGCACAAGCAGGGGAGGGGCAGAGAGAGAGGGAGACACAGAATCCGAAGCAGCTCCAGGCTCTGAGCTGTCAGCACAGAGCCCGACGCGGGGCTCGAACTCATGAGCTGTGAGATTGTGACCTGAGCTGCCCAGGCGCCCCGGAGGTGTTTTTGATGGTCACGGGTGGGGTAGGGGTACTGTTCAACATCCTGCCATGTACAGAATGACCCCCAACTACACGAGGTTGCCCAACCCAAAAGTTAAGTGCCCAGGTTGGAAGTCCCTCCCCCATGGAAATGTGGTCTTCACTATTTCCACCAGTGTGTACATGGGGTGAATATTTTACCATTAAGGATTACTTAGGTTTTTTAAAAATGATGCCTTCTGTCTCCAGTATCCTTTTGTCCCTACGTATCCCTCTGTTCCTAGCTTAGCATGAACAGGGTGTTGAATTTTATTAACTTACGTGGAGATGGCCACAAGGTTTTTAAATCCAAACTTTTGATATGAAAATCACATTGATCAATTTCTTCAATGTTAAAAAACCCTTGTGTTCCTGAAATAAAAACGGATCTTAGTGTATTTTTTACTTAATCTACCCCTGGATTTGTATTTTCCCCTGTTTAATCTTTACAGTCCAGGAATGAAATTGGTCTATGGATTCCTTCTGCGGGTGTCTTATCAGATTTGGCAGTCAGGATTATGCTGGCTTTGTAAAATGAATTAGGACAAAAAACACCCCTATTTTGTCTTCTCTGAAAGAATAGGAAGGGAAAGACCCGTTTCTTGAAAATCTAAAACAATTGCCTGAATGTATGTCCAACAAAATATTCCAGGACGAAGAATGCTAGCTGGCCACCTCCGGGCCAGGTGGGGTGACAGTGCCGGGGCTGCGGCTGGGACCAGTAAGAAGGGGGGTCTGAGCAGGTGCCGGGCCCAGAGGAGGCAGAATCCTCACCGTCCCAGCTCTTTGCTCCGAGAGGACGCCGCGGCGAAAAGAGAGGCACGACTGCTGGCAATCCTCCTCCTACTTGTTTTCCCTGTGGCCCCCGTGTTGGCTCAGAGCCCCTCGCTGCTCTAGGCGGTGAAGCCCGTCACCCCAGCCGAGCGCTGACCGCCCACCGTTCCGCGTTCCCCTGGGGGCGAGAATCCGGCTCTGGCTTGGGCTCTCGTGAGCACGGACGTGGGAAGCCGTGCGGGAGCTGAGCACCCCCTTCTACCCCAGGACATAGCCTGTGTTTCAGCCTGATTTGGCCCTTCTTCGTGTTCAAATGCACTGCCTTTCTTTTTTCTATTATCCTCGCTGCATTTTACGTTCCCTTTTTCCTCCTATTATTCCCGCATTATTGATTTCCTTTTCTTTGAACTCCTGTGCCACTTACAGCCTTCACCACTCAGAGAGTCACTGCAGTGAAAGGAACATATAATCCAAACCCTTCATATTACAAACAAGGAAATTGATGGTTCTGGGTGTTTTTGTTATTTGCCTGAGATCACAAAGCTGGTCTAGATTCACTCAGGCTTCTGACAGTCCAGCTCATTGTTACTCCCCAAATGTGCCGATTCCACGTTGGTACTGAATCCTGTATTGTTTTTATTGTTATGTGATGTTAAAATTCACATCTATAGGCAATTTTACAGTTCAAATAGAAAATATGCAGAGAGATGCAAATGCAGATGCACATAACTGAGAAATAACGTGTACAATTCTGTGAAACAGGCAACGGAAGTTTTAAAGAGAAGCTCTGGGGGGAGAAACAACATATCCAGAGGCACCAGTGCCATCACACCCATGCCTCTGCCCACCCCCCCCCCCCCACCGACCCTCCTTCCCAGGTCTGGGCACGGCTGCAGGCAACCCTGAGGGTCAGTCCACACTGTGTGTCTATTCAGACTTCTTCTTTAATGTTTATTTATTTTTGAGAGAGAGAGAGAGCACGCATGCGGAGGTGGGGGGGGTGGCGCAGAGAGAGAGGGAGAGAATCCCAAACAGGCTCCACGCTGCGAGGGGCCGGGCTCGATCTCACAAACCACGAGAACATGACCTGAGCTGAGATTGAGAGTCAGACCCTTACCCAGCTGAGCCCCCCAGGCGCCCCTCTATTCAGCTTTCTTACACTCGCCCAGAGATGGTGTGCGTACCAGGCAATTAACAAGGAACATGAACCAGTGGCTCAGTCTTAGACAGGGCACCCGTTATGTTTTCAGGAAATTCTCCATCATTATTGTTCCACATCCTCCTCTCCATCAACATGCACTCTATTTCTCCATTTTTGTGATTTCAAGTTCTCTTCTTGGAAATACATACAGAGTCCAAATCTCTTTCAGCAACTCCTTACGTTATTATAAGAAAAGGTGATGGTAAGAAAAAAGACAAGCTGTTTGGTTTTCTTAGATGTTCTACCAGCACTCAAAGGTAGGAGTCTGCCTTCCTTGTCATGTGGAAGGAACGTTCAGGAGAGGGCAGGAAAGGAGAGCAGTGTGTCAGGCCAGAAATCAGCTCAACAGGGCAGCGGAGGGGTATGTGATGCTTCAGAGCCAACGTGCGTTCCTCCAGCCCCTGAGGAAACCATAGGGAGAGAGGAAAGCTCTACTCCACAGGATTTAAGTAGTCGACATGATACAAACATGTATCTTTTGTTTCTTGCCACTGTTCGGTATCTTTGGGTGAAGCAATGTCCTTTTCCACATGCTTTTCTCAGTGCATTTAACAATAAGTGGGATCTTGAAGTGTCTTGCACTTTTGTGAAATTATACAACTGGCCATGAATGAAAAGTCCATGATTCAGTTCCGAAATCCAAAATAAGTAGTTCTCACTATCTCTTGCATACTCTGTTTCCGTAACCTGTCAAACACACTCCATGCATCTTCCCTGCTTCACTCCTTGATAAAACTAATGAACAAAGCGAGAGAGCATAAAGCTTGATGCAAACGTTTGACTTCCTTAGCAGGTATACATATGGGTAGGTACACGGTCTGGCCCATGAGTCTCTTTCCAGCCAAATTCTGACCCCTTGTCTTGGACATCATACTCGTTATACGGAAGTTATGGAAATGCCAGGAACAACCCCATCATGTTTAAGGATGGGAAGGTAAATTGAACTACGTCGAGGCGAGGCTTACACACTTCACTGGATGTCAGGTAGTGTGAGAAGTCACACACGTATACTATAGTGGCAGAGCGGCCAGTGAGAAAACATACAAAGTGGTATCACCAAAACCTATAAATAAGCAAAGATGAAATCCTGAAAAAGTGTCAAGTGATTCCCGAAAAGAGAAACAACAAATATGCAAAGCTAAAATAACAAAATGGTAGACTAACCCTAAAATATCAATTATTACCTTGAATGTAAATGGTGTAAGTATACCAATGAAAATGCAGAGATTGGGGCACCCGAGTGGCTCAGTAAGTGAAGCGTCGGACTCTTGATTTTGGCTCAGGTCATGATCTCATGGTTCGTGATATTGAGCCCTGCGTTGGGCTCCGTGCTGACAACGCACAGCCTGCTTAGGACTCTTCTCTTTCTCTCCCTCTCTCTCCGTGTCTCTCTGCTCCTCCCCTGCTCTCATGTGCACTTCCTTTAAAAATAAATAAATAGACTTTAAAAAAAAGAAATGCAGAGATTAGAAGAGTCGACTAATAAAACCTACCCCAATTATGTGCTGTTTCCAAAAACTCACTTCAAATTCAGCATTACAGGTATGTTGAAAGTGAAAGCATGGAAAAGGGAAAACCATACAAACATTGACAACAACAAAATCAAATAATTAATATCAAAATAAAGTAGGCTCCAGAGAAAAATAGAAAAAAACAATCACGAGAGACAAATAAACACAGCACATAATGATAAATGAGTCAGCCCACCAGGGACAAATAAGGGCCTCAGTTGTATCCACAACAAACAAGCCAGCCTCAAAATACTTGAAGCAAACACAGTAGACCTGGAATGGGAAGAGGCAAATCCACAATTGTATCTGGGGACTTCAAAGCGTCCACTCCCCACAAGCAACTGACAGAACTATTAGACATAAAATCAGCAAGGACGCAGAAGACCTGAACAGCATGATGAGCCAGTGAGGTGTAACTGTGTAATAAAATGCTCCACAGCAACAACAGAGTACACATTCTTTTTCAAGCGCTCCTGGAATAGTCACCAAGATGGACCGTATTCTGGGCCACAGTCAAACCTCAGCTACCACGAGAGAAATTGATATCATACTAAGTGCTCTGATCATAATGGAATCAAGTTAAAAACCAATAACAAAAATACCACAGGAAAGTCTCAAATACTTGAAAATTAGTAATATGCCCCTAAGTAATCAATGGATCTCAGAAGATGTGTCAAGGTAAATTTAAAAATACAGAGAACTTAAAAAGATAAAAATAAAATATATCAAAATAGATGGGATGCAGCTAAAGCAGTGCTGAGAGGGAAATTTATAGCACTTTTAGTCTCAAATCAGTAGGTTCCACCTCAAAAAAAACTAGGACAAGAGTTGAATAAAATAAACTTTGAGCAAGCAGAAGTAAGGAAACAATAAAGAGAAGGGCAGAAACCAATACAATTTACAACAGGAAACAATAAAGAAAGTCAACTGAACAAAAAGCTAATGATTTGAAAATGATCAATAAAACTCATAAAACACACCATTAAAAAGGAACTGATGAGGGGCGCCTGGGTGGCTCAGTCGGTTAAGCGTCCGACTTCAGCTCAGGCCATGATCTCACTGTCCGTGAGTTTGAGCCCCACATCGGGCTATGTGCTGACAGCTCAATTGGAGCCTGCTTCCAATTCTGTGTCTCCCTCTCTCTCTGGCCCTCCCCCATTCATGCTCTGTCTCTCTCTCAAAAATAAATAAACATTAAAAAAAATTTTTTTAAATGAACTGATGAGAATGCAGGACAGGAGACACATATCCCCAATATCAGGAATGAAACATATGGCATCATTACCGATCCTACATATGTTAAAAGAACAACAACAAAATATTGCGAGCCCTTCAGATTCATGAATTCATCAATTTTAGAAGAAAGCCTTATTCTCTGAAAACTGCAAGCTACCAAACTCATGACATAGAATCTGAGTAATCTGATGAGCATTACAAAATTGAATTCACAATTTAAAACCTCCTCAAAAAAGAAATCTCTAGGTGCAAATGGTTTTCCTGAAGAATATTACCAAACATGTTTTAAAAAGAATTAGTAAGTTTACACAATGACTTTCAGAAATTAGAACTGAAGAAAACACTTCCCAACACATTGGAGACTTATGCTCACGCAAAAATGTGATAGCAAAACTAGACAAAAAAATCACACACGAGAAAAAAAACTACAGACCCATATCACTCATGAACTTAAGCACAAAAATCCTTGACGCAGTTCTAGCACATCAGATCCAACAATGCATAAACAGAATTACAACCATGACCACGTGAGATGTATTCTGGGTATTCAATATTTGAAAATCAATCCATGTAATAAGCTGTATCAACACACCGAAGAAGAAAATGATTGATCATATTAATAGATGCAGAGAAAGCATTTGCAAAATCCAACACTCGTTCATGATAAAAACTCCCGGGAATTTAAGAATAAAGGGAACTAACCAAATTTTTTAAAAAATGTCTAGGAGGGGCGCCTGGGTGGCGCAGTCGGTTAAGCGTCCGACTTCAGCCAGGTCACGATCTCGCCGTCCGTGAGTTCGAGCCCCGCGTCGGGCTCTGGGCTGATGGCTCAGAGCCTGGAGCCTGTTTCCGATTCTGTGTCTCCCTCTCTCTCTGCCCCTCCCCCGTTCATGCTCTGTCTCTCTCTGTTCCAAAAATAAATAAACGTTGAAAAAAAAATTAAAAAAAAAATGTCTAGGAAAAAAACCCTATAGCTAACAGCACACTTATTGGTGAACAATTGAATGTTTCCTCTTTAAAAGTGGAAACAAGAGGGTCACCTGGGTGGCTCAGTTGGTTGAGCTTCTGACTTTAGCTCAGGTCATGATCTTGCGGTCCATGAATTTGAGCCCCACATCTGGCTCTCTGCTGACAGCTCAGAGCCTGGAGCCTGCTCCGGATGCTGTGTCTCCCTCTCTCTTTGCCCCTACGCCCCTCAGACTCTGTCTCTCTCTCTCAAAAATAAATAAACATAAAAAAATTTATATATATACTGGAAAATACTAGCCAATACAGTTAGGAGAGAAAGACAAATGAAAAGTACAAATTGAAAGGAAGAAATAAAATGTTGCCCAGTTGCTGATAACATAGCTGTCTACGTGGAAATTCCCAAGGAATCTTTAAATCTTTTTTTCTTTTCTTTTCTTTTCTTTTTTTTTTTTTTAGGTCCAACAACATCTGCACCTTTATCTCCACACTGAGTGGCTAGTCCTGAGACACCACGTGGGATGCAGGGTCAACACACAAATATCTAAACACAAACATCAAATATGTAGAAATTAAAACTGAAAACAAAACATACGCCATTTATAATTACTGCCAAGGAAAATTAAACACTTAGATAAAAACCCAACAAGAGATGTACAGGATCTGCAAGCTAAAAATTCAATACCTTTATTAAATAAATCAAAGATCTGGATAAATGGAGAGACATATGATGTTACTGGAAGACCTAACACAATAAAGCTGTTAATTTTCCACAATTTGATCTATAGGTTTAATACAGTTCCTAGTAAAATCTGAGCAAAGATTTTGTAGACACAGACAGGCTTATTCTAAAGTTTGTATGGAAAGACTCAGGCCCTAGAAGAGTGGGAAAATCTTTATAAAGGAAAATAACAAGCGTGGGTCATTCAACTGGACGTTCAGTCTCACTCTATGTAGCAAGAGTGACGTGACTATGATATGGGTTGTGGTGTTTGGATTGGATATCGGGACGGACATATAGACGGATAAACTAGAATAGGGAACAGAGAAACAGGCCCACACAAATATGCCCAGTTAATTATTGGCAAAGGTGAAAAAGCAATTTGATGGAAGAAGGACAGCCTTTTTAACATATGATATTGAAGAGATTGAACCAAAAAATAAACCTCAGCCCTGACGTCACACTTTGTACAAAAGTTAACTCAAAATGGATCATGGGACTCAAATGTAAAACCATAAAGCCTTTAGTAAAAAAAAAAAAAAAATCAAAGGAAACCTTCGGGATCTGGAACTAAGCAAAGAGTTCATAGACTCAACACCAAAACTATGAGGCGTAGAAGGAAAAAAATTATAAACTGGGTCTCTTCGAAATTTGTTTTCAGTTTTCTCTGTGAAAGACCCCGTTAAAAGTATGAAAATAAAGGCTACAGGTTGGGATAAAACGTTTGCAGGCCACACAGCTGTCAGAGGAGTAGTATCTAGAATACATAAAGAACTCTAAAAATGTACCGTTAAAAAGGAACAAGTCAACTGGAATTTGGGCAAAAGTCAAGCAGGCATTTCGCCGAAGGAGCTTCGCAGATGGAAAATAAGCTCACGAGAAGAGTTGCAGCATCGCTATCCATTAGGGAAACGCAAATTAAAATCACAGTGACGTAGCACGACCCACACACCAAAACGTCTAAGACAAAAACCAGGACAACCCCAAGCGCCAGAGTGGGTGGCGACGAACTGGAAACCACGCGTGCCGGTGCCGAGACACCACGCAGCTCCTCTGGAAAACAGGCTTCCAGTTGCTTTTGACCCCAAACGTGAAACCAGCACACAACCCGAGAAGTTTGCTCTCGGGCATTTATCCCAGAGAAACGGAAACGTACGTTCATGCAGAAATGCTGTACGTGAATGTTTCTAGACACAGAATAGCTAAAAGCCAGAATCAGCCCAGATGTCCTTCAAGAGATGAGTGGACAAAGCGTGTCACCTGGTAGAACACCGCTCGTAACACAGTGAAGGAAGTGCTGATACGTGCAGCCAGGAGGCCGTGCTCAGAGACCAGGGACAATGTGAAAGTGTGTCGTGTTATCTCGTACATGATTCACTTCGCACGGCGCCCAGGATCAGCCGGGGGACAGGGAGGGGCGGGCGAGGGGGGCGTTAGGGGCTCCGCTGCTGCTGGTCGAGGTTCTGACCGTGTCCACAGGACCCCCTGGCCGTGAGACAGGGCTGCGCATTTGCAAGCTGCCTCCGCCAGGCAAACAGGGTGAATGAAGGACACACGGGGTCGCTCTGTTACCTCTTACAACTGCCTGGGAGTCAACGAAGTTTAATCTAAAAAATTCTAATGAAAGATTGAACTTTGGGTCAATTTACCAAAGATTAATTTGCCTTAAATCAATTGGGGAATCACAATCCATTGATAAACCAATTCCTAGATCCGAACCCAACTCCGAATTAGGTCGGCAGCGTGGCTTTTGCCGAAAGGCCAAGAAGCGATGAGAAGAACTTACAAAATTCATATAGCATTGTAACCTCTACTGAAACTTCCAGATGATTCCTTCCATTTTATGCAAAACTATAAACTTCTAGTTTGAGTCTGTTACAAATGTAAAGGATTTTATAAAAATTTGTTTTTGTAAAAAATGCAGATTCGTTTCTCTCCTCACGGCAGTTTAAATTCAGTCTGCTGCTTTTCTTATTTTAATTTGGAAATTTCTTTGGGGGACTAGGGAGAGAAAAGGGTATTGTGATTTCTGCCTGAGAATCCCTGAGATGGTGTGGGTTTCTGCACCCATAAGCGTGCACACATTTCCTCCTACTTTTTCTTCCCTCTGCCCGAAATGTGATTCCCCCAGATCTGCGGCCTCACATGATTGAGGGCAGTGTTCAGTCTTGTCCTGCCCGAAGCCTTACTGCCTGCTCCTACTTAACAAGGCAAACTGAGGCGTGCACGCGAGCACTGAGCAGGGAGAAGGTGGGCTCAGGAGAGACGGCGGAAGGACTGTTCTAGGGCCAGGCGTCACAGCCGAGCAGGACAACAGACCTGTTGTAAGCCTATGGTCCTTCGTGGACACCGCTTCCTGTCACTTCTGTCCTGGGTTTTTGATTCTATTGATTACTTATAAGCTCAAAATGCTGAATGAATTATCACACACACCCTGCATACTCTAAATATTGTGTCCTCAGCAAAACCCAAATGCCACATGCCTTACAAGTAACAAAAGATCCCCTGGCCCAGCGGTAGGACAGCCAGTGGCCCACACGATGAGTCGTCGAGTCAGCAAACAGGCCTCCCGAGTTGCTCACCAGTGGCCCTGGGGACCGGTGTCCCGGGTGTCCTGTCCTTGGAGTTATGACGTCTGCACTGAGGCCCACAGGTCGGCACGGGCCCCACATTCCTCTGCCTTTGCAGGAAGGCGCGAATCTGCCAGGAACCCCGGATTCTCAGACGGATTCTCAGAAGCTTCACTTGTAGCTCGAGGAGGGGATTCCCCGGGGAGAGTGACAGAAAGCAGAGTTGAAAAAGCCGGAGGTCCAGCCTGCGCAACCCTTGAGTAATAACCAGGGGCCTGTTCAGAACACGAAAGGCCAGAATCACCCAGGCCTAGAGATGTGCCAGCACAGCCCGGGCCCGAGGGCTTCTGATCGAGAGGGCTGGGGAAACGCGGGGTGTCTGGGTTTCTAAAACCTTCCAACGCTCTCCGTCTGGCCACGAGGATGGGCACTGAGCCACACGGAGGTTTCTGATCGGGGACACAAGCGATGGCGGTCGCTGCTTTACAGCTAATTAGACACCTGTATGTGCCATCAGCCGAGATGAAGGTTCTCTGAGGGCAGAGAAACCCGCGAGCAGCCGTGGCAAAGACCCACGCAGAAATTCATGAATCCTGAGCCGGGTACGGGCCCGGGACCGGCAAGAAAAGGCAGTCAAGAGACACGGGAGGGGCTTGGCCAGTGCGTGACCAGCCAGGAGGATCAGGATGATGGCACAGCCACCTGTACGTGGAGTGTTTTGGAGAAGCGTTAGGGGAAAGGACACGTAGACGGAGGCTCAGCCGTACATTCAGCTTCCATCAGAGTCCTGATGGGAAGGTCCGGCAAGCTTGGAATTGGGACAGTCAGTGCAGAGAGGCCAGAGACACCGTGAGAACCTTGGAAGGTGGCCCTGGGTGTGCGAGCGGAGGGAGCCGGCGGTGGAGTTGGAAGGGGAAGCCTGCGGGCAGGTGTGTGCATGCCCTGGGGCCGCCATCCGGGGGCTCAGAGTGGCAGAGGGGGGCCGTCTCACAGTCTGGAGACGGGAGGGCCAGAGTCAGCCTTCCGACACGGCTCGAGGTGGGGAGGGGTTCCTTGCTGCCTCCCCCAGCCCCTGGCCTCACCTGGCCTGTGGATCTGTCTCTCCAGGCTTCGCCCTGAGCATGGACACGATCACGGGACCGCAGACCATCCTAATCTGGTCTGGCCTTATCTTGACTAACGACACGGCCAAGACCCTATTTCCATCTCTAACTAAGGGCACATTCTGAGGCTCTGGGCAGATGTGGGTTTTGAAGGCAGGACACTATTCACCCCAGTGCCTAAGGGTTGGTCACAGGAACAGCCAGCCGGCCCAGGCATCCAGGCCAGCAGGAGCCTGAAGGGTCAACCCCGACATCATCCAGTCCCCCTGCCAGTCTCCTGCCCATGGGACTCTGGGCAGAACCTCATCCAAAATCATATAGGACAGGAGTCTAGGGAGGGGCGCTGGGGAGGGGAGCCTGGGAGGGGAGCCTGGGGAGAGGACTTGGGGTGGGAGCCTGGGGATGGGAGCCTGAGGAGATGTGGCTGGGGAGGGGGGCTGGAGAGGGGAACCTGGGGAGGGGACTTGGGGTGGGAGCCTGGGGAGGAGAGCCTGGGAGGGGAGCCTGGTGGCCGGCCACAGGGGACAGGAAGGCCCCAGGACACAAACGTCTCAGCTTGCAGACCTAGGTCCTGGTCCTGGGGAGTCAGTCTGCAATCCCGATGGGGAGCCTCGTGCCCCTGTCTTGCTGCAGAGGCTTCCTGGGGGTGTATCTGCTGACATAGATTTTGTCCTTTCTGTTTCTAGGTTCCCTGTTTCTGTGCTGAATTGAGCAAGCCGCTCTTGGTCATTTCCTGGCCTGACACACAGCGTCCCAGGGGGAAATGCTGGTGTGAGTCAGGGTGTGGCCTTCAGGTGGCCAGACCCCAGGGGGCGGCTCCCTGCTGCCCACGCAGGAGAGTTCCAGAGCTGCGGGAGGGGAACTGCGCTCCTCATCCAGACTCTCGGGGGCGAGATCTTTATCTTGTCCTGAAACCCTTCCCCTCGGCCAGCCGTCCTCTGTGAGCGGCTTTCCCAGCGAGCACGAGCGTGTGCGAAGTCACCCAGAGAGGGACCAGCTTGAGAGCCACTGGGTTTGCATGTCCTCCCTCCCCCTAATGCCGCATTTCCATCTCTTGCGGGGAGGAGTCATCTTCCTGAGAGAAGGCAGCAAATGGCCTTGGCAGCCGGGAGCTGCCACCTCTCCTCGAGGCTCGGCGTGGGACTTTGTGTCCAGATTGCGAAGCGCAGGCCGGCCGGGAGCGCGAGCGTGGCCTCCGCCTCACAGGCTGGGTCTCGGGGTCTCGGCGGCCCCACTTCCCCGGGGGTATCGGCCACCCCGGCCACCAGCCACGGCCACCAGCATCCCTGGCTTTCTCGTCGAGTCTTGGCAAACACGAGCCCCGATTTGTGATTCGAGCCGTGATGGCAGCACATTAACATGGAACGTTCTGTTGGAAACAAGATGAAAATACGCCTTTAAATAACAACGTTCTCCAACACCGTGGAACGAATCCGAATCGTTTGTGGATGGCACAGCGGACGTTTCTCTGGAGGAACAAGGAAGGGGCAGAAACTCCCCTCTCCACATTCAGCGTCCTCCTGATGGCCCTCCACATATTTCCTTCGATGTTTTTATTGTGCTCTCTTCAAAGACAGTTCCGTTTAATAAAAATGTTTTACAATCGCTGAATGTATAATATTGTTTGTAAGAGGGAATTGGGAAGAACTGAAAAACGGCATGTTAGGGATTCTTTTTTGAATTCTCAAAGAAGAAATAACAACAAAATAATGTCCCTGCTACGGGGGTGGGTGTAGAAAAGGAGAAAACAAAGTTAAAATAAAGAAAATAAAAATCCTGTAATAACCAAATGTGCTAAAATGTGTTTTTCCCCCTTTTTAGAGAGGCGAGGTGATAGGGTTTCTGTCTACAGAACTAACTGTTTACAAATATTCAAGCCCATAAATTTGAAGAGAAACCGAATACAGAAAATTCTTGTTAATGCAGTACATTTTCTGGTAATTTTATAGTCCAATTTTCAGTGATTCCCCACAGAACGAATGCAGTTCAAAGGCAATTTTATAAAGTACTTTGCAGATAACTATTATCTGCTAATTATTAGAAATTGCATGTTGTTGTTAATTGCATAAATAAATTGTTTTATCTGAAAGCCATTAAAAAAAGGTTTGGTGTTTGAAGCATATATGCTTTTGATGTTCCTGTATAAAAACACTTAACTGTTTAACTCCAAAATAATGGCTTGCTGCTTTTAAGACAATTTCTTAGACTAATGGGTTATGGGGAGGGCTGGGGGTGGGAGTCCCCAGACATGTATTTTGCTTAATTTCTGTGTCATACTTCAACTGATTATAAATCCACATGGCAAGGAAGATCTCAAATGTTTACCAAATATATTACACTGATAGCCACATGATGCTATAGTTCTTTCTGGAATCCTTCAAAGATATTTACATAAACATTTCCCTTTTCTCCCCCACTAGTCCTATTTTTTAAATATTCTATTTTATGTGTACGTTTCCCTCATAACTAGACATAGAGGAATATATTTATGGGGAGAGCAGCCTTTGATATGTTAGGAAATAATTCCGGAAAAGTCTTATAGAAACACAAACAGACCCCGACAACGAGATGAGAGGCCCTGTCTGTGCACCTGCAGGTGAGCGAGAGCCTGGGAAGGAGCCAGACGCCTTCTTCCTGGGAGGCAGCCGCCGCCGACGTGGAGGACAAACGCGGCACTGAGCTTTTGCGAGAAACATGGGCACAGAGGTGGCCGGATTCCACGTGTCCCGTAGCACAGACCGTGGGGAGCACAGAGGGCACACGGTCGCACTGGCCAGCGGGCCAGAGACCCAAGGGTGTGCCGTGCGCCTGGCAGGACAAGGCCGGGCGAGGGGAGCAGGAGCGGACGCCCAGCGCAGGAGGCCTCGTCGGGAAGGGAGCCCCCTGTGGCACTCGGTCCCTTGCAAACGAAGCTCTCTAAGAATAGCGGAAATTTGGCCACTAGGAGAAAGACGTGCACGAAGGACAAGTTAGTGTGCCGGTCTAGTGGGCGGGCTTTGGAGGAGAGCACAGGCCGGCACCCGGGAGTATGCAGATGGCCACAGAGCATCGTGGTGGCCCCCGTCGTCACACGGACACTGCAGGCACTCAGCACCATGAGCAAGCCCACGGCCAGATGTGACGTTAATCCCTGATGACTCACAGGGTGGAAGCGGATGCAGGAATGAGTGATTTGTAATCTCTCAAAACACAGAGTGCGCAGAGGGAATTGTCATTCCCTGGGGGGGGGGGGGGGGGGGGGGCGGTCCCCACAGGTGGACAAGCTTTCTACCACGGTGTCATCTGTGTGTCTTCATGAGTTCACTGGGGCTGCAGCAACCAAACACCGCAGCCAGGGCGGCTTAAACCACAGACGTGTGGAGGCTGCAAGTCGGGGATCCAGACACGGGCAGGGCTGGTTTCCCCTGAGGCCACTGTCCCGGGTGTGGACACCGTCTTCTCCCCGAGTGGTCACGCGGTCACCTCTCTGCGTGTCTGTGTCCTGATCTCTTCGTAAAAGAATGCGGTCTCAGTGCATTTGGGCCAAGGCTAATCTCATTTTAACTCAGTTACCTCTCTAAAGACCCCACCCCCAAACGCAGTCACATGCTGCGTCCCGGAGGTGGGGCTGAGAAAAGAACACAATTCAGCCCACAACAGTACACACAAATGTGTTAGATGGTAATTTCTCATGCTCAACAGTATTTGTTCACCCATCCCAGAGATATTTCATTCTACTGTGTGACCGATTTGGGGGTGTCGACATGTATGGGGCTGAAGCCACTAGAGTCGACAGAGTTGCCCTCAGGAGGCATGGAGGGGTCGCGTTAGAACGGCATCTGTGTCGAACTCAGTGTGGAGGACACAGGGGGCGTGCCTGACAGGTGTCGGTAACAAGGAAGAAAACAGGCTGAGAAGAAGAGGGGAGATGACAAAATCGTCACGTAAGACGCACCGTAGGAGCACGAGAGGGAGAGAAGTGCACACTTGCGTATTCCTGTTTCCCCAGACGCTTTTCATCAATGGTAAGAATGATGGCCAGGGTCCTCAAGAGCCAGCTTAGTCAGAGGTCCTCAGAACTGCGAGGGTTCAAGCAAAAGTTACGTGGGGGTTGAACTCAAAGCCCTTCGGATGAGGTACGGAAATTGCAAGGGCAGAGGGAGGAGCTCGTGGCCTCTGTCCACTGACTGGTGTCTGAACAGCCCCTTTCAGGACACCTGAAATCTCAGATCGTACCGTGATCTACCACAGTATGAACGATCACAGCGTGTATCATAGTGTGGACAATCCCAGAGCGAACCGTTCTCCTGCGATCTGCCATAGTATGAACTATCACAGTGGGAACGATTCCAGTGTGGGCCATTATACAATGATCTATTGTACTGTGAACTGTCCTGGTGTGACCTCTCACAATGCACGTCATAGTGGAAACTATCCCAGAGTGAGCCGTCATATTGTGTTCTATCATAGTATGAACCGTCCTGGTGTGAACCATCGTAGTGGATATCATAGGGTGAACAATTCCAGAGTAAAGTACTGTGAAGTGATTATTGTAGTGTGAGCTGCCCTTGAGTGAACTATCATAGTGTACATCATGGTGTAAACCATCCCGGAGCGAACCATCGTACCGTAATCTTATCCGAGCGCAAACTCTCCTGGTGTGCACCATCACGGTGTGATCTATCGTGGCATAATCTGTCATGTGAACTGTTATAAGGTGGTTTCTCGTGGTATTACCTATCATGACATGATCTAGGTTTTCTAGGCTATCCAATACGTTCCATGACAGCGTGAATTATCATAGCATGAGCTTCTGTAGTGTGGTTTATCAGATCTACCACGGGGTGATCTGAGCATGAGCCATGATAGCATGAACTTTCACTGTGATCTATCAGTGTAAATCAGATAGCATGAGCCATCAGAGTGCAAACTATCATTGTTCTAACTATCGTGGCGTGAACTATCCAAGTATGATGTACCTTAGTGTAATCTATCATAGTGTAAATGATCGTAGTGTCAACTATCATATTGTGAAATACTGCTTTTACTCAAAAGCCTGCAGAACTCTCAAACTCAACATGTTTAAGACTGCTGTGTGTTTTTTTCTCCTACTTTCCCTTCCCTCTCTTACCTACTTTGTACCCACTATTTTCCCCCAATTAATGACAGCAACATTTTCTACTCAGTCACCAAAGCCAAAGACCATGCAGCCATCCCATATTTTCCTTTACCCACCACACCCCTTATTCCAATATTCACGGAATCTCAGTGATTCGATACATTCCTTTATGCTGTGAAATACAGTCTCTCCCACCTGACACCATTATCACTGCCTTGCTGTCACTACTGATCACTACTACTTTGGAGACTCACACAATCATTCTACAACTAGCTCCCTTCTTTCTGCCTTGCCCTTTCTGGATTCAGATGCCTGTCCTAAGGTCTCCCCGCCTCCTGCCTGCTACAGATGGGCACGCCTCCCTTCACACATCACAAAAAGTGCCCATACGGTTCTATATGAAGATTAAGTTCTGTAATCTTGTCCCTTGTCACATCTTTGCTAAATACTGGCACGCAATGTAATAAACTATGCACTTAGGACTCTCTGGATACACCGTCAGGCTCTTCCACACATCCCCCCTTTTTTTTGTCCAGATCCCTTTTTCTTCCCTTCCTTCCCACCTCTATTTTCAGGCCAAGCTCATATTTTACGTCCTCTGTGAGCCTCTGTGCCCCGCTTTGTCTGGCCCAGAGAAAGTACTCAATAGTTGTTAAATTTGGGGCGCCTGGGTGGCGCAGTCGGTGAAGCGTCCGACTTCAGCCAGGTCACGATCTCGCGGTCCGTGAGTTCGAGCCCCGTGTCGGGCTCTGGGCTGATGGCTCAGAGCCTGGAGCCTGTTTCCGATTCTGTGTCTCCCTCTCTCTCTGCCCCTCCCCCGTTCATGCTCTGTCTCTCTCTGTCCCAAAAATAAATAAAAACGTGGAAAAAAAAATTTAAAAAAAAATAGTTGTTAAATTAATGAAAAATAAATAAATAAATGGATACTTTGAGGGTTTTCCTTTGCTTTGGAGTACATCTTCTGAGACGAAGGGGACGCACTCCCCTTGGCATTTCGAGGGGCCTGGTAACATTCTCCAAACAAAAACGACTGGAAGTCGCCTCTCAGAGCTGGTATCACCTCGCCCAACAATACAACTGACCATGAAACATACTTGCTGTTTGACCTTCAAACAAAGCACAATGTCTCCAAATACAAAGATTTGCATCAGTTGATATCCAACATTTTCAATATAATCTAATAACGTATGAGATGTTACGAAAATGTGTTAGAGGCAATCCTGATGCTAAAATTTGAGGAAAGCTTACTGTTTGAAAACCTAATATTAAACTATAAATTATGAAAACAGCCTATGGCTGCACACCTTCCCTCTGTGCCATCTGGGCTTATTATTTCATAGATCAAAGGTCGTAAACTACACGAAATTACTAAAAAACAATTTTTAAGATGTGATTTTATCCGTTGTGACATTGGGAAAATATCACAATTGACTGGGTCTACTCTTTATCTGAAGCCCTGTTATTTGAGTTTTGTTTTTTCCTTAGGATTTGTCTGGAAGTTGTTACAAATTTTATCAAGTGCCGTGACATAATCTTTACTTCTATCTACTTTCTTTTAATATGACCGTGATTTTCGATTTCTGGTCTGAAACTTTTGCATCTTTCTCCTGGTTTACGTTTAGCTCCAGCCATAAATTTCTTACTTCACGCTTCCCTGTCTCTCTGTCGGTCTTTTCTGTCTGTCTCTTTCAACTCTACCCCTTGACCCCATTGACTCATGGCTTCCCTTATCTCATGGCTCCTTCTTGTGTCTCCTCACGTCACTTGGATTCTTTTCCATCACTGTCTGTGTCTTTCTTTGTGTTGCATGATCTTACCCCAAAGTCTGGTTCTCATGACGCTGGATATCAGTACCCACTGTAGGGGCCCCTGTTAGGCAGTGTCTCTCATTGGCCAGCATAGGAATCGTGGTCTTGATTCAAGATCTGATTGCTATCCTCCTCGATTGTTATTAGGGTGACAAGCCACCTAGCAAAAAAAACCACGGCAACCGATGTGGATGTGGAAGCAAAACACAATAGGCTAATTTTCTCACCGTGGGGCTGGGGCATCCAAAGCGCGGCATGGAGAGCAGAATACAAAGGCTGCCAGATCCTCATGGGGCCATTATCTTTGCTCCAAACTGGGGATTGATCCAGCTTCTCTGAATAAAATGGAGAGCTTTACAGAACAGAGGTACATTTTGAGCATATGGATGGCATTCACCCTCTCCCCCCAGTAACTGGGTTAGAAGGAAGACAGAGAAAGGGCCTCTGCCTGCCCTGTCGGTGGACAAGCTTTACAGAACTGTCGTAACAAAGTACCACAGACTGGGTGGCTGAGGGAATCAAGACAGACATTTTTTTGCTCACCATTCTGGAGGACAGAAGTCTGGGATCAACGTGTTGACGGAGCTCATTCTGTCCGAGACTGGGAGAGAAGCAGTCTCAGCTTCTGGTGATTTCTGGCAATCTCTGGTGTTCCTTGGCTAGTAGGAACACCACCCTGACCTTCCTTAGCAACTACACACGATGGCTTCCCTGTCTGCACATCTGTCTCTGTGCCCCAATCTCCTTTTTCTAAATACACCAGTCATTGTGGGTCAGCGGCCACTGTACTATGACCTTATCTGAACTAATTACATCTGTGGTGACCCCATTCCCAAATACAGTCACATTCGGAGGTGCTGGGTGTTAGAACACAGCATATGAACAGGGGAGCCATTCGGCCCAAAACAACTGAGCAGAAAAGACTGATACAGATTGAAATAAACACGACAAGACACCACTAAATAAGTTGAGCATACCCGGTGATGACCAGACTTCTTTGGCCGATACAGGACATGTACGCATTCTCTTATCACTCTGTTCTAGACGTATACCTAAGGCAGCTTTACTGGAACTAACAGAGCATCAGCTACCACCTCATTTCTGAAAACAGATCCGTTTCGTTGCTACCTGAACCCCTGGGAGTGGGAACCAATGCAACCACATCCGTGGAAAGTGCCGACAGAATGCCACCACCTCTCCACATCCTTCCGCGGCCCATGGGGTGCTCACGCACGGTCACACCCACTCCACCCCGGGCACCCACTCCTCCCTAGCCCACCCGCCCTCTGCCAAGCACGGCACTGGCATCATTTCCAACGTCCCTTCCCTCACATGTCTGAATATGACTACTCTCCATTCTTCAAATTTGTTCTTTCTCACGCTGAATCACTTGGTTTGCGGGGAAGGTTTCTTTCCGAGCAGAAAGAATGGCAACATCTGGCCGCAGAGCCAATGGCCACACAATCAGTCAACCTCAGTAGTGCACGGCCGGTAAGCAGTACCTCGCCTTTGCTTTCTTATCCACAGGGTGTCCAGCATCTTGGTAAGTCCCCACGGCAGGAATTAAACTTCCATTCAGCTTGGTATGTGCTTAGCTCCCAAATACTGCCCTGTCCATGAAAACAAAATTACCAACAACCCACACCCCACCCAAGGGACAAATAAAGCAAAATAAACAGGAACAGAATATCGACAGAGGAGGGTCATACCTGGTAACCACATATCACTAACAAATTTGGGGGTTTGTAAACCATGGTTTTTTGGCCTCTTGGATGTTTCCTTTCAAATTTTTTGTTTGTTCGTTTATTTGGTTGTTTGCTGGGTTTTCATTTTCGTCTGGGTTGGGTTGGATCGTGGGTTTCCTTTAGTTACCCAAACACAAAATGTAAAAGCAATGATCTCTTGGCATGCCCTAACTGAAGGTACATGCCATTTAAAAAATTAGTCATTCTCACTTAGAGAACACCACCGGCAAAGCTGCTTGGTGGTCTAACCGACACGGTGCAGGAGACCAAGATTTCACAGTTCAGCTCTTTCTCCTTATGCGTCTGGTTGTTCCTTTTAGACGGGGCTCCTGAGTCTCTTGTCTGAAATCAACAGACAGAGCAGTGAATAGTGCAGTGATTTACGATGTGATGGGAACGTTTCTTCCGCCGACCTCCCAAGGAATTTCAGGAAAATCCGGTCACTGGAGGCACCTCGCCCCTGCAGAGCCCCGCACAATCAGAGCGAACCTCCATACCGGGCAAATGGGGCAGGCTGTTGACGTCCTTCCCACGCAATCTTAGCACCCGGTCGCGGGCTTGGCCAGCCGGCTCTCAGTGCGCTGTGAGTAGCCTGGGTTCCGCTGAGCATGGGCCACCCCGACTGCGAAATAAGTGAAACACGGAACCAATCGGCATGGGCGACGGCTTAACGTTAGGGCCGCAGAGCCACAGGTAGGAAGCAAAACTCAAGTCGGGGAAGTCAGTGGGGAATCCAAATTCCCCTCTCCCACCTGCCCCCTGATTCGTGCTTATTCCAGACCCACACCCTTTCCCTGAAGCTGCTCTTCCCAAATCCGTGAGGCAAGGGTAGACAGAGGGAGAGGCGAGGCCTCTGCCCTGAGAGCGGGCAGTCCCACCCTCCACTGCTTCTAGAGACAAGGGCTGACCAGACCCCCTCCTCTCTAACCAAGGATGCTGTCATCCCCACAGGACAGTCACCCACATGCTGCTGGCAAATCTCCCCCGCTGAATGTCAAACTCCCTCCTACAAATGATAACGCTGATATTTATGTAACCCCAGTTGTTTAGAGCCAACACCTTGAGGGCTCCAACTTTCTCACTCTCGTGGCCTGTCCATGTGCATTGTTTCGTGCTGCTTAACGCTGGTTTCCACTTTTCTCAAAGTGCTTTACAGTTACAGAAACACTTTCACACACACGAGAGCCGTCTGGGCTCCCGCCACGGCGTGGTGGCGATTCATGGCGGGTGCACAGCCCGTTCTGCCCGTGGACCTTCCTCAGACCACACGCTTGGCTGCCCTCCAGACTCCACTCTGTCAACGGGAGGCTGGACTGATAGGGCACCGTGGGCTCAGGGACAAACCATTATTTACTTGGGCCACTCCTGGGTCTGCAGAGCCAGCTCCAGGTGAGCCCAGGACAGCCACTTAGGGCAGGGAGTTCCCACCGGCATCCCGGTGGAGAGAGGCATCTGGGGACCCTGAAGGCCCGGCCATGGTCACAGAGCTCTTGCCTGCTGAAAATGGCGGCCCTCCCGAGGGAAAGGCAGCTCTCTCCCCCACACTCCAGAGACAGTAGAAGCTCCCACTGATGGCGGAGAAGAAGCCACGGGGCTTCCTCCGCGCTGCTTACAACACAGAACGGTGCAGGGTGTGGAGTGGGCACCTGCCAGTGGCCGGGACTCCGCCCCGCTCTCCCACCCCACGCTCCTCTTCACGCAACTACACCATCCGGCTCTCGGGGCCTTAAAGGGATCTGATTTCCATTAACGGGTTTTCCTCCAGGATTGGTAATTTCTGTGAGCGTTCTCTCGTTGGAGGCAGTGGCCAAGCCTAAAGTTTCTTGTTTTATGAGATCTGTTGAGATCCCATCTCAAGGGGGTATGTGTGAAGGTGTCAGTCAAATTGATGAAAGAAAGGACAAATTCATTAATTAATTCACTCCTGAGCCGAGTTCTCGCATGCCAACCTTAAGCTCAGAGTGGATTTTTATGGTTGAGTTATAAATCCCTCACAAGTGGGGTTTGAATAGACAAGCTGTCAGAGCTTTAAATGCCACGGTATTCATGGGTGCTGGGGGATGTCGTAAAAAGGGCGTCGACTCGCTGCCTCTTGGGCGAACTCAGATTCAGACCTTTGGCAGATATTCCAAATGATTATAGTTTAATTACCAGACCATCCAGCGCTAACTCCAGTCCCATATGTCTCCACACCAACTGGTGTGCTTTAGCACCACATGGAGACAGGAGCCAACCCCAGGGTGACGTGACCTGTAATGTAATGCCACGCATCGCTCCGTCCCTGGTAGAGACAGTGGGCTCCCCACGGACAGCGGGACGTCCCCCCTCACCGTGCGGCAGCGACGGCTGAGCCTCTGCTCCCGACCTCTGCTCCGTCCCGTCCCGAGGCACCGGCCGGTGTGGCGGAGAGGGTGGGCCGTGGGCCCCCCCCGCACGGGGAGGACGGGCAGCGTTTCTCAGAACGGGGCCGTCTGGGAGCACAGCAGCTGTGGGCCGCGGCCCGGGAGCCACAGCCGGCCTCCCCGCGGGGCTGTGTGTTCGAGGCCCGGCCGGACCGCAGGGCTCTGCTACACCAGTGAGTGCAGTAAAGCGTTCTCTACTCCTGTTCGGTTTTGCCTCGATAGAATGGAACAATAAACACCTGAAAGAAAGGGTCTGTGCCGCTGCCCAAAGTGTTTCTGGAAACACCGTGCACAGGACTACACGCCCTGAGGCCCGCTCCGTGCTCTGAGGCAGGAAACGCCCTTCTCAGAAGCTCCTTCTCCCGCAGAATACGCCAGGGCCCTGGGTGCCCTCACCCCACCCTTCATGCCTCTGACCCCCGTGCCTTCCCTCCAAGAAGAGTGCCACCTGTCCTGTCCCGGGCCCGCCGTCCCAATCCCCAGAGTCACCTGCACGTGGAAAGACCCAGCGGATAGGGGGTACAGGTCAACTAAATACGACCAGACCGACAAAGACAGTGCACATGTGGACAAGCCCTTAAATACTGATGTGGCTGCCCTCCCCCGGAGTCGTGTCAGGACAGAAGGAATCGTTCACTCTGCTGTTAGACGGGGGGTTGGGAGGGAATTGGAGATGCCAGTCCTTGCTTACCTCTGTCACAGATCGCCCTTTGGCCTAAGGAGAACGGCCCAGATCTTGGCTGCCAAGCAATTCAGGCGCTGTATGTGTATGGGGCCCCTAAGACAGTGGTGCGAGAATGCGTCTGTACCTAGAAGCGCGTGCTCTCGTGTTTCCGGAAAAGCATCTCCGTCATTGTGCACTTCACCCCAGACACCCACGGAATCTGAGCGCCGCAGCCGTGACGTGTCGTATCTACGGCCGGAGCGCAATAAATGTGGACGAGGCTCCGGGCGCCACGCCAAGGACCGTATCCGCCTAACCCACAGAATCCTCACAAGGAAGGTTCTGTAATCAGACCCGCCCCACAGATGGACGCACTAAAATGCAGGGCGTTTCAGAAACGCATTCAGGGTGCAAACCAACGAGGCCAGAGCTGGGAGACTGCAGGCAATGAGCTCGCCGAAGTTAGCAACAACTCTGCTGAGGCTAAAAAACGTGACAAACCAAGTCAGCTGGGGGAACGAGAGGGGCCTGTGTGTGTTCTTTGGCACAGGTGATGAGCACGGGGTCAGGGTTCACTGGTGACAGTGAGCTGTCACCGAGAGGTCCATAGAGACAGGCGATGTGGCAAAGGTCCGCCAGAGGAAAAGGAGCAGTTATCAGAGAGGGACGTGATCAGCCGATCCATGGCCTCCACAAATGTCAGGCGTTGATCTTGGGACCTATAAGCGTCACCTTCTGTGGCAAAGGGGTCTTTGTGGATCTGAATAGGTTAGGAGTCTTCAGAAGGGGACGTCTGGTGGGCTCTATGCCAGCAGAGGAGTCCCTGCAGGACAGGAGAGGGAGAGCAGAGCGGGGCCGAGAGGCCACATGACCGCAGAGGTGGAGCCTGGAGCCACCAGAAGCTGGAAACGCCATGAAGCCTGTTCCCCCAGAGCCTCTGGGGGCAGCGAGGCTCTCTGCCAGCACGTTGACTTCGGCCGGGGAAACTGATTTCAGACTTGTGGCCTCTTGGAAGTGTAGGACGATGCGTGCCGTTGTTTTAATCCACTCTGTTTGTGGCGTTTCGTGACAGCAGCCACAGGACACAAATACGAGAGGGACAGTGCAGCCAGGAGGCTGTAAACACCGAAGGGTGGCGTCCAGAGAGGGGAGGTGCGGTCTCCCAATCCTAGCCGAGCAGGCAGACGGCAGTGTGAAGGAAGAGTCCTCGTCGGGGCCGGGGGGCTCTGAAAGGTGGCCCCGGGGAGGCCCAGCATCTCATCATCGGGACCTAGGTCCTGCTGCTGGATCTTGCTGCTCACTGGTGACTTCGGTTCTCCAGAGTGACCTCCATGCCCCATTGGAGAGGCCCTCACAATCCGGGAAGCCCCACCTCCGTCTCCTTCCCGCGTCCTCAGGGCCGCCTGTGCCCGCGGTGAGGTTCGACCTTGACAGCACGAGGCCCCGCACGCGTCTGCAGAGCCCGGCTTGGCGGCTTGGTCGTCCTCGCCTCGTCCCTGCATCAAGAGCGTCTTTCCCCCGTGGCACGAGTTCTCCAGCACTGACCCTCACGCGCTCAGACCCCCACCTCCTGCCCCGGGGCGTCGGTCCCTTCCCACGAAGCAGCCGCGGGAGGGTAAGTATGGCACGTGCACTTGTGTCCCCAGGGAATCGGCCAGCGCGGCCGCGTCGTGGGCAGGCAGTCGTGGGCCGTGGTTGGCCCTCCCCCAGCGCAAGCCTGGGCTTCGGTCCGAGGAAACGCGGTCATGCTCTCAGCTCCTGGGGGACGGACCACAAGTGCGAGATCAAATGGCACCGGCTCAGAGCCCCGTGGTACAAAACCTCGCTTCATGCGGTGTGGCCATGACAGAGGTGAAGGCCGGTGCTAGCAAGAGGCGGAGGAGCCCTACAGCGACGCTTCCGTTCAAGTCCGGGACGCTGGCCGGTGTGCCCTCCACACCCGGCCCAAAGGCACGGGCTTGAGGGCAGAGCCCCGCCCCTGGCCACCCTGTCCCGAGCAAGGTCCAGAGGAGAGTGTGACAGACCCTGACGCAGCCCCCAGACAGACGGTGACAAATAGGAAAGCAGCTTCAAGGACCATCCCGGAGAGGCAGAGCGCGGGGCGATTTTATTTTCTCACCGAACCGGCCTCAACTGCAAACAGAGGCCGCGCCTTTCCCCCGGCGCGAGGGGGGCTGGAGGTGGGGAGCAGGTCTGCCTCCCATCTTATTAGCCTCTGCTGTTCCTGAGGCTCCTGCTGAGACCCCGGGCTGCACTCGCAGTCTCCCTGTTTTCTGTGCCTCCACTGACGCTAACTGTGCCCACGCCCCCTCTGGGCCCGGTTCGAGGCTCATCTGAAGCTCAAGCTTTGCAGCGAGGTAGAGCCTCCGCTGAGCGGTGAGCGAGGCCCGTGGGCCCCGGCTAGTGGGGAACTTTCTCCCGCAGCTGACTGCTAGGGTTGCAGGCAGTCTGCCGCGCCCTGCCTCTCCAGGAGCCAAAATGAGAACGCGTTTACGGTATCTAGGTAAACAGTCCTTCTCGCGGACAGGAAGCAGCTGGTCGTACCGAGACCTTACCTACGGGTTCCTGCTCCCCTGCCGGCGCGCGGGCTCGGATGGGGCACTGGGGTGCCGTTCGCACCCCCGCCGAGCGGCACGGCTCTCCCTCCCTGGTGAGCTGTTTCTCCTTCTTCCAGAAAAGGAGATAGCGTGACAGAGCGTCAGCCCTCCCCGCCTGCCGCCACCCTCCCTCCCGGCCCCCGTCTAAGTCAGGCGCGCACCATGCTGGACTCGGGATGCCTGGGTGGCTGCGGGAGCGCCTAACGGCCGCGCCTGCGAAGAGGCACTTGCTTGCGTGTAACTTCAGCTCAGAAGGAGCTGCGGCTTCTTCCAGTTTTCTCTCGGTCTGCGGTGAAATGTAGCTGAAAGTGCGCTGAGCGTCCACAGGAGAGCTGGGCTCTGAACCACACAAGGGAATCTGGCCTTCCGGACCCTGGGGCCTCCAGGCCCGGACCCTGCGCCCCTCCTGGCCTGCGTGGCGGCCGTGTTTCCCAACACGTGCCGTCCTCCCGCTGGCCTCTGGACCCCTGGGTGTAATCTTTCCTTTGCCGTAATAACCCCCTCCCTTCCCTGCTGCCTACAGACAGGATAACTGTTCTTCATCCCTGGGTCCCCAGAAGCTTCCCGAAACGCTCCCCGTTGCAACGGTCCCTCCGCCTCTGGGTGCCCACAGATGCCCTGTGGCCCGCCCCAGGTCCCCCTCCCCAGTGCGCTCGAGTTACCTGCTGAAGGTTGTGAGCGAGGACTGAGGTTTCGGTCTCTGTAAGACCAGAGGCGAGCACAGTGCCCGAGGAGCAGGAGTCTGGGAGCTCCGTGTGGACGGGAACTGGGTTCTGTGGTGGGTCCCTCACCTGGCGCCCACCTGGCACCCAGTGTCCTCCGTACGTGAAGACATGAATGGCCTGATATTAGGGTCCCTTTAAGGCCCGCCGTGGAGGGCTGCATAATGAAACTTTGATGATGCTACCCTAGCAGAATAAGGTATTGACCACAGGGAAGCTGGACGCACGCATCGCCTTTCTGTCATCACACGGGATAATCTTTACCTCTCATTAAAAAAGGCCAATAGTGCCCTACTTCCCGATGGTTATCAACAACCACTGCTGACAGGTGAACGAGTGGGCACCCTGGTTCAGGAGATGACAGCAGTCGGGGGATGGGGAGGCAAGGACGCTGGTGTAAAGCGAAGAAACCAAAGTAGCAGCATTGCAGCAAGGACGGCCCCCGGGCACGTGACCTGGCATCCCCTGCAGGGTACGTCCGAGAGCTCGCTACCAGGTGGTCAGGGCAGAGGTGTATGCGGGCAGGCAGGGCCCCCAGGGGGGCAGGAGGGGAGCTGGGAGGCAGGGGGGCGTAGAGTGCAGCCCAAGGTGGGGGCAGGGCAAGGGGGGCACTGGGGAGCACGCACAGCAGGGGTCAGGACAGCAGTGGGGGCAGGGGAGTTCGCACAGCAAGGGGTATGCCTGGGGGGCAGCTGAGGGGGGAAAATACGCACAGCAAAGGGGTAGGGGGCAGGGGGCACAGTTTGGAGCGGCTGGGGGGCCTCGGAGGCGCTGCTCAGCAGGGGCCATGCAGTGACGGGTGTGGGGGCAGCAGAAGGCAGTATGCTCAGCAGAACGGTGGTGGAGGGAGTGAGAGGGGTGCATACAGCAGGGAGCAGCTGGGAGACAGTGTAGGTGCCCCCAGCAAGGTGGGGGGGGGGGACCTTGCAGATGAAGCAGGGGACACGGAACCTGCCCTCTGCACCTGCCCGGTGCTGAGGCCGAAAAGTGGGCGGAACATGAACATCACTGTGAAACGGCCGTTCTGCCCAGCGTGTGTGCCGGGCGGGGGCTGGGGGTGGGGGTCTCTGTCCTCCTCTCCCCCCACCCCGCTGGCCCCCACCACCCTCTGACCCTGGTGAGGGACGCCCTGGACCAGCGGCCCGTCCTCTCTTCCACCGGCACGAGAGTGTTGATTTGGTTGGGGGTGTTGGTGGGGGCCCGCGTGTTCGGTTTTCACTTATTTTCTCAAATGAAATGTAACCCAAGTCCAGCAGACCCCCAGAGTCTGCAGGGCGGAGCCCCTTCCAGGATGACGGCCTCGGCGCCCCGCAGCGTGCACCCCGTACGTGCGGGCCACAACCCCCGGTGGGGCACTGAGGCAGCCGCGACCCGGGCGCCCCCTGCCCCTGCGGCCCCGACCCCCCTGCACAGATTTGCCGGTCCCGGGTGCAGGGCAGGTGCACGCGCAGGAGGCCGGGCCCGGGGCCCCAGGGAGGGTCTCCTCCTGCCTCCGCGGGGCCTGCCCGGGGCCTTCTGCCCGCTCCCAGCCCGCCAGCGCCTGGACTGTCACAGCCCCACTTTTCTTCTCGTCCTTCCCTGGGACGCCCAGCTCATAATATTCCACACGCTGAGTGTCAGCCCCGTGCAAACAAAGGGCCCTTTCTGCTCCGCACAAATTGTGAGCGTCTCCAGCCTCAGAATTTACAGCAGCTTTCCCTTGAAATGCTTGACATTTCCCCACAATTTCTTAGATATACTTGGTGGGCAAAGTGCGTCATCTCTGTTTGAATTTATCGCACAGAAGAAGCCATTTTCTCCACGTTAATGTCATCCCCTCGGTAACCGGGAGTTCGGGGGCAACAACGCAAAAACACCAAATTTGTCAACGGAATGTGCAAGGCTGGTGCAAATTTATCTTGTCCTAATCCCTTGCCCCCTTTTCATCGCATGATTTTTCATATGCATATGAGAATTTTCCGGGTATGGCTTTCTCACACATTTCACTGTCCAGGGCGGGTCTAGGACGGGCTGGTCCCTCAGCCCCCATACAAGCAACTTGGCTCCTCTCTCTTTTCAAAGTGCAAAGCCGTCGACTCTGCTGTTGCGATCATCGTCCGCCGGAATGCCCGAGAATGCTTCCTCCATGCAGAGGCAGCAGAACTGTATGTTCTGTGAACAGGCAGGATCATGTTTGAAAACTAGATCACAAACTTTCCGCCTCACGTGGATTCCCTGGTGGGAACCCATGGGTGTCTCCCGTGGACCGCACCTTCGGCGTCACCGTGGCCCCTTGCGTGGAGCCCCGGTATCTGCACAGGGCTCTCCGGAGGGTCTCTGGTCCACACCTCACCTCCCCCTGCAGCACTGCCCGCCCCCACTTCCTGCATTCCCCACCCACCCCCCCCGCTGTGTCCCTAAGAAACCATTTGGGGCTGCCAATGCAGGAGGCTTCCTGAGCCGTCTTCGCCGTGGTCCCTCTGCCTTCAGCGGGAAGTGAAGGCAGCACTCCGGCCACTCGTGGCAGATGCCCCTGGCCCGTTGCCCACCCCTCTCGTGGGGTCTTCCTGTCCTGATGGAGCAGAAGGCGGGGCCCTGCCAGTCTCCTGAGGCTGGAAGGCCATTTAGTTCACGCCTTCGACTGCAGGTGGGAAAACTGAAGTTCGAGAGGGAGGGGCGTGCCCGAGACTGGGCACGAGCTCAGCTTCTCCTCCCAGCCCCCCCCCCCCCCGGGCAGGCTGGTGTCAGCTGGGCCCTGCCCCTTTCCGTCTCAAGGATGAGCTTGAACCCCTGGGCTGCAGCCAGAGCCCCTCGTCACGGGATGGGGAGCTTCAAAATGTCGCCTCTCAGGCTGAGGTCCTGCTCCCAGGCGGGTCCCGGGTGGGGATCACGCCGTCAACCTGCCCCTCGCTGCCGGTCCCCCACCATGCCGACCCCAGCACACCTGTGTTTCCTGTGGCACCACAGAACAGAAGCCACCACGCCGACGACAAAACCCCCTTCACAAAGGGTGTGCGTGTGCCAGACCCTATCAGAGCTTGGCAGGGAGAGAGGGAGAGATCCACATTGCAGCGGTGCGAGCGCATTCAGCTGGAACGTTATAGGCCCTTGCTCCCAAAGATCATCGGAGGTTCTGTGACAAACTGCTTTCCTCCAAGGAGCGTCTTGCTTCCCTTCCCTCCCTGCACCTGCTTGGTCCTTCCCTGCCCCCTTGCCTTTCAACGTCCTCCCTCCTGGACTGGCTCCAGAAACTGCTGACTGTCTCTCTGCTCTCAGAGAATTTCCAAGCACCGCAGCCCTGTCTCCTCCAGAGCCGCCGTGGGAGAGGAAACCCACCAGCTTTTGAGGCAGAGAGGAAACGTTCCCCTACGAGCATCTTCTCTGCTACGAGGTCACGTGCGGGTCTCCGCCGTGTGGTCTGCAGTGTTCTTTGAGGTTCTCAACAAGCGATCGTTTTTCCATTCACGTTCACACTAAGTGATGGCTGCAACCCATCTTCTTTAGCAGAAAATGAGCCATTAATTTTTTTCAGAAAAAGAAAAGCACCGTTTGGCTCCGGGCAGGACGGCACTGAGGGTGCATAATGCACAGGGGAAGAGTCTGCAAGGTGCTCAGAGGACGGGCCAAAGCAGGATTGGAGATGTCTTCTGCAGGACAGAGCCACGCCGCTCCCTGCTCACCTCCTTCAGAGCACGCTGTTCACACGGCATCTGTTTATTTGACGGACTTCCCAACAGGTGCTAACACGCAGGTTCCCGGAGGAGAGGTTACCTCTAGAAGTACATGCAAATCATTTAAATGGGGTGCTTTCTTCTCAGAGAAGTTTCCCAGATTCTTATAAAATCCCCAGAGAAGCCAGAGATTCTCAAACATTTGTACACATTGCAGAGGGGAGCCAGGTGCCAAAGCCCGTGTAAAACGTATCGTCCGGGGACGCCTGGGTGGCTCAGTCGGTGGAGCATCCGACATCGGCTCAGAGCCCGGAGCCTGCCTCGGATTCCGTGTCTCCCTCTCTCTCTGCCCCTCTCCTGCTCGTGCTCTGTCTCTCTCTGTCTCCCAAATAAACGTTAGAAATAATTTTTTGGGGGGCGCCTGGGTGGCACAGTCGGTTAAGCGGCCGACTTCAGCCAGGTCACGATCTCGCGGTCCAGGAGTTCGAGCCCCGCGTCAGGCTCTGGGCTGATGGCTCAGAGCCTGGAGCCTGTTTCCAATTCTGTGTCTCCCTCTCTCTCTGCCCCTCCCCCGTTCATGCTCTGTCTCTCTCTGTCCCAAAAATAAATAAACGTTGAAAAATAAATAAATAAATAAAAAAATAATAATAATAATTTTTTTTAATGTATCTTCCAGTGTGACTAGCGTCTCGGTAACAATTAAGTAAGGAGGTTTCATTAGTGGTGGGTAAAGTCGCGGTCACAGACACATTTCTCCTCTATGGTTTTTGCCACGTGGGGTAAGTCTGTACA
Source organism: Leopardus geoffroyi (assembly GCF_018350155.1). Taxonomy (NCBI): domain Eukaryota; kingdom Metazoa; phylum Chordata; class Mammalia; order Carnivora; family Felidae; genus Leopardus; species Leopardus geoffroyi. The sequence goes on from NC_059339.1 coordinate 93,374,932, forward strand.
CCCTCTCCAGGGAACATTCGCCTGATCCTGGATCCCTTGGAATTCAGCCTAACGTAGGACAAGACCAGTCACGCATCAAGTTCCCGGATCAAACCCTAAAGGAATTGATGACAGTGTGGGACACTTGGAACTGAAAAGGACGTTTTAAAATTATTTTTGTCTCAAGGTCGATTCTCCTGAGAATACCAACATCGCTTACATTTGGACACGACGGCACACAAACCCTGGAAAAATCCAGCCTTCGTCAGGCATTCGCTCCAGACGGACTCACGCTCAGAGAGCCTGGCTTTGGACCTCAGCGTCACGTATGGCTCCCCACCTGCGGGCCAGCCGAGCAGCGTGGCCTGGTGGTGGCCCAGCACTTACGGAGCACAATCAAAGGAAGGGTGCTATGAGGTCCCTGGGTTTCCGGACTGTCTAGTTCTCACACTTACAGATAAAATGTATCAGTGCGTTTTCTCTGGTCTGAAGCCATCTCTCTGCAGCCAGAATGTTCTCCTGTAGGCGCCCACGGGTGGACCGGGCCACGCGCCCCCCGGTTCAGCGGCTCGCCATCTACTCGGTCCCGTTCTTAACGTTTGTTTCTGTTGCCCACCAACTGGTTTTCCAGTAAAGTCCTGGACTGGGGGAGTCCACACGCACCGTACAGATGGGTGGCCTGTTACGTGCGGAAGTTTTCACTTCTTGCCACAAAAGAAAACACGACACCCAACACACACAAAACTCAACACAGACTCACCACTCCACAACACGAGCCATGAGTGATGGACTTTTTACCAAGACTAGAACTCAAAAAACTCTTCATCCCACGGGATAGTAACGTTTTTAGACAAATATTTTAAGTTTTCTCAGGCAGGTTTTTATTGTGATTTAGACCAGTTCAGTAACATAGTTTCCTACCCTACACTATGTCCCGGGCTTTATGCAGATACCTGAGCTATCCTGATAAAAATGACAGATCGGACCCGGGAGGATTCGGGCAGGAGACTTCCAGGGCACGTAACAGGGCCGGAACCTTCAAGGACCATGTCAGCCGCACGAGGCAGGGACCTGCTTTGTGTTAGAGCCACGCACGGCGCCACACGAGCTCCCGGTCCACGGCCCACGGGTGCGGGTCTGCCGCGGCCCCTTCGGCCTGGAGCCCAGCTCTTCCTCCTTCCTCCGGCTGCTCGGGGGGGGCACCACAGCCACGGGACGTCATCCTCAGGTTGCAAATCCCAAAACGGATACAAGACAAACGTCTACCTAGTGGGGTCAATTTTAGCGTCAGAGGGTTTAAAGCACTTCCAGTACCTGGGATGAGGCCAAGCCCATCATTATCCTGGTAACCTCAGGGCCCACCACAGTGTCGGGGCACGGTGACTTTTCGACGTATGCGTGTAGAATCGAGCACGTCTGTGGACACGGTTGCTGTGCTGGTTCTCCCAGAGATCTCTGCACCCTCGCCCTGGCCACACCGCACTACCAGGCTCCGAGATTAAACGCCGTGAGCTGTCAGTCCGCACCCTGACGGTGCATGGAGGACACAGAAGGGACTGCTGTTATGGAACATAAAACGCCCACCACTAGACAGAGGATTCTGGAGGAGCGGGGGAAGCAGTCTGAAGACCCCCCACGAGAACCGGATCCAACGTGACTAAGCAAAATGGAGGACGTGACGCGGCGCGGGGCTCACCGCTGTCGGGGCGCCCTGCAAAGACAGACAGCAGATCCTACCCCGTGTCTTCACTTAACAACAAAACACTTAGTGAGCACCTGCTAACGCCTCTGAGGCTGGGCTGCTGCTCGGGGCGCCCTCAGGAGGGAGACAGTGAAGACCCACTGAGTACAGTAGATAAAGCATAAAGTATTGGGTAGGGATTTTGTCAAGACGGCACCAGACACAAGGTGCCCAGGAAATGTCTGGCAGGAAGGAGGATTGTGAAATAAAGACTCCTGGACAGTGAATCGAATGTAGGCGTGTTGTAAGGGGATGTGTTCGTGGCTCCCATCTCTCTAGGCAGCCAAGTGGGGGGTGCACAGGGGGGGAGTGAGGGGCAGGGGGTGGGGGTGAGCAGGGGGGAGTGGGGGGTGCAGTCAGGCGCGCCCGCGGGACCCCTGGCAGGGCCAGGAGATGGTGGCTGCACAGCAGGGTCGGGCTGGGAGTGTTGGCTGGAAAGACACAGCAGGGTACGGGCTCCACCTGCGCTGCAGGGAGGGGTGGGTCCAGGTGAGCAGAGGTGACACATGAAGCCTTGAGGGACACCGGGAGCGAAGCAGAGCACGAGGGACAGTGAAGGGGCAGCGCGTGGATGGACGGGCTCGGCCGGGGGTGTCACCAGGTCCCCACCTTTGCGTCCCTGAGACCAGAGCTGGTCCTGGTGCCCGTCCCGGCGGCGACGTGACCCGGGAAGGAGTTTACCTGCCCGGAAGTCGAAGATGTTGAGGGAGCAGAAGCAGGTGTGCGGTCTCAAGGAGAGAGCAGGGCGGAGCCGTGAGTTCAGGAGAAGCCATAGGAGGGGAAGGGCCCATACGGAACCAGGGCCACGGGGTGTCCTTCATCACGTGCAGATGATAGGATCACATGCTTGGGGAAAAAAAATCACTCAATCGCCTGAAAATGTTAGAAATTATCAAATAATCCGGCTAGGTGGTTCGGTAAAAAGTGAAACACCCCCATCGTTACATCCCACCCGTCAGATAAACAACGTGATGGGGGAAAGTCAAACGATAGGTACAGGATGTGTATGAGGACAACTTTAGAACCCCACTGAGTATTCCAAAAGAAGAATTTTCTGCAGGAAAGTCGCACTCGACCTTCAGATAGGAAGTCCGTAGTAGGAGGATATCAATTCTACTTGAATTAATTGAAAAATGTCATGCAATCCTGATAAAACATCCATAAGGGAAAAACCATAAAATAATATCCATAAAATAGCTGTGGGAAAGAGTGATATGGAGGGACCCTTCCTACCAGATGTTAAAGCGTACCATAATGTCAGTGTCACAGCTGTCGCACAGAATGGACAGATAAATCAATGGAATAGAATAGGGAGTCCAGAAATAGATCCAAATATCTATATCAGGGATTTAGTATATAATAAAGGTGTCATTTCATATCATTGAGAAAAAGAAGGTTCAATAAATACTACAGGGACATGGAAGGGCCATCTGAAAAAAAGCAGAGCTGATGCCTCTCTTACTACCGACACCAAGATAAATTCCGTATCAAATAAAGCTGTAAATACAAAATAACAGTGACACAGACACAAAACGGGACAGTAGGAGAAAACAGCGGAAAATGTTCCTCATCACCGAGCGAGGAAGACCTCGTTTCCGAACAAAACTCAAATCCAGAAGTCATAAAAGAGTAGACTGATAAATTCAACTATACAAATATAGAAGTTTTCTAATTGCAAAGCTCCATCACACAGGCGAGAAGGAAAATAACAAACAGGCAGCATATTTACAACATATATCACAGAGAAAACCCTGCCTCCCTTAATTTAAAGGGCTCCTACAAATCAATAAGAAACCGATCAATAACATGATGGCAACATGGACCAAATGTATGAACGAACAGAAGACGCAAGAGATTAAAAATAGCTTCTAAACGAACGGAAAACGGCCACAGTCGCTCATCTGAAATATGAGCATTCACACCGCATTGGGATACACCTTTTCACCTGTCAGACCGGCACAGACCTACAGTCTGTTGACACGCTTCGTTGTCAGGGCCGAGGAGGAGGGGCTGTCATTCGGGGATCAGTACCACCTGCGCCGCTAATCCAGTGACCGTGATGGAGCCCGAAACGTGTCTGAATGTTCACACGCGCTGGTGTTGGAGGCAACGGCCGCGGTTCCAGAAGCGCCTCCTACAGACACACCACATATCACTCAGTGGGTCTGCAGACGCCGTTGGAGTGGCACGTGTCTGCGAGACCATCCGACGAGTCACAGTGACATAAAGCAGACCAGGGATTGGGATACTCTCGGCCATACTATTCAAGGCCCCTGAGAGGACACACAGGACGGTAGTCGTCTCCTTCGACTTTGGGAAGGAGAAGGGCCACACGGGGAACATGAATGGAAGGGTCTTCTCGCCATGACCTTCCCTCTCTTCACCTCTCCACACACGAGCCTGTATTAGCCCCTCACAGAGAAGTTTGTTTAAAAACAAGCACGGGAGCCCGGCCCGGGGACAAGATGAAGACCCGCTTCTGGAAGACGGAGGCATCTGTCGCGTGTGCAGAGGGAGGCTCTTTTCTGGGGCGTGAGACTGGACGACAGCCACGGAAGCGAGGGGCGGAGGGCCGGGTTTGGTGCAGCCGGCAGGGGTGCGGGAGAGCAGTCAATACCGGAGACGGTCTTGTGCACCCAAAGCTGTAGAAAGGTGAACATCCATAGGAGCCACGTGGGTGTTCTCGTGGACAAAGCCAGCTCAGGCTTATTTGTGACCCGGGAGTAAGGTCATACTACGGGACCCCCAGGGCTGCCTGCCATCTGTGCTCCTGGGGCCAGCCTCCAACTGAGATCTCCAGTTTGCAGGCACGACTTTCCCACGAGTCAAGACCTCACGAATAATTGACCCGGAGTCACGGGCTTTCCTTGAGTGTCCATTTCTGGGGCTCCCTGGCAGTTTGTTAGGTAAATGTCAAATGTGTATGCTAGAGTTAAGTGTGGAGGGTACCTCAGGACGAAAAGATTCAGGGCTGTGTCTTGGGACAATCATCAAGCCGGCCGGGAGCTTCCAATGTTGTTGATCTGATCCCTGTAGACATGGCTGTCCCCTTTGGGGACCCTGTCCCTATAGGAAGGATTCGGTACGTCAGCCGGTTAACACACAGGGAAAATGTCATCTGGACTGTGTCATCTGCGTTGGAGTAAGATAGTGTTTCCATTTTTAAAGTCTTTAAACATATGTGTCTTTTCTTTTTGCCTCTGCTATGAGATAAACCTCATCTCAAGGATCTATGCATTCCCCAAAGAGAAAGGGGACGGGCTGGATTTGCATCAGAGACCACAGAACTATTTCCTCTTTCCCCTTTTCCCTAGACTGGAACGCACCTGAACTCAGCACCTGCCCCGAGCGGGTACGTACCCTGTCTTTCTGTCCACGCCGTTTAACACGTGGCTGTTGGTGTTTCCGTGTGTGGACATCACTCCTCACACCATAACAGCAAGGGTAAATCAAAGCGAGGAAATCATGTGTGCGTGCGTGCCATGAAATTCGACAGCTCCGGCGTGAGGCTGGGGTCAAGCGCTCCAGACACAAAGTAAGGCCAGTGGCTTCCATATTGGATTTCGTAAGGCCCCAGGATCCCACACGATGCTCGCCTTTTACATTCGCTCAGGACCTCTTCCTGGGGAACCGTGTTCTTATCTTGGAGGGAAAAGAAAGCCTGAGTCGCGTGGTGGCGAGCCGTCCTTCCTCACTCGCTGCCCACGCCTGGTGTGCCGCGGTCCGCTCCCGTGACGCGGCCTGTCTCCGTGAGGTTCACGCCAAGTGGAGATGCATGTCTACTGTGCTCAGTGGGAGATCATCCCAAGCTTCAGGTCCCGTTAAACAGACAAAGTCACCGTGACCACATGTTCATCGCACAGCTGTTCCGTAAGAAGCGTCCTTCGGAACATCAGCCCTCCGGCATCTCACCCGGGGCAGGGGGCTGAGAGCTGGACAGATGGAGTGGCCAGCAGCAACTGTCGTGCTCACGGCGATCCTGGGGTTGGCGGCCAGCTGTTTCAGGCCGTAGGGGGAGGTTTGGCGTGGGCAGGACGGAGACACAGGATCGCAGGTGGCTGAGGTGAGCAGATGGGCTGACTGTGCCGGGTGGTCGGGGAGCCAGTGGTCCGGGGCCTCCCTGCTCTGAGCCCTTCACGGTCCCCACGGCTCCAGCAGGTTAAAACGCCGCCCGGAAGGCGGGCCAAGGACGACGCGCGTCTAGCCTGCCGCCCCTCACGTGGTCCTCTGGACCCGAGCGCTGGGCCTCGCCAGCCCAGGAAGACCCGGCTGCACTTGACCGCCTTCCCTGCCTCGCCTCCTGTCTTCACACACAGGCGGGTCAGGAAAGGAACCGGGAGAACCAGCCCCAGGGCGCACCTGCTCCACCAGGTGTTTTGGAAGCGACTGTCTGTGCCTCATCCGGGTGTCACTGCAGGTCGCCAAAGAGACACGCAAGGTGTCTCTGAACCCGCTGGGAGAATAGCCAGAGTGTGTGGTCCGCGGGGGTGCAGGCCTCAGAGGCGGTGCCACAGGACACCCGCCCAGGCAGAGCTAGAACGGGGAGCGGGTCGCATTTTCCAGAAATGGCTCCAATAGCATTCTCCATTCCACTCGTGTTTGCTGCATGGCTGGGGTGAAGCATATCCCCCCAAAGTACGTCTGCATCTTAACCCCTGGTCCTGCGAATACGACCTTTCCCAGAAACAGGGTCTTTGCAGGTGTAATTAAGACAAGTCAAACTGGAGTAGGCTGGGCCCTAAACCCTGCATGACTGGTGTCTTTTTGAGGACAGAGAAGTCGGACCCAGAGATACGGGAAGACGGCCAAGCGACGGCGGAGTGGGGGACACTGGAGGGATGCGGCCACAAGCCAAGGAGTGCCAGCATCCCCAGAGGCTGCGACACAAGGAAGGACCCTCCCCTGGCGCCCTCGTTGGAAGCACGGCCCCGGGACATGCTCAGACCCCCGGCTCCCGGGCCGCGGGAGAGTAGACTTCGGAGGTTCTGAGCCGCATGGCGGCGTTTTGTTGCAGCAGCCGCGGAAAGGATAAGGCCCAGTTCATTCGGGCAGGTCAGGGGCCTGAGCTCGAGGGAGAGAGACAGGAGAGGGAGAGCTGGCCAGGCGGCCAGAGACGGGGTGGGAAGGAGCTCACACACGAGCCCAGGAGCTCCTCAGCGAGGGTGCGGCGGCCTCACAGGTGTCACCACCCCAGTGAGGGGCAGCCCCGAGCACAGCTGTCCGTGGGGGACACGTACAGTGACTGAAGCCTTTGCAGCTGTTTGCAAACACGGGAGGTGTGTGCATGTTAAGCAGTAACAAAAGAACCGTCCCAACATCTGTGTGACGGACCGGGCCGCCCGTCTTCACACCCCACAGGCCAGCGTCGCGACCTCTGTGGGCAGCACGCCCACTTTCAACCACGGGTCAAAGGTAAGGGGACCCTCCCCCGCTCCCCTCATCACGAGGCTCCGAGCCGGCCCCGCCCCAGAGCACGGACAGAGGCTTTCAAGCTCAGCCGTGGACCGGACAGCGAGGACACGGCGAATGTCGGCCACCGCTCACGTGAAACACGCCGCCAAGCCAGGAGGGAGCAGCTGCACGTGCGGACACGATGCCCGTGACAGAGCATGTCCCGTGGCCCTGCGGCCCCTCTTCGGACGATGACCGCCTGGGCTTTATTCCGTCGGCCGGCCGGACCACAGTTAACCGCGATGTTTCTAGGCCCTCATCACCCGCCCCGCACGGTTCCATCCCGTCCACACTTGCAGGTGTGGGCCTACCACGAGACCATGACTACATCCGGGGGATTCCAGAAGCTCCGAACAATCGGAGACCAAGGGAGAATGAAGGACACAGTTCCGTCTGCAGTAAGAGAAGCGTGAGGGGCTTTGCTTCCAACCCAGGGGCAGGTGGCAGCAGAAGCCACCTGCGTCCTGAGCTGGGGCCCTGGTCTCAACTTTGAACAGAGGTCGCGCGGGACAGGAGACGCCGCCCCGTTCACGCAACCCCCCGAGCCTGAAGTCTCCCTGTGGTCTCAGCTCCGGGAAGGCGCCACACCCGCGTGTGGAGCCTGCCTAACACTCAGAGCGGCTCCTCACGCCTGCCTGAGACCGCAGTGCACACGTGCACACACACGTGCACACGCAGGAGACACACACATGCACAGGCAACACACGTGCACACACACGTGCATGTGCAGGAGACACACGCACGCACAGGCAACACACGTGCACACGTAGCAGACACACGCACGCACAGGCAACACACGTGCACACACAGGAGACACACAAACGCACAGGAAACACACGTGCACACACATGTGCACACGCAGGAGACACACGCATGCACAGGCAACACACGTGCACACGCAGAATACACACGCACGCACAGGCAACACACATGCACACGTAGCAGACACATGCACGCACAGGCAACACACGTGCACACGTAGCAGACACACGCACACACAGGCAACACACGTGCACACACACGTGCACACGCAGGAGACACACGCACGCACAGGCAACACACGTGCACACGCAGCAGACACACACACGCACAGGCAACACACGTGCACACACAGAAGATACACATGCACAGACAACACATGTGTGCACACACGTGCACACGCAGCAGACACACGCGAACACAGACAACACATGTGCACACACAAGTGCACACACAGGAGACACACGCACAGGCAACACACATGCACACGCAGAAGACACACACATGCACAGACAACACACGTGCGGACACACGTGCACATGCAGCAGACACACGCAGCAGACACACACGCACAGGAAACACACGTGCACACACAGAAGACACACATGCACAGACAACACACGTGCGCACACACATGCACACGCAGGAGACACACGCACGTACAGGCAACACACGTGCACACGCAGCAGACACGCATGCAGACAACACATGTGCACACACGTGCACATGCAGGAGACACACGCACGCACAGGCAACACACGTGCACACACACGTGCGCACGCAGCAGACACATGCGCACACAGGCAACACACACGCACATGTAGCAGACACACGCATGCACAGGCAACATACGTGCACACTCAGAAGACACACGCATGCACAGACAACACACGTGCACACGCAGAAGACACATGCACACACAGACAACACACATGCACACACAAGAGACACGCACGCACAGGCAACACACGTGCACACGCAGAAGACACACACACGCACAGGCAACACACGTGCACACACAGAAGACACACATGCACAAACAACACACGTGCACACACACGTGCACACGCAGCAGACACACACAGGCAACACACGTACACACGCAGAAGACACACGCACGCACAGACAACACACGTGCACACAGAGACAACACACGTGTGCACATGCACATGCAACAGACATGTGCACACACAGAGACAAGACACATGCACCTGCATACACCAGACACATGCACACATGTGTGTGCATCCACTCACACACGTGTGTGCATCCACTCACACACGTGTGCATCCACTCACACACATGCACACACATGCATGCACACGCAGAGACTGCACGAACACACACGGCTGCAGGCAACAGACGTGCACACACCTGTGTGCACCCATTCACTCATACACACATGCACACACACACGCGCGCACACAGGCCTTCATAAGTACACACCGAGTCAACACACACAGATCCCCTGATGTGCTGACCTCGTCCCTGGCGAGCATGACCAAGCAAGCCAAGACTTTTCCACACTGACCAGAAGATGAAGCCCAAGGACGTGGGCCCTCCGAGGTCATGTGTAAGTCGTGTGCAAGTCTCTGGTCGCCTGTTTGCTCCAACCCGGGACAACAGTGATAAGGAAAGGGCTGGACACCTGAAGTCTCAGGGGAAAACCGCCGAAGCCGGGCCAGCAGAAACGACTGCAGGAGCGCATCCCTCCCACGGGGCCGCCTCCTGCCTCTCCTGGTGACAGACCCCAACGGGAACTCGGGGGCTTGTCTTCTTTCTCTGTTTCTTTCTCCTGATAAACACAACGTCCTGTTCTCCGAGTTTCCTGCCAGAGATTTCACTTGTTGCCGACACAGTGTCATGACCTCTGTGTTTGGGAAAGACCCGTTCGGCCGCCCCCGGGGCGCAGGGCACCCCGCGACCCACCCCGTGTGTGCCCCGCGCTGAGACTCGCGGCTCTCGGCCTCTAACCTGGCAGAACCAGGCTGACGAGTCACCCCTGACGTGACCGTCCGCGGGTCACGGCCGCCGTAGGGTAGAGTTGATTGGGGTAAGCTGGCGGCTCGAGCCCTCCGTGGGGAGCGCCCGGGGCACTACGCCTGCTTCCCGGGACTTCTGCTGCCTCGGGAGAAGCCACCGCACACCCAGAAAGCCCGAAGAGACAACATGCGCGCCTTCAACAACCGTTCACCAAGCACCTCTGACGAGCTGGTTGCTGGGTTCCGGGACGTCTTGGGGGGCGGACGCAGACCCAGGGTCAGCACGGAGAGCGAGGCGCGCGCGTGCATGTGCCGGTGCGGTGACACTGCCCGGCGGGGAGGGGCGCAGGACGGCAGGTGCGCCGCCCTGACCGGAGACGCCCCCCCGCAGAAAGGCAGAGGCGGCGCCGGCTTGGAGGGAGGGGCGGAGGGGTGTGGCCCCACCAGATGGAGGTCACCCCAGGAGCGGCTTGGTTTCTGTCTCTTAAGGCCTTGCTGTTGCCACGAAGCCCTGGGGCGTTTCTGCCCTCTGGACACGCGGGGACCCTCTTTCCACTGCACACGGTCATCTCCTCGAGGAGGCCTGCCCCCCACAGGCTTCCGTGGCTAAAAGCTGGGAACCCGAAGCGGGTCTCCACCCGGACTGTGCCCAGAGCTTCAAGCCCCCCCTGCTGCAGGCGTGTGCGCCTTCCCAGGCACCGCCCCGCATCTCCCGCCGGACCTCCCCGGAGCGCCCGTCGGCCAGCGTTCCCACCGCCCCTCGGTGAGGCTGGCTGTGGCTCCCGCCCTCCCCTCTCCCACTGCAGCCTCCAAACCCAGGGTGCTCCACCCGCCCCTTCCGGCCAGGGAGCCCCCCGGCCCAGCCCCGGGCCCCCTCCGTGGCCGGCTTCCCCGGGCCACACTCCGTTCCTAAGTCGTGGGCAGTCCTGTGCCCCCGCCAAAGCCTCCCTGTGGCATCTGTTCATGGCCACTCACTCCCGCCTCGAGGAATTGTTTAAGGCCGTGAGCCACTCCGCTGGGCACAGAAAATGTACCGCGGCCTCTGTCTGCCATCTTGGGGTTTAGGACACCGTGTGGTCAGAGCGGGACGGACAGCGCATCCCGGCAGGAATCCGCTGAGCATCTGTGAGACCCATGGGGGCCCCGGTGCCGCAGGCCGAGCCCAGCAAGCCTGGGAGGGAGCCTGAGCTGCACCCCAAGGGAGGGCTCACGGCCACGACAGAGGCAAGCACACGCCCCGTAAACACCCCATCAACTTTCTAAGCCAGGTCACAATAGGTTTCAATTAAAAAATGAAAATCAGTGAAAAACCAAATTAAGAATGACCACTTTTACTCTGGCATTTCACTCTGTGCAGAGAAGGACACATATATGAGCCGCCTCCCGACCTCTGAAGCCCCAGAAAGGACACACATACGAGCCGCCTCCCGACCTCTGAAAGCCCGAGAAATATTTTGCAGTGGACATTTAACAGGGTGTCTTAGAGCTTCCTTAAAAATGGAGCCGAAAATCACAATGAATTGGGCTTCTGTGTTCCTCTTTGGTAAAAATGCAATTTATCATGTTTTTAGTTTATTCTTCTTTGGTAGAAAGAGGAATACCTCACCTGTCATAACGTGTTGTCTGTAACCTAACATCGTCCTCGATTTACTTGTCTCTGCGCCTGAGTAAAATTCTCCCCTGGCTATCAATGAGTTTCTTGGTCTCAACCAGCAGGTGACCCCGGGGCACTCAGGTGGCAGCTAATCAGGAGAATTCAAGATCTGTCGTTCCACACGCACTGGTGTTGTGGCCAGTGGTGAGTGTAGATGTTGGTGATCAGACAGAAGTAGAAAGAGGGATGGCACCGATAGAGTGCAGACACACGCGGACAGACTTACGTGTAGGGGGAGGTGGTGTAGATACGGGTGCCGATGCCGTAGACATACAGGTGTGGGTGTAGGCAGATGTCCGCACAGCCCATACGGGTAAAGATGTGAGGGCACGTGCGGATGTGCACGTGGACACGTAGACAGTTGCACACGCACAACTTCGAACAGTACCCGTGAGTCTCAAACAAGCCAACCCAGAGGAAAGGCTGTCCCTGATGGTCGTCACTGCTGTGCCCTGACCCCACAGGTATTGACCCCTTCCCTCTGTATTCAGACACATCTACATTCGCAGCATTAAAGCCCAACGAATCATTCTCATATGACCCTCAACTCCAGTGGAAAGGGGGAGGAGGAAGGTGTCTTTTGGGTCTGCCTGGCCACTTTTGCCGGTAAAGGGAGCCCCAGCCGCCCGGCACTGTCCCTCCGGAGCCCCAGCAGACTGCAAAACCAGAGAGCCCAATGCAGCCACTGGTCTGCTGTTTTCATCTTCAAGAAGAGGTAGAAAAACTCGCAGGGATCTGTTTTTTATTCACAGATTTTCAGAGTCCCAGGGACACAGAGAAGGAGCAAAAGTGGACAAGGGAGCAGAAATGCCCTATTTCACAAAGAAGCACGGTGTGTGTGACCTGCTCCTCCCCTGTCCAGGGAGTGACCGAGCTGGGGTGCCGCCCAGCCCGTCTGTGTGGCACCAACCTCTCTCACAAGTGGCCAGGCTCCAGCCAGTCCTTGCTTCCTACCGTTCACATCCCTGCCCTGAGTTCAGAGCGTCTGAGCGGACACCGCGGCCATGGCGGCTGCACCACCGTGTGCAGGGGTGACGACGCCACACTTCTCCTCCCGCCCCACACTCCCCTCCTTACCCCCGCCACAATCACCCCTCCAAGCACACAAACACACACACACATGCACACACGTCCATCAGCTTCTGTAACCAATGTGTAGTGTCTGTGGGGCCACGATTTCTGAAATCGTAGTCACGATGAGTAAAGAAAATGCATGTAGGAAAGGTCAATAGATCTTTATTTTGCGACTGAAGGAAGTTTTCAAATACCAGAGCTTCGAGCTTCATGTAAAAGGAGATACTTGGGTTTTATTTTCTTAAATATTTCTAGCTTTGTTGAGGGATGATTGGCAAATAAAAGCACATAGATTTAGGTGGACAGGACGATGTTTTGATATATGTATCCACACAATGAAGCCAATTAACATATCTACCACCTCACATAGTTACCTCTGTGTGTGTGTGTGGGTGTGTGCGAGCAAATTTCAAGTATATAAAACATTCTTATTAACTGTAGTCACCATGCTATACATCAAATCTCCAGAATTTATTCATCTTATAACTGAAATATCTCATATCTAATAATTAGTTCAAAATGAAATCGAATCATGACAACATCTGCCTTGTTCACCGCCCCCTGCTTTCTCTTCCCTGAAAGGATAAAAGGATAAATGGAAAATTAAGTTACTCGTTGCTTTGAAGAATGGAAAATCCCCTTTATCTCAAATACCTTGTATGTTTGTTTGAGTATGTGTATGTATATACATGGCTTACATAGATGGTAGACAGTGGATAGATGGATAGATACATAAAAGATTGAGAGACAGAGAGAGATAATATCGGACGGGTGAATAGGATGATGGATGGGTGGATGGATGGATGGATGGGTATTGAGCTAGATGATGATGATGAAGGAGAGGTGGATAGATAGATGATGGACAGATACATACACACACACACATAGACACACAGATACATAGATACATATATAGATACATACATAAACAAAAAGATAGATAGAGACATTGGATGGATGGATGGGTATTGAGCTAGATGATGATGATGATGTTGATGATGATGATGGAGAGAGATGGATGGATGGACGACAGAATGCTTCACAGTTACAGCAACAAATCTTCCTACACATTAATTTGACTTACAATCTATAAAATGCCAAAGTTCCAGAAACCAGAGGCAAAGAGAAATTTAAATGATAAACCAGTTTATTTTGAGCTACACCTACCTTTTCCAGGCATATTCCAGTAAAAAGTTAATTCGACAATGGTATGAAGCACAGAAGAGAAATTGGCAAACAGCACGAGTACTAGATAAAAAGTTGCAAATTAAATACCAAGCAGATAAGCATCATCAAGGAGAGGCAGAATATATCAAAATTTGCTGTGCCTCTAGGGATAGGCTAAATTTGCTGTGCCATATAAAACAGTGCTATTAACACGTCATTGCAAGATTTCCTTTTCGAGGAGATGACTTTGGTAAATGTGGATGTTTTTTCAACACAACTGTTCAAGCAGGGAGAAGCCTAGCCTGGAAGAATGCAATTTGGTAACTAGCCCTAACAAACAATCCGCCCACCAGAATGGCTCCCAAGTTTGGAAAATGGGCCGCAACAATGTAGCTAACAGTATCGGGTGCGATTTGGAAAGTGGATATCCTGCTGGTTCAGGATGGCTCCGAAGAAGACAATGAGATCTATTCCTCTTAATTAAATATAGATTGAAAGAGAACCTGCGAGTCATTTTATGGAAAATATGCTCATCTTGATACATAAGAAATTCGCTATGAAGACTAGACATGCTTTCAGGTTTTCCTTCTTTTTTTTTTCTTTTTTAACACTCTTCAAACTTAATTTCAAAGCAAAACAAACAAACAAAAAATCAACCAAAATTTGGCTGCTTCCCAACGCAAATGAAAAGCTATTTTCTTTGGGGATAATGCTTAGACTTTCACAGGGTTGAATTCTTTAATGAGATTTCTGTTACTGAACAGACAGAAATCGCAAAAATTTAGAAATGTGTAAATATATAAAACATGCATCTTCTAGAAATGGCCGGGAAGACTGAAATCAAATTTGTAAGAGATAAAATGAATGATAAGAAATATAATATGAATAGAAGTAGATGTTTATTTCAAATTTACTTCTAGAAATAGCGGAGTAAAAAATATATATGTTCTTAACCAAATTCTCAATATATCAGAAGGTACCTAATACCCACCACTTATGACCCTTCTCAGGGTTGAACGAAATAACTTGTGCAAATCACCAAGATTAGGACCTGACACATAGCTGATGACAATAAATGAAAGTTCTGGAACCTCTAATATGGGCTAATGTGGCTTGAACTTAAGAATTAAGAATTGTGGCAGGTTCTGGGAGAGCTGAGGACGCCCTAAAAATAGGACATGGCAAACTGTGTGCTTTCCTGGAGACCGAGTTTGTCCACCTAGTATCACGCTGTGTTACGCTTCCAAGCATCAAAGAAATTTTACTGTGATATTTGAGGACGTGGGAGAAACTGTCCCAGGCAGGTGACTCCTTGAGATGTAACTTGTGCTGCATTCGCCTTTGCTCTAGACAAAAATCCCACGGTAATCACAACAGAGTGCACCATTACTCACAAATACAGGTGAATCCTTTGGCCAACAGCCTGTGGCACCTGATTCTCGCCAGACAAGAGCCCAGGCAGAGGGTCTACACCTACATTTGTGCCTTTCTGTCGTGTCCAAAGCCCAGGAGCCGTTGATTTTATTTCCTCGGGCTTATGTTCCTAAAACCTTCCAAACAGAAGTAAGCTGCAGAGAGGCCTTGTCAGAGCTTTGAGAATTCTTGAAATATTTCATAATCTTTGTCATCAGAAACTGATGTGTATTTTGCAGTTGACATGGCTAAGGCTTATCCCTGAAAATACGTCTGGGCTTGTCAGCCCCTTGAGGTCATCGTTAGCAAACTGGTAACATGAGCGCGTCTCAACGTGGAGAGATTCCAGGTCCACGTTAATGCAGGAGGGTGTGTGGTCTAGAATCCTCCCTTGGGTTCTCGTCTGGCTCTCTCCCCAGCACAGACCTGCACCTTAAGCTGAGCACGGTTGTAGACTCTTTTCCCCTTCGCTCTCCTAACCTCTGCCAAGTGTAAGCCTTTCCTACAGTTTCCCTGTGCTGTTCCCTCTTTTTGGCTATTTTCTTTTCATACCACATATTCAAAAGACTTCCGCAAGGTTCTCTGAAGTACGATCTTGGATGTTTCCAGTGAAGACCTCTCTGTGGGCACCCACTGCTCCTTTGTCGGCCTGTGGCAGTGCAGTTCGCTCCTGGACCCCTGGCCTCCCCGGGGGTCAGCACCTGCCCCATAAACAGCCCCTGAGTCACAGAATTGACCCTCAGGACCCTGGGCCCGCCACAGAAGCCCTGGCGGTGAGAATGTCGCGTCCCCCTCCAATCTGGCCTACAGCTGGGAATCCAAAAAGTCGGCCGGGTGCTGTCCTACTGTGCGTGTCCTTCCCCCTCAAAGACAACCCCCTGCGTGTCCCCGCCCGGGCAGGGGTGAGTGGCAGCCCGGTCCACTCCTGAGGCACTGACGTGCTGGGGCTCAGCTCATAAATCTTTTTAATTGTTAAAAGTCTTTAACTATGTATGGGATTCCTTATCCACTGTGCTTGTCAAAATGCTGTTTAATAAGTTGCTTGTTTTATTAACCCTGACAGAAAAGAAAACAAGGTTCTTTATCTCCAGCTGTTGGAGACAGACCCAGAATTTTTCTGGGCGGTTTCTGCTAACATTGTGGCAGAAAGAAAACTGTTTACCCAGGTCTTTCGGCGTGAAGTCCTCGAGGGTTCCCTGTGTCCCTGAAAGTTCTGGAGCAGGGGAGCCAACACCCCCCACCCCGACTTCCCCAGGGCCCTGCTGGGGTGCTCGCTCAGCACAAGATTCTGGGACGCAGGTGGCTCTGGTCCCATATGAGCTGATCCCACAGACAAGCACAGGATTGTCAGGCTGAGAGGCTCACTGGGTGTGGAAGGCATCGGAAGCCAGGTCGGGGGGAGCATCGGCTGGGACGGTCCCCATACAGAGCAAACCTGGGGTGGTCTACAGATTTGTAATGATTTTATGCCTGACTACAAATAACAAAACACCTCAAGAGACGGGGAAGGTTGGCAAAGCATTGGAGGGGAAGTGAGCTTATAGAAAAGTCCTGAAGAAATGAGTAACTGAGGGGTGCCTGGGTGGCGCAGTTGGTTAAGCGTCCGACTTCAGCCAGGTCACGATCTCGCGGTCCGTGAGTTCGAGCCCCGCGTCGGGCTCTGGGCTGATGGCTCAGAGCCTGGAGCCTGTTTCCGATTCTGTGTCTCCCTCTCTCTCTCTGCCCCTCCCCCGTTCATGCTCTGTCTCTCTCTGTCCCAAAAATAAATGTTGAAAAAAAAAAATTAAAAAAAAAAAAAAAAAAAAGAAATGAGTAACTGACCGAAATATGTATTTAATAATGCTTTTGCTTGCGTGGAGAAGGTGACACAAACACCACGCTCATGGAGCTGCCTGGGCCACCCTTCAGGGAACCGCACGCCACAGAGGCCACGGGGCCACGGGGCCACCCCTTCCAGATAGTACATCCCCGCATGCCACAATCCGATGCAATCACGATTCCACTCTTGTCGGGATGCGTGACCGTTCGCTCCACAACGTCGTTTGTCAACACAGACAATCTCTTTCATTAAAATGGAAAATTCACTGCTTCTCCTCATTCCCTTCCGCTTGACTTTTTTTTTCTTTGAAAAGCAGAGATAAATCCCAGTAGCACAATTAAAGCACTAGCTAAATATTACTTTGTTGGGCTTAACGATAGATTACAATGTGTGCATAATGACCCAGTTCTAGTAATATCGTCTGATTTAGTAAGGAAATCAGAGCCTGCCATATGCTCGCCAGTAAGGTCTCAGAAATTCTCCTCCTTCGTGATGGATCAGCCAACTGCTGGAGAGGCCACGCCGCTCCGTCCTGAGGCTTTGCTGCTGAGCTCCGGGCACACGGAGTCTTACTCACGACATGCCTTTCGCCAGGCAGCTTCCAAAGGAGAGCAGGAGGTAAATTAACAACTGTCACCTGTCTGCTTCAAGTCCCTTTGCCAGTGTGAACTGATTCATGCGTAGTCTGTATATTTACTTACTGAACTGTAGGCTGAGCTTTAAAAAAAAAAAAAAAGCCAGGATCGAACATGGAATTCAAGGGATTGCACCTCTAAAAACTGAGGCTAGGCACTCTTGCACGTGAACAGAAGCGAAATACCTGACAAAATAATCACTTTCAGTGTTTAAATCCAAATTTAAATGCTGGCCACAGAAAGTTCCATTTCAGAGCAAAAGTAAGTGAAAACTTTGTTCCTAAAACAGAATACCAATCTAAGCTATGCGAGGATTTAGTAAGACATGCTACTGATCCATTTGTCAGCATTCATAACAGAATAAGAAAAGGTAAATAAACAACTCAATAAACAATTATTGACTTAAGTACTTTCCATAACGCCATCTCGTAATTATGCATATTGTTTCTGATATTTGGCCAAAATTGAAATGACACTTAGTTCCTACAAAAATGGACAAAGTGTCTATTCCGTGTTATCATTTGTCTGAGAACAGAGGCGTGTTCTTAACAAAGGCATAGTCACAGGACAAGAGAGGAAACGGTAGCAGGTGTATCCTTTGAAAGGTTGGCTTTACTTTGGAACCGTCTGAATATTTTATATTTTATGTGATTATACAACACAATTTGACTTCAAATGTATATCCAAAAGTACGAAAGGGTGAAACAGAAGCAAGGCAAGAAGTGCCAACCTGAGGCTTCAGTACATACTCACAGCAGGTTTCCGACCCGACCGGGTCGACTGCCTGACAGGATGAGGCCACGAACGTTCTCCAGCGGGCTTTCACAGGACCTGGAGTCTGCACACGTAGCATCCACAAGGCCCCCGGTGCAAACCAGAATGACTGACGCACGAAGAACCGGGAAACCGACAGTTGTCGTGATGTACAACCAGCACAGGCCCAGTGAAGCCAGTACAGATGCTAGAAGCACAAGGCAGAGGGTGGAGAACAATGGTGTGTCACAGCACTCCGTGCGAGGAGGGAAACGCTCGAGAAGAAGGACAGCGGTTTCCAGCAGACAAACAGATGCTAAAAGAGAAACAAAGGGAAAATCAGAGCTGAGAACCAGAATACCAACGATAAAAGGCCTCACAGAACAGATGGGTAGCAGAACGAACGGAGACAACAGAGGAAAGCATCGTCACCCCGCGGATGGGCAGAGAAATAAAAAAGCCACGGAGCCTCAGGGGCCGTGGGACCACAGCAAAGACGGACGCACATGCCCTTGGAGTCCAGCAATGAGAGAAAAAGTGAGATTGGAACACAAAATAACGTTTGCAGAGATAATGCCTGAAATCGTACCAAACTTGATAGAAGACATAAACTTACAGATTCAAGAGGCTCAGCAAACCCAGAAAGGACAAAATCAAATAAAACCATTTTGGTCACATTATACTCAAAACGCTGAAAGCCTAAGATACGGAAGAGTAACTCGGAAGGAGCTGGAGAAAAAAGAACAATTACCGAGGAAGGGACAAGGATCGGAACGAACCTGGGTTTTTCATCGGAAACCACGGGCAGTGGAACAGCGCGTTCAAAGAATTGTAAGGAAAGAAATATTAACACAGAGTTTTAGATCAGTAGATGAAATAAAAATTCTAGCAAGCTTTTTGTTGTAGAAATTGACCAGCTGGTTCCAAAGTTTGTATGGAAACATCGGGGCCCTGGAATAATCAAAGCAGTGTTAAAATAAGCGAACAAGGTGGAGGGTGTATTGTACTCAACCTTAAGACTTGCAATTAGGCGACAATAATCAAGGTAGCCTGTCTTGGTGTTCGCCTTGGGGAGAAGATACACAGATAGATCGACAGTACAGGACGGAGTCTACAGATCAGCTCGGACACATACGGTCAATTGACTGTCCATAAAGCTGCCAAACTATTCAGTGGGAAGGGGTAACTTTTCGGCAAATGGTGTTTGACCAGCTGGATTTCCATATTGAAGAAATGACCATTAACTGTTACCCTCCAACATACACAGAACTTAAATCAGAATGAACCAAAAGCTATACAACTTCTAGAAGAAAACATTGGTGAAGTTGGAATCACTTTAGATTTCTCACATTGAACGCAAAGAGTGTAAATCATAAAAGAAAAAAATTGACAAATTAGACCAGATCATATGTAAAGACTTTTTCTCTTTGAACAATACCACTGAGAAAGTGAAAATACAAGTCACATGGGGTGCCTGGGTGACTTTGACTCTTGATTTCAGCTCAGGTCATGATTCCGGGGTCAGGGGGTCCAGTCCCAAGTCAGGCTCCATGCTGAGTGTGGAGCCTGCCTGAGATTCTTATTCTCTCTCTCTCTCTCTCTCTTTCTCTCTCTCAAGTAAAAAAAGAATTAAAATTAAATAAAATAAAGAAAATAGAAGCCACGGAATAGAAGAAAATGTTCACCAATGTACATCAGATAAAGGGCTGGTGTCTGCAGTATATAAAGTACTCTCACAACTCAATAAAAAGAACTCTAACAGCCTAATAAAAGTGGATGAAAGATTTGAACAGAGGGGCTTCTCGCGGTCTGGTCTTGTTGTGTAGCAAGTGCCTGACCTGACTTGAGGGAGGTGGAAAGTGCCTTCTGATACCCAGGGCATGCCGCTGGACCTCTGACCACCCGGAGCGTGGGCCTCGTGGCCAGGGCACTACCGGATTCTGCTGGCCTGGAGCAGCGGAGAAAGCCTGGATTTGGGGGCCCAAGGAACTGTAGGTCCAAATCTAGGAGGTCCGTGTAACCAGGAGGCTTCCTCAGGAATACTCAGAAATAACCTTTTATGATTGGCTGGTAATGGGGATTTTCACGCATCTGAGTCAGAACCTAGGTATTCAGAATTGCCCTCCCGTTCCTGGGAAAGGACAAAGCGATTGCTTGTTTCTTGGCCACATCCCATACGGGACCCAGTGGGTTGTAGTCAGGACCCCAGAGGAAAGGGAAGCGTGTTCTTTATCTCTGAGCCACTGGAATGATCCCCTTCCGCTGAGTTCAGGGATGGTGGCCACAGAGGCAGGAGGAACAGCTAAGGCATGACATTTATTTATTTATTTATTTTGAGAGAGAAAGAGGAGGGGAGGGACAGAGAGAGAGAGGGAGGGAGAGAATCCCAAGCAAGCTCCACGCTGTCCACGCAGAGCCCAACGCAGGGCTCGATCTCAGGAACCGTGAGATCGTGAGCTGAACGGAGAGATCAAGAGTCAGGCACGTAACCGGCTGAGCCACCCAGGCGCCCCAAGCATGAAAACTATTTTTGACGCTGAAAAGGCTTCTTAATTGGTGGACAAGGACCATTACCGAAACCATTTCTTGTTCCTTCTAACCCGTGGCTTCTCAGGTTGGAGTGTCCCCGGGGTATCAGCCCTACCTGAAGTGACGCAGCAAGTTGTCACCGTGTTCTCTCAGTGCTGCTGCTTCACGGCCGCTGGTGTCACTCAGTTTCCTTGAGCGCTTTTCCCGTCGGCATTCAGCTCGTGCGTACCCGAAAAGAAGCTGGCTTGAGCTGACTTCATACTTTGGGAAAGTGGACATGAGCGCAATCTGTGACGTGCGTTCCTGTCTCTTGCAGTGACTACCTGGCAGGGTCCTAGCTGGTCTCAAAGAGTAAAAAACTAAATAACGACTTCCTGGTTCTTGCAGTAATTCTTCTAAAGGATGAAATCAAATAGGTCCCTACAAAATACCTACCACGAGATACAGAACGCAGACTGTACCTGAAGAACTTTCTCAGTGAGGTTGATAAGGTCAGCCATCTAAAAATAGGAGTTGAGAAGAGGGAGCCATCTGAATTTCAGAAAGCCCATGTGGAAATATGGAAACACCTTTGCCACATTTAAAACAACGGTGATTTGCACACTGATGGAGCACTGCAGAATTTCAAGGCGGAAAAGCGTGAGGTAAGAATTCCTCCCAGAAACAAGAGCAAAAGACAGAGAAGACTTTTGGCTGAAAGGCCGACGAGACTTAGGAAATCTGACGTACATGTGATCAAATTTGAAGGGGGAAAGCACTTAGAGAAAACAACACATCAAATAATTTGTTTTAAATACAACCTTTTGTATGGTCTGAATTGTGTCCTCCCCAAATTCTTATGTGAAAGCCTAACCCCCTAACCCTTTGGAGAAGAGGCATTTAAAGAGAGAAATAGGTTAAACTGAGGTCCTGAGTGCGGCCCTGATCCATTGGACCGGTGTCCCTACGGGAGAGAGACGTTGGGCACTCACAGAGCTGCAGGAACGCAAGCTCGCACAAAAGCACATGAGGACACATGGGAAGGCAGCATCCTCAAGCCAAGGAGAGAGGCCTCGGGAGATGCTAAACCTGCCGACACCCCCGTTTTGGACTCCTGTCCCCTGAACTGTGAGAAGGAAGACAAGGTTCTGCTGTGTAAGCCACCCAGGCCAGGGTGTCGTGTTACGAGGGCCCAAGTGGAGTAATACATCTTCCTTAGTTAGAAAGTCTTCAATCTGCAAGTCAAGAGATCACAGAAATTAAAAAAGTGTAATACATGGGCCAACACCTAGACGTATCTTAGTAAAACTTCAGAAATAACAATCTAAGCCTTTAGGCAGGAGAAGGTATTACCCACGAACTGGTCTTACTCATCACACAGGACCAGACCAGAATTACTGGAGCCATAGTTACAACAGTGTGGTACCAGCAGGAGAAGAGACAAGTACATCAACGGGACAGAAGGGAGAGCCCAGAAACAGACCCACGTAAATATAGTCGCCGATCTTTGGCAAAGGAGCAAAGGTGACAAAACAGACCACCAGCAGTCTTCTCAACAGATGGCTCCAGAACAAGCGGATGTCCTCGTGCAGAAAAAAGTCTCGACACAGACCTTACGGCCCTCACGAAAGCGGACCCAAGATGCACCACAGATCTAAATGCAAAAGACACAACTATAAGAGTCTGAGAAGATCATGGGAGAAAGCCCAGGTGACCTTGGGCACGACAATGACTTTCTAGATACAGCAGCACAGATGCAATCCACGACAGGACCCTGGATACGCTAGACTCACTGCCTTGAGAAACTCTGCCCTGTGACGGACAAAGTCAGAGGCCACGGACTAGGAGAAACTATCTGTGAAAGACCCATCTGACAAAGGACTGCGATCTAAGGCACACTACGTACGAACTCGTAAAACTCAGCGTAAGAAAACAAACTAATTACATGGGCCAAAGACATTAACGGACACCCCACCGAAGAAACAAAACAAAACAAAACACAGAAGACACACAAGCATATGACAAGGTGCTGTACATCACGGGTCAGCAGGGAGATCGAACCCAAACCACAAGGGACAGCACCACACCCCTATTAGAACGGCCCATGCCCGGGGCGCTGGCCAGGCCAAGTGCTGACGGGCTGTGGAGCCCCAGGAGCTCGCGCTCACTGCTGGCGCGGACGCAACATCGTGCAGCCACGCGGAAGCCAGCTCGGCGGTTTCCCACAAAGCTGAACATACTCCTACCATCTAACCCAGCAGTCGTGATCCTTGGTATTTATCCAAAAGAGTTGAAGACTTGTATCCACACAGAAACCTGCACGAGGATGTTTACAGCAGGTTTGTCCCTAATGGCCCAGACTTAGAAGCAACCAAGATGCCCTTCAGTAGGTGATGGGTAAATACACTGTGGTCCTTCCAGGCAACGGATTGTTATCCAGCAGTAAAAAGAAATGAGCTATCAAGCCATGAAAAGACACGGAGAAACCTGAAGTGCATGTTACTCAGTAGAAGAAACCAATCTGAAGAGGTGCCATACTGTGTGATTCCAACTACGTGACATTCTTGAAAAGGCAAAACTATGGAGATGATTAAAGATCAGTTATTGCCAGGGATCGGGTTGGGGGGGAGATAAGTGGGGGGTGCATAGAGGGTTTCTAGGGCAGTGAACCTACTCTGCGTGATGCCCTGATGGTGGACACATGACGTCGCACATTTGTCCAGACTCAGAGAACGCACGACAGCAGGAGTGACCCCCATGTAAACTGTGGACTCTGGGCGACTACGACGTGTCAGCACGGGTTCACCTATTGTAACGAATGTGGTGCTCTCGGGGGGATGTTGATAATGAGGAGGTCACGTATGTGGGGGGGAGAGGTCATGCACGTGGGGGGGAGGCCATGCACGTGAGGGGGAGGGGGTCTATGGGAAATCTCTGCACCCTCCTCTCAATAATGCTGTGAATTTCTCCAAATTTATTTATACATTTACTGTGATTCCAATGAGAATATTAATGGGTTTTATGGAGCTTGACAAGCTGATAGTAAAGTGATATATAAAATATGCACATAACGGCTACATTGTTGGTGGAAATGTAAAATATGGTGCAGCCGCAGTGGGAATGGTTGAGCGACTCCTGCTGAAACTAAAAGGGGGCTTTACCGTGGGACCCGCACTTGGGTTCCTGGGCGCCCAGCGCGCAGAGGTGAAGCTCCCCGCCCCAGGGGTTGCGCCGACCCGCACGGGTGCACACATGGTGGGAACCACGGGTCCACTCCACGCGCATGTAACATCAGTGCCGGTCAGGTCACGCTAGTTACGCACGAGGCTGACGGTGAGGGAGGCTGAGGAAGGGTCCGCGAGACCCTCCTGCAGGGTCTTGTTACAACTTCCCTCTACACCTCCCCTCCCGCACAGACGTCCACACCTCCCCTCCCACACGGGCGTCCACATCTCTTGCACAGTAGACATGCTCGCTTCCTGGCAACGCAGGAACAAGCAGCAGGAACGAGGGGCTCAAGCGGCAGAACTTTCCTCTGCACCGTCTGGAGGCCAGAAGCCCGAGGCCGAGTTAGTGAGGCCGCCCTCCGTCTGGGGCTCCCACACCTGCCAGCATGTGGTGGCCCGTCTGTGGTCTGTGCCGTGGCTTGAGGGTGTGTCCTATGGCTCCCCTGTTTCCCACACGCCGTGTTCTCTGTGGCTCTGTGTGCCTTTCCTCCTAAGGACGCCAGTCACTGGACGAGGGCCACGCGAACAGACTCGGGCCACACCATCGGCCTCCTGGTCGCACAGTCCAGGCAGGGTCACATTCCAAGCCACTGGGGTTAGGACCTGGATGCACCTGTCTGGGGGGCACGATTCAGCTCATCGCAGGGACAAGCCAGCACCTGGTCGTGCTCGCACCTCCTTGCTGGTTTCCCTGCCCGCATGGCCGTCTCAAGTGCCTGCCTCCACCGTGAGTTTCTTGAAGGCTGGAGCTGTTGGGCCCGGCCCAGAAGCCTCTGCAACGGGGGTGTCCTGGGGAGATGGAACACCACCTGAAGGCGTCTCCGCGAGGGCAGCAGGCACGGCCGCCACCCCCTCCTGGGTGCCAGGAAGCAGTATCTAACCCACAAGCTGCTCCCCCCGCCCCCGACAGCATGCCAACGTCGGAACCCAGCTCCCTCTGAGCCGGGTCTCTGTCCTCAACCTACGGTTGCGAGATTTAGCAAACACAATAAAGCGTGCCCAGTTAAATTTAAATTTGATGGGAGCAATGAATCGTGTCTTCGGTATGACGATGTCCAGGCAGCGTCTGGCATCCCACATTCTGCCTGGGGTCCTGGGCTCGGCCAGCACGTTCTCCTCTGGGAGTAGGCACACGGGCGCTGGGAAATTCGGGTGTCCCTAAAGCCACGCAGTGTCCCCTGTAACTTGTGAAACTGCCGTGGCCTCTCCGATGGCCGGTCACACTGGATTTCTTCGCCAGTGATGGGTCTCTACGGCCTCAGACACGATTCCCTGAGGACAGCGTGTTCCCACGAACGTGCACGAGAGGTGACTGTGGTCGGCTTTCAAAACAAACAAGGGGCACATGTAAAACCAAAATCGAAACTCACACTCAGGTGTTTCTCTGAAAGTGCAAATACTGGCCACTTGACTTATGAGCAGAAACCCCACAAGGCACAGACTCAGAATCTTTTGTGTTTTCTTCTTTGACCTTGAGCCTTGAAGTAACACTTTTTTTTAACTGTTCGTCTTTTTTTTTTTTTTTTTTTTTTCTTTAAGACATTGGCTTTTACCACTGGACGCCTGGAAAATCTAAGAGGTTAGTCTAGACCCGGTTCTGCAGCTTCTGATACAAATGCCAACGTTCCATCGAAGCTGTTCACAGGTCAGGGAAGCCGTTTTCATCGGAAGCAAGACACAGTGGTTTACTGAGACCGGTGACCCCGCACCAGTTACAGGACAGGGGGTTGTGTCGCGTTATTCAAGGGGGAGGTGATGCCCACAAGCGCTGAGAGCGCAGTGCCCTGCAGCTCGCGCCTCTGGCGCTGGGACAGGAGCCAGCGCCTCCAGACACCCAGGTTCACGGGCAGGAGTCGGACCCTACAGAACAAGTTCCTGCGGAAGGCTTTCCTGGTCTGATAGACGGCGGTGCGTGGTCACGATTATCCCTTTGAGTGACTGCTGATCTAAAGGACTTGCTTTAGAAGCTGAAACGCAAGCTCAGCGAGGCGAGGCGATGTGCGGGCTGAGCTGGTCGTGGTTGCCGACGGGCAGTGGTTCCCAGTCCCCTGCAGACCAGGCAAAGACTGGCTGAGTGGGGAGCTCTGCAGAATTAAATGGGAGAGAGAAGGAGGGACGAGGGGGAGGGGGGGAAGGAAGGGAAGGAGGGATGGGGTGCGGGGTACATGACTGCGAAGGAATTAGCAACTCAGTTCGACGTGGCCGAGTGTTTGAAGCTTTGACGACACGCGACTCCTTTTCAACACCCTCTTCCTTTTCCTCTCTTCAGCAGTGAAGCTTCTCGTTTCTAAATATGGGCTCAAACCAACTGAAATTTCCGAGTGTATTCTGGAAAACGGACATCGTATTTCAATAAATACTGCCTCCTCTCGGTTTTAGGACCTTGCACACTAGATACGGCTGATCTCTTACCCTGTTTAGCTCCTTGGGATCCTGACTTCCCTCGGGAGTGAGCCCCTGTGAGGCTCAGGCTTTGCGGGGAAGGGCAGGGGGAGCTGCACCTGATTAGGGCCCGGCCCTCCACATCCTCTGTGGTAGCGGGATTGCCATCAAGGGCTGGGACCAGGCTCCCGTGTGGGGCTGATTCGCGTCAGAAATGTCTCTGCTGCGGCCGCTCCTCGTGCACGCCGATTAGCACGCCTCGTTGTTCTCTGAATATGAACATATGGCTGTATGTACTCATCACAATATGTTATAATATTTATTATGCCACCATGCCGAGCCAAGTCAAAGCCAAGTGGCATAAATTTTGTGAAGCACATGCATTTTTACAAACGTGCCCCTGATGCAACTTCTGTGCCTCCATTCTACCATTTATTCTTGCTGGAAGATCTGACCAGTTCAGTTTTGGCGACTTGCTTGTCTCTGGTCCTTCCTGGTTGTGCTAAAGCCAACGTCACCGTAGGTGGAGGCTGGCTTTAAGTACAGGCATCTCTGGACCAGCGGCCCAGGCCAGGTCCAGCTGGGCTCAGGCTTCTGGCCTGTGGGTTTGGAACCCCATGCTGTGAAGGGCTCTGGGATGAATATGGAGGCAGAAACAGGTAAATATGACAAAAGCCACTGCAGTACATCTATGGAAATGGAAAATGGTCTGAAGAAAATTACGTTTGTTGCTATATTCACAGATGAACAGGGTAAAAAGCAAAAACATAGAAACATTATTTCAGGGGCGCCTGGGTGGCGCAGTCGGTTAAGCGTCCGAGTTCAGCCAGGTCATGATCTCGCGGTCCGTGAGTTCGAGCCCCGCGTCAGGCTCTGGGCTGATGGCTCAGAGCCTGGAGCCTGTTTCCGATTCTGTGTCTCCCTCTCTCTCTGCCCCTCCCCCGTTCATGCTCTGTCTCTCTCTGTCCCAAAAATAAATAAACGTTGAAAAAAAAAAATTAAAAAAAAAAAAAAAGAAACATTATTTCAAAATTACTTTATGCCCAGAGATGTGTATTGTTAACATATTGAGAATTTTGTGGTGTATTCCTCTAGATTTTCTTCTGTTTGCATGTAATTTGTAGGACAAAGATAGATGATGGGTAGGTGGATAGATGATAGATGGATAGAATGGATGGGTAGATACAGACAACATACACACGTGCAGAGTGGCTATTTTGTCTATACCTGCTATTCAGTAAATATTTCATTCAATAATGTATCTTGCACATGTTCCTGTGTCATAAACACACATCGGCCTCAACTTAAATAGTTGCACAGTATTCGTGTCATGGTACACCATAATTTCTTACATAAGCCCCCTCTTTTTATCTGCTTAGGGTTTTTTTTTTTCAATTCTTACCCATCTTAAACAATACTGCATGACATAATCTTGTATTTAGAAAACAAACATGTATCTGTCTAGTTGCTGTGGAAGGGTGCCTTTCTGGAAAAGCCACAGCTGGGTGGACACTTCGTTCACTTTGATGGCTCCACGTTCACAAATAGTCTGTGGAAAGTCTGTGTGGGTCCACCCACGGCAGTGGGGGAGGAAAAGCAAACCCTGTGTTTCCTTAAGACACACGCAGCAAAGTCCCGGCTTGTGGAGCGTGAACTCTGACTTGTCGCCAAGATGGGCACGTACCTGGGTCTCAGGAGACGTTTGGAGAAAAGTAGGAGCAAGAGTCTGTGTGGAAGCAACACAGAGAACGAAATACCCCAACCGGAGTTCATTTGTAGATGTTAATCCCTGAGCCCAGGACAGTGCCCGGTACGGTGTCGGAGAAGCCTGAACACGCAGTAAATCGCAAAGGCTCACATGACAGAAGTCGTGTTCTACAGCCCCAGTGGGGTAGGGAATATTCTAGAAGGACAATAGGAAGCACTTACCGAAGTCTGTCCTTTGGTTCTTATGAAACTGAGTAAACCGAGTTCAAGGACTACAGCGCCAGATAGGCGCTCGGATACTGTTTATGAGAAAAGATGTGGACGGTTTACATGAACAAGTCTTCCCATGGCCTCTTTAGCTCTGGATTTCTCCTGGTGAAGTCCTCATCGCCTGATGACATATCTGTCCCTGAGCCAGGCTCCCCCGAGGCCCCTGCACGTGAGGTTCACACCTGAAGCATGACTGGGGGCCAGCCACGGGCCGGGCTTTTTGGCCAAAATATTCCCAGACAAGACTTTCAGAAACTACACAGTGCTTTCTTCCCTTCAGAAAGACAAGGTCTTTTTCCTTCTGCTTTGCGTCTTTTGTTTTCTTGAGGTAGATCCTTAAAGAACTAGCAATCAGAAAGTTGCTAATTGCTTTTTTATTTTATAGTGGCAGCTCCCATTTTATTTTCCTCTGGCAGTAAAGTATTATTAAAAGTTGTTTGATTTGGATTTTTTGCACGTCTAAATGTTTCAACAAATGCTCATTTAAGATCTCTGTTTACTGTGCTGTTTTCTTCTCCTAAAAAGTTCAAATTGCAAAAATAAAACTGGCTATCGAGAAAGATTTCTGTTTTTTTCACTTTTTTTTTTTTTTACAATAAGACTATAACTTCCATATTTCAGAGTTGGAGAAGTGACACGAATCTTTTGCTTCTCTGCCGATGAGTCCAAAAGCAGCCGCTGTGACTCGCTTTCCCTCGGGTCTCCCGTGGAGGCTCCCACAGAAGGCTGTGCAGGGAACAAGGTGAGACAGGAGTCCTCGGCCTGCGGACGCGGCATCAGAGGGCCACCCGTGGGCTTTCGTGGCAGACGGCGGTCGTAAAGCCCCAAACGGGAAATGACCACTGGCCGCAGTGATTCATAGTTTTCCTGGAGATTTTCAAGGGTGGTTATGAAAATGCCACATAAAACACATCGTTACTGTCATTGTGACTTTGAGAGAGATCTTGATGCCCAGGACACGTGAGTCACTTTCTTAGGAAGCAACTAACAAGTTCAAGAAGCTTCCGTGCCTCCACCTCAGGCGTCCCTGCTTCTTCTAACGATTCTGATGCTTCCCTCCTTTTTCAGCTTTTCAGGTCTGCTTCTTGGAGTCTCCTATTACGTTTGCATTTCCTTTCCCCCGGCGTGCCGCGACGTCCGTGTGTCCCGGACAAGGCTGGGACCTGGGGTTGCCGGGGCTCCAGAGCTGGGCTGTGCACGGTGGTCCCAACTCCACGGAAGAAAGTTGGGCACCATATCGCTCTGCTTCCGCGTAACAGTGAGCACTTGCCCCAGGGCGCGGGTGCCCCCGCTGTGCACTGCCCCAGAA
This sequence comes from Leopardus geoffroyi, assembly GCF_018350155.1. Lineage (NCBI taxonomy): Eukaryota > Metazoa > Chordata > Mammalia > Carnivora > Felidae > Leopardus > Leopardus geoffroyi. The sequence continues at coordinate 93,404,762 of NC_059339.1, forward strand.
TGGCAGAGTGAGTGGAACTACCTGCTGAGAGCCCAGGGAGCACCCAGCTGCACTTTTCCTACTTCCGATGGCCATATGATTGGAGAACCAAACTGGTGCTCCCAAACTTCAGAATGGAAATGAGTTAAATCCGCAGAGAGGGGAGAGAGAAGGGAGGGAGGGGGAGGGGACAGGAAAAAACATTTAATAACAAACATTACCTCTCTTTTTCACATGGACCGCTTGCTTAGGAAATACTTGCCTTATCAAAAAATATATTTGTGCCAGTGAATGCTAATTCCCTCCTCTTCCAACAGCCAGGAGCAGTGGCCCGAGTCTGTACTTATTCAATTTCCCAAACTGCGGGTGTCCTAGGGAAGGTAACAACAGGTCTACAGGCAGGCAAGGTCTCTGTTTTAACACTCAGGGACTTTTTATGGAAAAGCCAGTAAGCTATGGAAATGATGCCATCACTTCCCTGAATCCTCAATCTCAGGGCAGCCTGGAGTTTCCCCTTTGAGATGATAATTTCTTAAGTGTTATGGAAATTGATAAAAGTTCCCTTTATCTTAGAGTTAATCCTTCCCCATTCAGGGATTACCTACAATCCTATTAATCTCAAACAGCAATGCTTTTGGGAAGAAAGTTGAACTAGATTGGGAAATTCAGCCGGATACAATTTTCAGCCTTGTTCCGGAGCTCAGGCCACAAGCCCAGCCCTGCTCTGCCGGATGCAGACCGAGCTCACAGCCTCCACACATAATCGAGTTCTGGTCCACGTCCCACCACAGTCAGGCAGGAGCAAAGAATTGTCAGGAAATCAAGAATTAAGGCAACCGGCACGTCCGAGAAAGCCAGGTGGGAACCCAGCCTTTCACTGTGGTTCACGGGCGTTGGACATGAGGAGCCCCCGTCACTGCTCTCCCAAAAGAGGGCACAGAAAAGAAGACGCGAGGACAAGGGGGAAGTAAGACAGGGGAGGCGGGTGTGTGTGTAGTCAGTGTGGGGAAGGCACACAGCGACCCTGGAGCCCGACCCGGCCCAGCCAACACCACACGGGGGCTTGCTGTCTGAACATCTCCCTCCCCACCCACGGGGACCTCGGCTGGGTTCCGGGCCCTGCGGGGCACCAGCATCTTTTGAGAAATGTCTTCAAGCCTCACCTTGCAGCCCCCAGAACTCTCCTGTGCCCATCACACGCTGATGCAGGCTTTGCCTCACTACACGGTCCTCTTCCCATTCTGTGCTCCATCCAGACCTGCCTTACTGGTCCCTGACGGCAGCTGAACCCCCAGCTAGAAGTTCCTCCTGGTCCCTGACCGCACCCGGACCCCCAGCTAGAAGTTCCTCCTGGTCCCTGACCGCACCCGGACCCCCAGCTAGAAGTTCCACGTGGTCGTTTTCCCCATCCCTCTGTTCCAAGCCCTCTACAGACCCACGCCATCTGAGGCTCTAGAAGCCTCCACCCAGCTTAGAGCACTGTTGACCTTGACCAAGATTGCAGTGGGTTCTGAAGGTCACGGACGGGACTGTGATCCAGACACAGCATCCGACTTCTCTTGTCTCCGTAATATAGCAACATCAGCCGTCACTGAGATGCAGGGCTTGTACTGTATTTGTTACATAAGGTGCTGACGCCCTGGTGCCTATTGTGACTTCCCATATCAAAAGGAATCACGGAGCTTTGTGGGGAATGATTCTCTCTAAAGCCAACAGCTCTTCTTTTCCCATCCTTTTGGGAGGAAATGAAACGTCCTTCCTTCTCCATTTCCAGAGGGAGAATTGATCACTGACTCAAAGAATTTCTCCTCCACTCCTTACACCAGCATCTGGCTGGCTGCAGGAGAATGTAAGCATCATTACTCTCAGGGATGCTCTAGTCCAACAGGGATGTACCGATGGAAGTAAAGCCTCCAGGTGTGGTGAGAGAAAGCAGAAAGCATCCACTGTGTGCTTGGGAAATGAAGCCCCGAACACCGAGTCATTGTGATATTTGAAGAGAGTTCAGTATCTATTGAGAGAGGACACACAAGGAAGCACAGGTGCAGAGACAGAGGCAAAGCAGGGTGAGGGACGGCGTGCTACGAACCCACAGACACGACTAAGGCACTGGTGTAGAAAGTCCAGGAACAAAGCAGAACATGCAGGCGGGCGGTAGGTTGGGACCTGGTGCTCCAGGTAAGGACCCTCTGACTTTATCCTCGGACAACAGGAAAGGGGGAGACTGGGCCATGAGCTGGGAATGACCTTTGAGTCTCGGAACGATCTCTCGGGTGGTCCTGAGAGGGATGGGTTGGAACAGGAGGACCCGGTTAGTTAAGAAGTCAGGTCCTTGGTCTCTGAGGTTCTCTTCCAAAGGCTTTCCCCATCTCTGCCGACACGCACGCTCTAATTCTGCCCTTTGCTCCCTAATGAAATCTTCTCATAAAATTTACCTATAAACCTATTCTTTCTAACCATTTCCTCCCTCAAATCTTGGAATTTTGATTCTGATTCAGACACAGAAGCTGCGGTTTCTACTGATGCCTTACTAGTCATTTCTGATGCTCACTCTACGTGAGGTAGCTGATACAGCGGGCCGTTGCCCAATCCCCGAAATCCCCGTGTACTGTGGGCTCCGTTGCAGTGCACAGATCACCTGAGGCCTCACGAGCGGTGTGCTGTGCAGACAACCTGGAGCCACACAGACACGGGCGCGTCACCAGACCTCCCAGGAGCTTGGTTTCCTTGCTCATAAAATGGCGGGTCCAGGAGGCCCACGTGAGAACGCGCACACGCGCACATGTACCACAAAGCCCCTGATGCGGAGTGGCCACTCAGCCCACAGCTTTATTCTCCTTAGGCTCGTTGAGACCAATGAATGAGTTCAACACGTTGTCCCTGAGACGCTGCAGTCTGTGACCAAGTTTTCTGCGATCTACAGAGAAATAAGAAATGGAAGAACGAAGATGTTTAAATACTGCTTGTTCTTCAAAAAGATGGTGATAATAGATCACATTTTGTGTTTTGAGTATATGGTCGATGTTTTTAATTGAAAGCATTTAAAAAGTTGTTGAATATCAATCATTTTTCATTTTTTATTTTACTTCGTCATGAAATCCAAACACTGGACAGAACATAGGAGAATCTTCAGGCACCTTCGGAAGCTGATCTTTATTCTTGTAAGAAACTTAAATTTCTTCTTAAGAAAAAGAAAAATCAGAGTTCACTTAATTTAAAGTTAGAAAGCATTTCTATGTATTCATTACCAGTACTTGTCTCTCAAGAGTATATAAAAACTGCAAATATGTGTTTGAAATTGCATAGGTATTTGTGGAGACGGGTTCCCAAAACTTTGCTCTTGAACGAGGTGCGGAATGGCCACCACTCCATAAACAGCATTCACCGACCACTGCGAGCCCTGCACTCTGCAATGACAGTGACAGGAAAGAAATGGCTGGAGAAGCATGGGCCCAGGTGTCACGGCCGCCCACACGTGCATGCATGCCTTACGACAACTGCCTCGTGTTTATAACGCCAGCAATATCCCTAAAATATTTCTCTGCTGGAAACCATTTCAGTGTATTTTCTATTATAATGTTCTCAGGAATTAAAAAGAAATTCAAACAAACATGTGGCTGTTACCACTAAGTCCATATTTCATGAAACAATCAGATCACTGTTCAAATTCCCTGAAAACCAAAGGTCTAAAAGAACTAATCAAGCTCTTTTCTTCTACGTGTCAGATTTAGCCCTAGGAACTTTACTTGTAGGAAACCTATAAGTCATTTCTGGACCCTTGGAGCTGGTCTGTCTCCACCACTTACCTTGCCAAAAGAATTATTTACTAGATGTAAATAGTGCCTAAAGGTGTCATTTGACTACTGTACTGTTAAGTTGAATTATTCATTTCTGTTTGTGAGAAACACCAAAAATGTAGTGAACAGATGTTGTTTGCAGGGACAAAAGAAAGCCAGAGGAATAGGAAAGTTCAGAAGATAGTTAACACCTGACAAACTGACAAACTGGCTATATTTTTTTCTTTGCTATTTGTGGGAAATAAATTTCTTTCGATTATTCGAAACTTACGGGGGGTTCTACATAATGAGACAAATGACGATTTTTGAAAGTCATGTAACATCATAGATGTTAAGTTGCATAACTGGAACTGGGGTAGTACCACAGGTGTAAAGCTATGTATCGCCAGAGATAGAACTCCAGCAGTGCAAATTACTGAATATGATCTAATCATCTGGTGTTCCTGGAAAAGCACATAGAGAAAGTAATTGAGGCAAAATTTTCATTGAGATGTATTTTGTAAAGTACCAACTAGTAGGATTTCAGCTGGAGAAACTCCAGGTCCTAACCAAAATATAGCTTGAGTAGATCCAGCCTAAATAGACCCCATGCATCCAAATTAAATTCTATTCGGTGCCCAGCCTTTTAGAAAAGTCTACTTGGTTATGGACTGGCAAATGAAATGAAAGCTGTCACCACTCCGTGTCAGATAACAGCTGATGATTTCTGTTAGAAAATGAAGTTAGGTCACATGATCTTATCAACTGATACAGAAAAAGCATATGGCAAAATCAAACACATATTCAAGATAAAAACTCTTAGTAAACCAGGAATAGAGGGGAATGCCTTTGACTTCCTAGGAAACATCTACAAAAACCTATAGTTAAGACAATTCTTATTGGTGAAAGCTTAGATGCTTTCCCCTTAAGACTGGGACAAAGCAATGATATCCCCTTCCCAACTGCTATTCAGCCTCCAAGTAGAAGTCTTAGCTAGTGCAATAAGACAAGAAAAAGATATAAAAAGCAAAGATTTGAAAGAAAGAAAGAAAGAAAGAAAGAAAGAAAGAAAGAAAGAAAGAAATGAAATGAAACTGTCTTTGCAAATTCATGCATGTTTATGTGGAAAATTCCAAAGAATACAAAAACAAAACAAAACACGTAGAACAAAAAAGCAAGAATAGCAATGTCACAAGATGTAAGACCAATTGCTTTCATATAAAGCTGCAAAGAACAATTAAAAATGAAAACTATAAAAACAATAACGTTTATAATGGCACCGAAGAAAGTACATAGGCATAATCGCGGTCAACATCAACAGTAATAAGTCATGTTGCTAAGAGACACCTTGATCTGATGTGATGAGAATGTCCTTTTCCTTTGGCAGTCTTGTGCACCAAACCGATAACAGGTCTGATCGTGAGAAAAACATCACAAAAATTAGGAGGTTCTGAGAAAATGTCACAGCCTCCAGGAGCCTGAAGAAATATGATAACTAAATGTAATGTGATGTCTTGGACACAATCCTGGAACAGAAAAGGTACAAACTAAGGAAATTGGAATAACATACCGACTTTAGTTAACAATATATCAATACTGTCTCATTCATTTTAACAAATGTGCCTCACTAGGTATCATGCCAACAATAAGGGAACACTGGGTGGCAAATGTGGGAACCCTCTGAATTGTCTTCACATACACTTTTTTTCTGTGAATCTAAAATTATTCTAAAACTGAAAGTTTATCTGAAAAATTTATTCAGCCATCATCATTCTGTGTAGAAGCACTGAAATGGACACAGGAGTGGAAAAATATGAAAATAGGGGAAGATTTGGGATTCTTCTGCTTACTGCTTGTTTTTTATTTAAAAAGTAAAACGTAAAAGCAGTTTGTATGACGAAACTTCCTACTTATTTCTTTATTTAAGCGAGCACCATTTTAATATATTTTAGATAAAAGGCAATAATTATGCCTTGAACCTGACAATTTCTCATTAGCCTAATCTTTAAGTTTTGGGGATGCCTAAGGAGGTACGGAAGATGTACGATTACCTCAAAATCAACTTCAGTTTAGACCAATAGGCAAACCCAAGAACAGATGACATGTTTGAGTTGCCTTTAATAGTCGTTCAATAAAAATGAATACTGGAATGTAGCACATTTGGATTTTAGTACCTGGCCAGCAGGATTTCTGATGCGAGGTGTTGAAGTTCTCTGCTTATGGACGCTGTCTTCTTCTGCTGGGAAGCTTTCTCGGACACGGGGTAGGAGTTCCGTTCCAATGAACAATGTTTTAAGTTTGCAATGCAGTGAAAGGTTTAGAAACTACAATTGGAGAGCAGGTTGTAGTTTTCCTCCAGAAATATCATCCTTATGTATTCTTCTGAATACACAAAATTTATCTTATACAAGCTATTCTACCTTGTCTATGAAACATAATTAAAATCTGCGATTGTTTTGTTATAAACCGTTCCTTTCTAAATTGATAGTATTTAAATGGGGCTATGTTTTCTATTGTTCCCATTACAGTGAAAAAGCATTCAGGTAAGTTACTGCTATTAAGAAGGCAATTTGACATAATAGAGACTCGTTCCATTTTATTTCTTTTAAAAAAGGCAAGTGGACATTTTCAGAGAAGAAATCAAAGACTTTTTAATACATCATATTGAACCTTCAGCTTCTCACCTTTTATGGAACAGAAATGGTGCACTTGAGCTCCTGAGTTATTTGGGTTTCCCGTCGCCCCATGACTTGCTCCAGAAGGCTTGCCAGATACGAAATTCCCAGGAGCAGATACCTAAGGAACCGAACAGGTGGGGGACCCAGGGGAGCTCCCGTTCACTCTGACGCTACACGTTTCGCTTTCTCTGACGTCCATCTTAAAACACCAGGAGGACACTGGGGGAAATTTTCTACTTGCTTCTGCCAGATGCTTTTTACTTTGCCTGTGATGATTTCAAAAGGGTGTATCATCACATCACTGAACAGGAGATTCGCAGCCTCTCAGAGAGCCGGGGCTAAAAATCCCTTTGCTTCAAGGAGAGAATGACAACAATTCCAACGGTTTCAGATGCTTACGCTGCTATCTTGCTTCTTGACACACATCAATGAGAATTTGGCAGAATTCCCCTTGGCAGTGTCAGGTGCCCAACCTCAATATGGCCGGTACTCCAACCAATCAGAGGAAATTCAGCCTGTAAGCTAGAAGTCCAAATTAACAACACAGAGGAATCCAGAAAGGCACCGGCTGATGGGCTGATTAGACTTCTTTCTCCTCCTCCTTTCACGGGTATGCAGGATGGAACCCTAGACTAGAACAAACCAGAAAGGCTTCAGAAGCCATGAGGCTTTGGGGGCTCCACGTAGCAGCTCCCTTCTCGAGCAGCAGCATGGTCACCTGGCCGACAGTCGAGCCATGTATGAGTATGGACAGCTGCACTTTAACCGGACCCAAGTCTGGCTGGGGGCGACCCTGCCCCACAGATGGCAGTGCTGTTGTTCACACAGCCACCACGGGGCATTTACTCACAGTGGGTCAAGATACCTATCACGGTTGCTGCACCTGTCATCCAAAGCACCTTTCTTCCTACCTTCGGAGGAAGGCACCACCCTGGTCTGGCCGGCTGAGCAGGTGACCAGCTGGCACGTGCAATGGCCCAGACAGGGGGTGCCGTAAGTGGCCAAGGAGAGAGTTCTTAACGACTGGCCAGGCCTCCCCAGTCAGAAAGGAGAAAGGACGCATTGAGCAAGAACATATTTTTGATAAAAGTAAAGGCCAACCACAGATGACGCAAGATCAGTAGAAACGTCTTGATCATCTTTCTGTTCCCTGTTTCCTTGTTTTCCAGACTGTTGGATGTTCACTGTCGTTCACGCACCAGCCATGTGTTGCCAACAGTCCTGAAAAGGAAGGACCTATCTCTCCATTATTCACCATTGCTCATTTTAAATTTAGTTTGGCTTCTCCACATCACTGCTAGTTCCTGTGTGAGAAGGGAGTTCACAGACACAGTGCTATGTAGAGAAATGTTTGTATCAGCCTGGGCTCTCCCAAGAAATGGAACCAAGATGGACAGGCGGGCAGGTAGATAGATAAATTGATAGACGAGAGAGAGATAATAGATAAATAGATGATAGATAGATGACAGATATATAAATAGATACACAGATACATAGATACAGACAGATGATAGATAGATGGATAGATAGATAATAAATAGGTAGATACATAGATAAGTATAGATAGAGATGATAGATACATAGATACATAGATGATAGATAGATAATAGATAATAAATAGGTATGTAGATAGATAGATATAGGATATAGAAAGATATATAGATAGATTAATAGATAATAGATAGATAGATAATAAATAGGTAGATACATAGATAATAAATAGGTATAGATATAGATGATAGATAGATGATAGAGATGATAGATAGATATGAGAGAGAGAAAGAGAATAGATGATAGATAGATAGACGATAGATATATAAATAGATACATAGATGATAGAGATGATAGATACACAGATAGATAGAAAGACAGATAATAGATAATAAGTAGGTAGATACATAGATAATAGATAAGTATAGATAGGTATAGATAGAGATGATAGATAGATGATAGAGATGATAGATGATAGATATATAAATAGATAATACATAGATAGGTACATACATAGATGATAGATAGATAGATAGATAATAGATAATAAATAGGTAGATAGATATAGAAAGATATATAGAAAGATAATAGATAATAAATAGGTAGATACATAGATAATAGATAAGTATAGATAGAGATGATAGATACATAGATACATAGATGATAGATAGATAATAGATAATAAATAGGTATGTAGATAGATATAGGATATAGAAAGATATATAGATAGATAATAGATAGATAGTAAATAGGTAGATACATAGATAATAAATAGATATAGATAGATATAGATATAGATGATAGATGATAGAGATGATAGATATGAGAGAGAGAGAAAGAGAATAAATAGATGATACATGTTAGATATATAAATAGATACATAGATGATAGAGATGATAGATACATAGATAGAAAGATAGATAATAAATAATAAATAGGTAGATACATAAATAATAGATAGGTATAGATAGAGATGATAGATGATAGAGATGATAGATAGATGATAGATATATAAATAGATACATAGAGACATAGATAGATGATAGATAGATAGATAATAGATAATAAATAGGTAGATAGATATAGAAAGATAGAAAGATAATAGATAGATAATAAATAGGTAGATACATAGATAATAGATAGGTATAGATAGGTATAGAGATGATAAATACATAGATAGATGATAGGTAGACAGACAGATATGAGAGAGAGAGATACAGAGTTTATTTTGAGGAATTGGGCTCATGTCACTGTGGGGACTGGAAAGTCCAAAATCCACGGAGGCCAACAGACAGCAGACTGGAGCTGGACCCGAGGGTGGGGTCTTGGGGCAGAACTGCTGCTTCCCTGGGAAACCTGCCTTTGCTCCAAAGGCCTTCGGCGGACCGGACGAAGCCTGTGCACTCTACCGAGGGTAACCTCCTTGACTTAAAGTCAACCACAGGTGCTAAGCACAGCTCCAAGCGGCTGATGTCTCCGCAGCACCCTCGGATTAGTGTGGGACCGAGCCGCGGGGCACCGCAGCCTAGCCAAGCTGACGCGTGAAGGCCAACCACCAGTGTCACAGACAGGAGATGCCACACGTCCTTAGGCTGCATGCAGGTGTGGAGCCGGGGGCTTTGCGCCGACTGAAACCCATCTCGGAAAGGCAACGTGCTCCCCCTTCCACGTAATGGCACCCGGGCTGAGAGCAGAGCCCAGCCTTGGGGACAGACGGGACCATCGCCAGCCAGGTGGGTGAGCTGCGGAGCGCGCTGTGCTCCTGGGAACATCGCAGACAGCGGGCAAGGACTCCGGCTGTGCTCTGCGCGGAGGACACTGGACGGCGTTAAGCAGCCCCATCTGCGCAGAGGTAGGTGCCGCCTTGGGAGGAATCCATAGGAGAGCAATCACTCACCGGGAAAAAACCAAGCTGGAACGTCACTCCTGTGAGAATGTGTGTGAGCTATTTTAGCCTAACCTGGCTCGTGTCACACTGCCTATATGTGCAAACTGGCCGGCCGGTGAGTCTGTCCCTTTATCTCAGCTCTGTCGCTGCCATGCACGGACGGCCGCAGCGCTGGGCCGGGCAGTCGGCACTGATGGTGAAATCGCTCGGTGGAAGGGGGGGCCTCAGGCTGCATCCGCACAGGGGGCCCCGGACACCCCACCACCAAGAGCAGCCCTTCGTCTCCAGCCCTGGGCCAGGAGAAGAGAAAACCCACAAACCTCTCACCCACAGGGAGAGAGGACAGGCCAGGAATACTGCGTGGGCTGATGCAGGGGCCATGTGGCCCACGGAAATGTCCCTTCTGGCACACTTTTCTCCATGTCAGGGGTTTCCTGGTCACACTCTAGCGTGACAGCGCAGAGGCCCAGGAGCCCAGGAGCCCAGGAGCCCAGGCTTTACCAAAATATGACAGCCGGTGGCACATCTGAACGCAAATTTCAACCCAGGTCCTGGCAATTCCCAAATGTCCAGTTATACACAGCGCCCTGGGTGTGGACGCATCTCCTGTGTCAACACGACCCCTGTGCCTGCTTCTCGGGTGGTTTACGTGTGTGTTTTCCTGCCTGTTACTCCTTCAAACTGACCAGCCGCTTGAGAGCTGCCTAAACCTGACCTTTCTTTTAACGTGGGCGAGAAGGAATCCGTTGTAAGCCTGGAGTCAGGTGTGGGCCCCGCCCACACAGTGCCCGCCCTGGTCCGCGCCTTGGGCCCCGCCCAGTCCACGCACCCGTCCCGCGCCTTGGGCTCCGCCCAGTCCACGCACCCGTCCCGCGCCTTGGGCTCCGCCCAGTCCACGCACCGTCCCGCACCTTGGGCCCCTCCCACACGGTGTCCACGCCCCTGTCTCGCTCCTCTTTGGATGACCAGCTTCACGCGCCACGAGCATTTACAAGCTTCAGGCTGGCGACCAACTGCTTCCCTAAGACGAGCACACGGAGCCCACGATGACGCGTCGAAGGACAAGCTACGTTGTCGCGGCTCCTGGTGCGAGCGCGTGCGGCGCGTGTGCGGCACAGCGCACAAGAGAAAGCTATTAGAACACATGTGCCCTAGTCGTTGGCCTTTGTGTCCCCGCTCTTCCTAGGCCAGCGCAGCCCAAGGCAGGAGGGAGGCCCCCACGTCAGTGGCCGGCTCTCTCCCGCTGACCCTGTGCACCTGCAGCGGGTTCTCTTGGATCCCACAGGGTCACCCTGTCCCCTCGGCTGTGTGCTCACCCTTACTGCTGGCCCAGCCTTTTCGGGGCTGGAGAACCACGGACCTTAGAACCGTCCACTTCAGCGACGTGCCAGCTTGTTCACGGCACCCGTGTAAACTTCAGATGTAAACTTGCTCTGAGCAACACCAAGAAAAATAGTAACGGTTTTTAAAAAGCGGAGATGGTCCAGGTTGGGTGAGGGGCTCAGGGCCGCCAAACCGTGCCTTCGACTTGGAGGTCTCTGCTCTCCTTGCCCGCTTCCCGTACTTTTGGGCGAGTAACTCCCACTTGCCTTGGGGAACGACTCTCTGTGAGTCCCAGACACCCGCTTCCTCCTCACACACCGTTTACACGTGGGGAGGCACCTGCACGTGCTTTATGTAACATCTGAGCTCAGAAGCCTGCCTCGGGCAGCCCTCCACCTCTGCCAGCCAGCGTACCACCCGGACGGGAATTCTGTGCCTGTTCTTTAAAGGGTGGATTTTGATGGACCGTCATGCACACCGGACCAAGATTGAACACCGCGTGACGCAGTCCAGTAAGCAAGATAGGAGGTGTTTTCCGGTAGGCAAACCCTTTGACTTTCTAAGTCGAATTCGGTAACGGCGAAGAGGAAATTGTATATTCTCTCCAAAGCTAAGTTTGGCAATTCCAGGAAGTGTTCGTCCCTGTGAGGCTCCCCGGAGTGGGGTGTGAGCACTGGCCCCGGCCCCGGCCGGTTGGCAGTTTTGAGGGGGCCCCATCTCGTTTCTACCTGGGTCAAGAGCAAGGAGCTTCCCCTCTCACGAGCTCGTAGGGCAGTCATATAACCTATCGCCTCAATCGTGGCGTTTGGGGGAATAAATAGGTTCTATGCATCATTTCCCCAGAGAAGCAGGTAGGAGACAGGATCGCTGTGGACCAGCGGGACATAAGATCACACTGTTGCCAGGGTTCATGGCCATACTTGTAGCCCTGAGGGCTTACAGGGTCCCAGCCTCCTGCATAGGCGGGTACAGGCCTCCCTGCACATGCCAGGCTATCCACGGGGGCAGATTTGGTGCTATTGGTCATGGCTCCTAGAGGCTGAGGGCTCTCAGCCTAGGCCTGTTGAAGGGACCCATCTAAATGGACCAGCACCATTTATTTGGCGCATAGGAGGGAAAACTCACTGTGGATATTGTGCACACGGGTGCATCTGACGCTGGGGTGTGGCCATCGGCCTGAAGAAACAAGTGTCCGGGCCTTTCTCCGGTTCTGCAGGGAGCGGCCCGTGCCTCGCAGCCTGGATGCAAGGGCATAGACGCTCAGAGGGAGAACCCTTCCCTGGGCAGAGGAAGAGAGTTCAAAAGCTGGCCGTGTGATACTTGGGAACATCACTCCATCATCTCCGTAAAGACGCACGTTCACCCAATTATGTGATAATGACAAACCTCATATATTTGAATGATTCTGTTTAGAATTGGACAAACACCACCCTGAGGAAAGTCAGGGTACAGATCATGGGACCCGCAAATGACTAACACATGAGAACTGTCTGCTTTTAGGAATAATTGCAGGCAAAGAGGAGCGAACGTGTTATCGAAACACTCTGGTCCTCGGCGCATTTTAAAGTCCAAATCCCGGTGGCTGGTGGCCCTGCCTGACCCACGGCCGGAGCTCGGCGTGTGGCACTTTCGACTCCTGGGTGGCTCAGCCCACAGCCCTGGAAACCGCCCTTCATGCTCCGCCGGCCCCCTGCCCGTCCCGCGCGCCTTCCCGAGTCCTCCTGTCTGTGCTTTTGTGCCGGGCCACCCGTGTCCACACCCCGTCGTCACTCTCTGGCTGTGAGGATAGAGACCAACTGAATGTTCCTCAACCCCACCTCCCGCGAGGCCACAGCAAGTTTTACTTCCATGAAAACCTAGACACGTCCCTCCACGGTCTCAAACCCTTGGAGGCTGTGCCCCGCCGCTTACGCCCACACCGTGACCACCCTCGTCCCCGAACTCGGAGGGCCACTCTCCCCACCCGGGGACCAGCCACCCCTCGCCCCCAGGTCTTTGTGCCTGGGGACCCGCACCTGTTTGCTGAGCTCTCAGCCCATCCCCGCTAGTAGCTTCCTTCTTGTTCAAGTCCGAGGATGCTCACCTAGGGGACAGTCACTCTTCCCCGTAAAACCTGACTTCTGTGGCTCGGGTCACAACGTTCGGTCAGACGTTGCCGGGCCCGGCGTTGAACAGCTGCCTCCCCCACCAGACTGCCCACGGCGGAGGGCAGGAAGCGTCCGCTCTCTCGCCCCACAGCGGTCGAGGTCGTGCCCCAGGCGGAGCCGCCGTGGACTCAACACGCAGCCGTGAGACACGGGCGGGGAGTCCGTGCACACCCGTTCGGCTCCCCCGGAGCAGCCGCCCGCACGACTGCGAGCGCGGCGGGCAGACACCGGGCGCCCGTGCCAGCGGGGGCCTCCTGAGCCACCTCTGTGTCCCACCCCCACCCAGACCCGCCTGGCAGCCGCTGCCCCACGGCCCCGTGGCCGCCGTCCCAGCAGCAGCGCGGAGGCGGGGACGCTCCCACGCGAGCCGCTGTGGGCCACCGTCTGCGGGCGCTGCAGCTCCTGACCCCCGGCGGCTTGTTTGTCTCCACTGCCGGTGAGTGGCGTTCGTGCTGTGGACACAGCCTGTCCGACGTTCATAGGTTGCATAGACCATTGATAGGTCGAACACCGCTGTGTCAAGGGTGTGCATCTGGTCTGAGGGCATCTACACCCTGGGTGTGATGACTGACTTTCGTCGAAACCTGGACGGATTTGCAATACGCTCGGAGACGCTGCACCCTTTCCACGGGGGGTCGAGGGATGGCCCCGACCCCGCAAGGCTTGGGGACCGGGGCTCCTCACCGCTGCCCACACGGCCCCCACTGCCCGCCCTGTGAGGCAGAGGGGTCTCCCTGGGAGCCTGCCGATGGGGTGAGGTGGCCTTGCCAAGCTATTGATGTGGGACCTGGGGTCCCCTCGGCAGGGGGCGGGGGTGGCAGGGCAAGTGTTTTCTGAGGCTTGTCTGGAGCGGGAGGGCAGCTTCTGGTTGGTGGGGTTTTGTCTGGACCCACTGGTGTGTCTGGGAACCCAGCTCTTCTCTCCAAATCTGGGACGCAGGTGGCAAAAGAAAACCCTCCCCAGGTCCCCAGACAGCCAGCCCCCCTCTCTCCGAATCCAGAGCCTTCTTAAAGCCGTGTGCCATGTGACATGCGGGTGTCCCACTTTCCCTGGGGGGCAAGGGGGCGAGCACAGAAAGGTGACTCACAGGAACAGAGAGCCCTGGAGGCGGGAGTCTCTGTGTCTGCCGTTCAAGGCCACCTCCCTGAGCAGGTACCAGATACACATCACCTCCAGGTACGGGATGCACATCACCTCCAGCCACAACCAAAGAGCCGAGAACGCACCGTTGACTCATTCCCCTCCCTTCTCTGTTTGCTCCCCTCTTTCAAATAAGAATGTCAGGGGCGCCTGGGGGGCTCGGTCGGTTAAGCGTCAAACTTCAGCTCAGGTCATGATCTCACAGTTCGTGGGTTCGAGCCCCGCGTCGGGCTCTGTGCTGACAGCTCAGAGCCCGGAGCCTGCTTCGGATTCTGTGTCTCCCTCTCTCTCTGCCCCTCCCCTGCTTACATTCTGTCTCTCTGTCTCTCAGAAACAAACAAACAAATAAATAAGAATGTTAGAAGTTAACATTGCAATGAACTATCTTTCACAAAATGGAGGGAAATTTCTAATCGTCTCTGGGAGATTTAAAAATTCTCCTAGAATGTAACGCTCGCTCTCATAAGTTAAGAATGAATTTCTTTACCTTGTCCTCTACTCTCTGGAGGTAAACGTATCTATATAAATTAATCAAAATGTCCTTGTTAAGTACCTCTCTGCATGGGGCTCCATCACTGTGACATTAATAAAGGCGGGAGAAGCATCCCCAGACCCAGAGGCTGGCGGTGGAGGGCAGCTGACAGTTGTTCCTCGGATAAACTTGACGTAGCTTTTCATTCCAGACCCCCTTCCACCTCCTGAACCGTGAAGCGTCTCAGCGGCCGCTCCGCATGTTTGTGTGTTCGCGGCTCCCTGTACAGTCTAGGACACTCCGTGCCCCCCCGAAGCCACCTCTCCTCCCGGTCCAACGGGCACCGTCCAGCTGGCGCGCCACGCCGTGGCTACCCAGGGCTGCGTTAATCAGCAGCAAGGAGGAGTCCTCGAGTTATCACAGCAAAGAATTTCTGAGCTAGAAGGAATCGCAGAACCTTCTCAAACAACCTGTTCTCGGAGAAGCGACAGCGGAGATGAGAAAGGCGGTGTCGATGGCCAGAGATCCCACGTGCGTTCCAAGTCCGCTAGGCGAGCGGCGGTCCCCAGGCCCACTCGGCCCGTCAGCACGACCCGATTTCCGGCGGTATTAACCGTGGCCGTGTGATGCCGTGCGCGCGTCTCCATTTGCGGGAGGCAGGCAGCGGGCTCAGCTGGGAGCCGGCTCTCCCATAAATATGCTCCAGTAACAAAACAGCACATACAGGGCAATCTGTGTCATTACGACACGTGAATCATTAGGTCCTGCTCAGATCCATTATGGGACAGATCACATCAGCCCTGGATTTTAGGGTGTTATTATCACTGTTGTGAAAATTCAAACCATATGGAGCCAAACACTTCTGCCTGTTTTCAAATTGGCTTCAGACACTCAAAATGGCTTTTCTGTAAAACCCGAACTCCACTGGGAGGTGAACCTTACAGAAACCTCGCGACGACGCTCTCTGTTCTGACTCCGCGTGGAGACGATGCCCGGCACGTTGCCTCCGCTTTCCTCCCTTTCTGATGGACGGTGACTGGGCCCTTCGCTAAGCCTGCACCCTCTCTGGGTGGGGGCCTCGGGGGGGTTTGGCCTCCTACCAGCGAAGGGGCACCGAAACCCCGCTGTTTGCGGGTTGTGCTGCTCCCGTCTGCTGAGACAGAGGGAAAGTAGCAACAGAACAGGGCCAAGCGGGAGCCTTCTAAGTAAGTGACGTCCTGAGAATGCTTTCCGTCAGTATCAGCGACCGGCACATCGTCTGTGGTTAGAGAGACACAGAGGTGAGGGGCTCTAAGACCCCCTCCCTGCTCCCTCTCTTCCGCAGGCCGCGTGCACATGCGCCATGAAGCTGCGAGGTTTTGGCTGCCCTTTCGCGGCCTCTGTTGTTTTCTTGGGGGCTCAGTGGGGTGGACAGTCTGTGCTGGGGCAGGACATGCCAACAAATTGCATCACTTCTGCCTGGGTGACCGAGGACAATGACATGCCATATGCCAGCGGCAGGAAATGAATGGGGCTCATTACCCTGGCCCTGGGCGCTGCGACCGTCAGTCCTCGGAGGCTGCGGGCAGAGAGCGGCCCCCAGGCTCCCGACAGTGTGGTGGGCAGGGCTGTGGGAGGAAGGCGGCAGGAGGAGGAGGAGGGCTGAGGGAAGAAGACTGAGAGCAGGGCTGCGGGAGGAGGGCTGAGGACAGGGCTACGGGAGGAGGGCTGAGGTTAGGCCTGCAGGAGGAGGGCTGAGGGCAAGGCTCTGGGAGAAGGGCTGAGGACAGGGCTGCAGGAGGAGGGCTGAGGGTAGGCCTGTGGGAGGAGGGCTGAGGGTAGGCCTGTGGAGGGGAGTTGAGGGCAGGGTTGCGGGAGGAGGGCTGAAGGCAGGGCTGTGGGAGGGGTGTTGAGGGCAGGGCTGCGGGAGGAGGGCTGAGGGCAGGGCTGCGGGAGGAGGGCTGAAGGCAGGGCTGGGGGCAGAGGGTTGAGGTTAGCCCTGCAGGAGGAGGGCTGAAGGCAGGGCTGTGGGAGAAGGGCGGAGGGCAGGGCTGCGGGAGGAGGGCTGAGGGCAGGGCTGGGGGCAGAGGGTTGAGGTTAGCCCTGCAGGAGGAGGGCTGAAGGCAGGGCTGTGGGAGAAGGGCGGAGGGCAGGGCTGCGGGAGGAGGGCTGAGGGCAGGGCTGCGGGAGGAGGGCTAAAAGCAGTGCTGTGGGAGAAGGGCTGAGGGCAAGGCTGTGGGAAGGGGGCTGAGGACAGGGCTGCAGGAGGAGGGCTGAAGGGAGGGCTGGGGGCAGAGGGTTGAGGTTAGCCCTGCAGGAGGAGGGCTGAAGGCAGGACTGTGGGAGAAGGGCTGAGGGCATGGCTGTGGGAAGGGGGCTGAGGGCAGGGCTGCAGGAGGAGGGCTGAAAGCAAGGCTGTGGGAGGAGGACTGAGGGCAGGGCTGTGGGAGGAGGGCTGAGGGCAGGGCTGCAGGAGGAGGGCTGAAAGCAAGGCTGTGGGAGGAGGACTGAGTGCAGGGCTGTGGGAGGAGGGTTGAGGGCAGGGCTGGGAGAGAAGGGCTGAGGGCAAGGCTGTGGGAGAAGGGCTGAAGGCATGGCTGTGGGAGAAGGGCTGAGGGCAGGGCTGTGGGAGAAGGGCTGAGGGCAGGGCTGTGGGAGAAGGGCTGAGGGCATGGCTGTGGGAAGGGGGCTGAGGGCAGGGCTGCAGGAGGAGGGCTGAAAGCAAGGCTGTGGGAGGAGGACTGAGGGCAGGGCTGTGGGAGGAGGGTTGAGGGCAGGGTTGCAGTAGGTGGGCTGAAGGCAGGCCTGTGGGATGGGTGTTAAGGGCAGGGCTAGCGGAAGAGTGCTGAGTGCAAGGCTGCGGTAGGTGGGCTGAGGTCAGGGCTGCAAGAGAAGGGCTGAAGGCAGGGCTGTGGGAGGAAGGCTGAGGGCAGGGGTGCGGGAGGAGGGCTCAAGGTAGGCCTGTGGGGGGGTGGTTGAGGGCAGGGCTGCGGGAGGACGGCTGAAGGCAAGGCTGTGGGAGGAGGGCTGAGGGCAGGGATGCAGGAGGAGGGCTAAAGGCAGGGCTGGGGGCAGAGGGTTGAGGTTAGCCCTGCGGGAGGAGGGCTGAAGGCAGTGCTGTGGGAGAAGGGCTGAAGGCATGGCTGTGGGAAGGGGGCTGAGGGCAGGGCTGTGGGAAGAGGGCTGAGGGCAGAGCTGTGGGAGAAGGGCTGAAGGCATGGCTGTGGGAAGGGGGCTGAGGGCAGGGCTGTGGGAGGAGGGCTGAGGGCAGAGCTGTGGGAGAAGGGCTGAAGGCATGGCTGTGGGAAGGGGGCTGAGGGCAGGGCTGCGGGAGGAGGGCGGAGGGCAGGGCTGCTGCAGGCGGGTTGTCCTCCGCTCCTGGAATGTCAGCCTTGCGGCCTCAGAAAAGCAGGGGGGCGTCACCAGGCAGCAGCATCTGCACCAAGGGAAGGAAAGAAGAGAGAGACGGGAAGGGGGTCGTCCGTACTGATACAGTCGCATGGCCACGGGGTCCTGTCCCTGCGGCCACCCCACCGCCTGCGGCCAGGACGACACAGGTCAGCTTCGAGGCCGACCTCTCGCGCAGCGCGCCCTCCCTCTCCACGCGTGGAAGCCGGCCAGCGGTCACCGTGGAAGGGCCACGGCCTGCCCCTGAGCTGCTAACGAGCGGCCGGCGGGCCCGGGGCCGCCCCCTCCCAGCCGCCTGAGGGACCACGAGGTGGCCCGCACCTCTCTCTTCTCTGGCATCACTGTGATGAGCATCATAATCAGAGCTGGGGTGATTTTCCCTCTGTGCCCCTCGGGGGTGGGAGGAAGCCAACTCTGGGCCCCCAAAGAAAGATCAGACGCTCACATCTCACAACTGGATTTAGCAAAGGGAGTCGTGTCCCCCGTCCGCCTCTGGGGTCACTCTGGATGTGTCGCGGCCGCCGTGGCCCCCTGCTCTGGCCCCACCTTTGCTGTGGCCCTCGGGAGCGCGGCTTCCACAGAGGGGGTTTGCTCGGGCAGGAGCCATTTGTCAACAGCCTCTGTCCTCGTCCAGATCCCAGAGGAAGTGTGCTTCCCGGGGGGGGGGGGGGTGGAACCCAGGCAGAATGAGACGCGGCCGCGAGCACCCAGAGGTCCAGGCGCGTGCGCCCAGTGCGTGCACAATCCCCCTTCACGAAGCACTTCCCCGCGGACCACGCCCGCTCACGCTCGGGCACAGAGCCGCCCGTGCACACGCGTGTGTCTGCACACCCAGCGGAGATGCACCCCGCTGGTGCATTCAGAACTCACGCATTCGTGGCAGGATGAGTTTGGGGATAAACAGTCTTGATAACTTAAACTTATTCCTTGAAGGGTTTCCCCCCAAAGGGGCTTCGTGGAAATCTCTCTAAAACGAGGTCTATGCTTTCTCGCCTTCTGTACGAGATGTTCCCGAACATAATTTAATTGTGCTGTTATAAGGCGATAATGCCAGTGAGTCGAGACCTTGTCTGCCAGCCTTAATTTTTCTTTCCTTTTTGGGGGGCAGGAGGCGTGCAGAGTCGGGTTAGGGAGGCTCCCGGTGCTCGCTGCATACGGTCTAGCCCCCAACCCTCTCCCAGAGGCCCTGGTCCGCTGCCTCTCTGTCTCCCCGCGGCAGGTAAACACAGTTGCAAAGCCCGTTAGAAATAGCGCGGGTCTGGGAGCCCCGGGGGCTCACTCGGTTGAGTGTCCGACTCTTGATTTCAGCTCAGGTCATGACCCCAGGGATGTGACATTGAGCCCCGTGTTGGGCTCTGCACTGAGAGTGGAGCCTGCTTGGGATTCTCTCTCCCTCTCTCTCTGCCTCTCCCCAGCTCATGCTCGCTCACTCTCTCTCTCTCTCTCTCTCTCCCTCTCGCTCAAATAAAAAGAAAGAAAGAAGTATGTGCAGGTAAGAGTAACAGTGCCCAGGGACAAGTGCAGAGGTCCTACCAAGGTCACGAGCTTTATCACCAGTCTTTCTGCTGCCAGAAGTGCTTTGTTTTGTTTTTCCTTTCTCTCTTTAGTATTTGCTGCATCCGGGAGGTTCGCCGGTGGACGCAGAGCCCAGTATTAACCTCCCTCCCTTCTCCTGCCATCCTGCCCTCATCCTGCCCTGGCTGACCTCCCTGGTGCTCCCCCACATGGGCCCTGCCCTGACCACGGGACCAGCATGGCCCCAATCCTCCACTGGCCTTGGGACGCCTTAGGACCCCATTCATCAGCCCCTGAGTCACATCTGTCTTCAGCGCAGCCCTCCCCTGGCCTCCTCTGGTGGCATCTCCTTGCTACAAATCTGTTCTGGGGAAACATAAAAAGAAACTTTCATTATTTGCTTTATGATTTCACCTTGACTTTGAGTCCCTCTTCTCAACGAAAGTGGAAAGCTCTTGACCTTGCCGGCAAAAGGAGTCCCTATGCAGGGGGAGCCCCGTGGCCTCCTTAAGTCAACCACACATCTGTCGGCCCCACAGCTTTGTTAGTATTTCCACCGGATCACTGGACGTGGGAACTCTGAGATGCTTACTCGACATCATTCTGGAATGTGCAGGACGTGTGAGCCCAGCTCTGGACACCTCCAGCTGGAATGGCCTCCTTCCCTTGGTGGTTCAGCCTCCCGCGATACACCCTGGTAAGCAGGGCACTGACTCCAGAATCTGGAGTTTCCGCAAACCTGTCTGCTCACCTCGGAATGTGCCAAGTTGAAGCACAAGACGAGGACAGCCAGCCTCTGTGCCTCCCCCAGCTTGGCTACCCCATCCTAAATTCCTCCTGCACACTCCCGAGTTTGCCCCCAAGGCTTGCCAACACTCTGCTCTGAGGGTCTTTAGAAAACTCGTTTTTCTTTCTTAAAAACCCAACTTCAAACCTTTGACCTTGCCATGGAATTTCAAAGTCTACTTTGCAATCCAGAGCTAAGCAGTGATTTCGTGCCTTACACATCTGCCCCACTGGGTAACAAATGTCAGCCCCTGTGCTCAGTCTCAATGCTGCAGGGATGTGTGGAACAAAGAAAAGGCATTTCCACAAAAGATACGTCAGTGGTTACTTCCAATGACCATGCACTGCTACTGACATAAAAAAAATTCACTTATGGAATCAGATTAACATGGATTTGGATCCAGTTGTGTTACTTATAAACTTACTTTGCCATTAGCAGGGAATCTTGGTTTTTTGAGCCTCAGTTTACCCAGCCGGACACACGGTAGAGCCCACCTCTTGGGACTGTTGTGTGGGCCTGGTGACAGGATGCACGCAGAACTCCGCCATGAGTCAGGTCTGTGCAGTGAGGAGCGCTGTCGGCCTGAGGACAGGTGCACAGTCTTACTTCAGGATCCAGAGTCGGGCGCCTTTGAGACTTCCCTGACGTCTGTCATTGGCCCATTTTAGGTATTTTACAGATGTGATAAATGTGTATCTCCGTTCCAAAAACCAACGTGTGTGGGATGAATTGCACGCTGTCATTTGGGTTTTATAATCGAATTTTTCGAGACCCTGGTTTCACATTTTTGCAAGTACAATCCTTTTGGACCTTTCCTTGTGATATAATTGTCCTTTCCCTTCTAGCCACTCCTAAGCCACACTCATTTATGGGGCCAGCATTTAGTTCTTCAACAGTGAAACCATGCTGCCCTCCCTGAAGGAGCTCACAGCTTTGCAGTGGAGTCTACGAGTGAGGTCGTGTGACAGAGGCCTTGTGGACTGGAGCGATACCACGCGGGCTGAAACGAGTGGTGATTCAACCGAGACACTGAAGTTTGGGTGAAGTGACGGGCGCTTATCGGGAAGCAAAGAGTATATCTGAATAATAAAGACAAAGGCATGGACCACGATAAAAGAAATAGTTTGGAGAATCGTCCAAAGCCCTGTAGAATTAAGCACGCTGTGAAGACCGCGATGGAGAAGTAACCAGCCCTGAGATGAAGAAAGGTCCGTGGCACACCACAGGTATAACGATCGACTACAGTTGATTTTAAGGTATGGAGAAAAAAAATTGAGATTAATTTTTTCAAAAGATGAGCCTGCTAGCCACGGGCAAGAGAATTAAACCAGAGAAACGAGTTGCAAATAGTCTTGTAACGGCCAAGTAAAATTAACAATGATGAGGCAAAGGGAATGAGGAAGCCGGGACAAGTCTGGAAGAGATTTAGTAGCAGACCACGCGTATGGGTTACAAGCAGGGAGAAACAGAAGGAGATACGCGAAGGCCCACGCGCTCCTGCGTTTGGTCCCACAGTGAAAGGAGGGGCCATCTGTCCAGAGGAGAAGCAGGTGTGATGAATATGCCCGTGTGTGTGTGTGTGTGTGTGTGTGCATGCATGAGCATGTGTGCATGTACATATGACTGTGTGCACGTGTGTGAGTACGCAAGTGTGTGCACATGCATGTGTTCATTCATGTACATATGACTTGTGCATGGTGTGAGCATGCAAGTGTGTGCACATATGTGCACATGTATGTGTGTGTATATGACTGTGTGCACGTGTGTGGGCACGTACATGTGTACGTGTGTGCGTGCACGTGTGAGTGTATACACGCGTGTGAGTGTGCAAATGTGTGCGCGTGCATGTGTGTGTGTGTACATGTGATTTATGCACTGTACATGTATATAGGACTGTATGGACGTGTGTGAGCATGCAAGTGTGTGTGCATGTACACATGACTGCACATGTGTGAGTGTGTAAGTGTGTGCATGTGTGCAATGTATGCATGTACATGTGACTGTGTGCACATGTGTGTGAGCATGCAAGTGGGGGGGGCATATGTGAGCATATGGCAGTTAGAGAGGGAGAGTGTAAGCTCTGTTTAAAGGTGTCCACTTAAGCAATTTTTTTAAGTTCAGAGTATGAGAATAAAGACATAAATTTGATTAGAACTCCAGAGCTGGATAAGATTACTGGATAAAATAAGAAGAGAAGGGAGGCAGGGAAAACATTCTAGAGTGGCCTGAAAAGAAATCTAACGTTCCTAGATCCTAACTGGAAAATCTCACGGAAGCACCAGGATACGAGAGATACCAGACCACCAGGCAGAAATTTTCAAAGGAAATTTTGAGACTCGGTCCTAAGACTCTTGTGTCCTGGAGGGAGGTTATAAAAGGGTCTGGGAACTGAAGATTTGGAAAGGATTTTGTCAGAAGAACTTTTTAACAACCACGCGTCCAGGCGAGGGAGTGAGGGTTACTTGTCCCTTCATCTCGGAGTCACTGGGGAGGGTCTTCATCAAGAACTCTAAAACAACCCTATTTCATTCTATCTTTTAAGAAGAAATTGTAATGGTGGTCTCGGGAATGGATGGGGAAGCTCTCTTGTGGCAGAAAATCTACCAAAAACACAGAGAGACTAAGCTCATAAGAAAGTGAGTCTTTCCTGATGAAATCTAGCTCTACTTTCTTTTCAAGTGCTGAGAATGTTAGTTACAAAAGGAAGCATCTGGGGCTGGGGGGTGGGGGTAGGCAGGCTCTAGAATATACAGTGCCAATGTCAATGTCAAACATGACTTACAGTCATCAAAGATAAGTTAAAAATTAACTACAGACAAGAGAAAGGAGCCATTGTCCCTGAAGAAATTATCCAAAAGAGCAAAAGATCTTAATTTAAGAAGAAATATCCGCACCAATACTTACCATAATGCAAATGGTTTAAATACACCAATTAAAAGACAAACATTAACAGAACAGTTTAAAAGGACAAGAATAAGGTCCAAGAATAGTCTGTTTAAAAGAAACTCACTTCAGGGGCACCTGGGTGGCTCAGTCAGTTAAGCTTCCCACTCTTGATCTCAGCTCCAGTCATAATCTCACGGTTCATGAGCTCGAGCCCCTCATCAGGCTCTCACTAACAGTAAGGAGCCTGCTTGGGATTCTCTCTCTCCCTCTCTCTCTCTGCCTTTCTCTCTCTCAAAATAAATAAATAAATAAATAAACTTAAAAAAAAACTTAAAGAAACTCACTTCAGATGCAGCATAGGTAGTTTGAAAATAAGAGGGACACCTGGGTGGCTCTGTCAGCTAAGCATCTGACTTCGGCTCAGGTCATGATCTTGTGGTTTATGAGTTCGAGCCTCTCATCTGACTGCACTGACAGTGTGGAACCTACTTGGGATTCTCTCTCTCTCTCTCTCTCTCCCTCCCTCCCCTCTCTCTGCCCCTACACTACTTTCTCTCTCTCTGTTAAAAATAAATAAACCTTTTAAAAAAAAAAACTAAGTAAAAGAATTTAAAAAGATATACCATACAAGTATTGATTTTGAAAAAGTAGCCCTGGCTATATTAATATTAGATAAAGTAGACTTCTGAGCAAATGATCTACTGGTAACAAATAAGGATATTACATTGTGATGTAAGGATGAATCCATTCTGAAGAAGCAACATCCTAAATGTGCACACTCCGTAAACAACCAGATGAAAATAAGATCATCAAAATATGTGGGGTGAAGCCAAGGTGGTGCCAAGAGGGAAATTTATAGCCAAATGCTCGCATTAGAAAAAAGGAGAGCTCTCAAATCAATAATCCAAGTTCCAACCTCAAGAACTAGAAAGAGAAGAGCAAAACCAACTAAAACAAGCAAAAGAGAGGAAAGAGTCAAGAAAAGCACAGAAATCAAAAAACTCAAAACAGGAAAGACATAGAGAAAATCAATGAAATAACAAAGCTATTTCTTCACATAAATAAAAAGTGAATGTCCTCTAAAAAGTTCGACCATTTTAGAAAGGGAAAGGACAAATCACCAATGTCAGTGAATTTGTAATTTAAAAGCTCCCCCCAAAATCTCAAAGCTCAGATGATTTCACTGGAGAATTCTACCAAAAGTTTAAAAAAGCATTAACACTGATTTCCACCACGTCTTGCAGAGAACAGAAGAGGAAGGAACATTTCCAAACACATTTTATGAGGCACCGTTTACCCGAACCCAAACCAGGCAAAAATATACCAAAACGGAATGATATAGACTAATACATCCCAGGGAGTTAGATGTAAAGATCCTCATCATAATATTAGCAGATGGATTCCAGTAACACATTAAAATAGCCAGACACCATGATGAAGTCGAATTTATTCCAGGTATTCCAGGCTTGTTAGATATTTGAAAATTCACCAAAGTAATTCACCATACCAACAGTTGAAAGAGAGAGAAAAAAATAGCATGGCTTACATCATTTGACACAGAATTTGACAAAACCTAACTTGCAGTTATGTTAAAAATTCGCACCATGGTAGGAATAGAGGGGAACTTTCTCAAGTTGATAAAGAGCATCTAGAAAACACCTGCGGCTCTCATCACACCTAACAGGGAGAGACTGAGTGCTTCCCTCTCAGATGGGGAACAAGGCATGGATGTCAGCTGCCACCCCTCCTGTCCAACATTATGCGGAAGGCCTCGCTCGGGCAGAAATGCAAGAGAAAAGAATAAAGGCATACAAATGGGAAAGAAAGAATTAAACCTATCTTTATTTGCAAGGACATGATGGACCACATAAAAAAATCTCAGACACTGCAAGAAAATTCTGACAAGTAACAAGTGAGTTCAACAAACTCACAAGGTACAGAAACAGGATGAACACTCAAAATCGATTGCATTTCTGTATAGAAGAAATAAGCATATGGACGCTGAAATTACAAATACAATTCCATTTACCTTGCTCTAAAGAAAATGAAACTCATAGGCTTAAATCTAAGAAAATATGCAGAGTATCTACATTCTAATATTTAGAAAACGTTGATAGAGTACATCAAAGACCTAAGAAATAGATAGACGCATTGTGCCCATGGGTTGAAAGAGTCAACATAGCAAAGATGTCAACTGCCCTAAAATTGATCATACGTTTAAGGTAATTCCTATTGAAATCCTTGCAAGGTATGCTAGACACAGATAAGACATAGGCAAGTATACCCTAAAATGTATATGGAAAGGGATAGAGCCTAGAATAGATAAAGCAGTTTTGAAAAAGAAGGGAAGGGACGCCTGGGTGGCTTAGTCGGTTGAGCGTCCAGCTTTGGCTCAGGTCATGATCTCGCGGTCCATGAGTTCGAGCCCCGCATCGGGCTCTGTGCTAACAGCTGGGAGCCTGGATCCTGCTTTGGATTCCGTGTCCCCCTCTCTCTCTGCCCTCCCCCACTCGCGGTCTGTCTCTCTCTCTCAAAAATAAATAAACATTAAGGATTTGCAGAGCACGTACCTGACACAGGACGGTACCCAGAATATTCAAAGAACTATAAGAACACAGTCGTGAGAAAACCAAAGGACCCAATTAGAACACGAGCAAAAGACGCGAGAACACACTTCATTGCCGAGGGTACAGACAGCCAACATGTGCATGAAAATGTGCAGGGAAAGGCAGGGAAAGCCATGGTGAGATGTCCCCACACACCTGTTACAAAGGCAAAAACAA